>NC_056470.1:18269075-18593327 GCF_008729295.1 Plectropomus leopardus | reverse complement strand
TGGTGTTTTTCACCACTCTTGTACGTATAAATGCTATGGCGTGTGTCAGCACGCTATTTCATGCTGTTTTGAATTGTTTTCAGCTGTTTTTGGAACATGTCAAATTTTGACATTTTTGCCATACTATAGCCTTGCTTTTTTTGTCATTTTTTCATCATGCCAAATTATGGTGTTTTTTACCATTTTTACACATTTAAATGCTATGGCGTGTCTCGGCACGGTATTTTATGCTGTTTTGAAGTGTTTTCAGTTGTTTTTGGAACATGTCAAATTTTGACATTTTTGCCATACTATAGCCTTGCTTTTTTGTCTTTTTTTTGACATGCCAAATTATTGTGTTTTTCACCATTTTTGCACATTTAAATGTTATGGCGTGTCTCAGCACAGTATCTTATTCTGTTTTGACGTGTTTTCAGCTGTTTTTGGAACATGTCAAATTTTGACATTTTTGCCATACTATAGCCTTGCTTCTTTTTTGGTCATTTTTTCGACATGTCAAATGATGGTGTTTTTGACCATATTTGCACGTTTAAATGCTATGGCGTGTGTCAGCATGCTATTTTATGCTGTTTTTAAGTGTGTCAAGTGTTTCAGCTTTTTTAGGGACATGTCAAATTCTGACATCTTTGCCTTGCCTTTTTCATCATTTTTGCAACATCCTACATTATGGTTATTGGGCTGTTTTTACATGTTTTAATGTTATGGCGTGTCTCAGCACACTATGTTATGCTGTTTTGAGGTGTTTTCAGCTGTTTTTAGGACATGTCAAATTTTGACATTTTTTGCCATCCTACTGCCTTGCTTGTTTTGGTAATTTTTTTAACTTGCAATTTTATGGTTTTTTGACTGTTTTTGAATGTTTTTTCAACACTGTATACTATAACATGTCTCTTCCTTCTGGTTAAGTTCCCAATTTAAGCAAAGAGATGACAACAAAACAACAAAGAAAAAACGAACCAGAGTAGAAGTGGATATTAAAGCAATTTATTGGTGACCAAACAAAGCTTTCTCTAAATGTGACAGGATGGGACCAGGTTGTTGTGCAAAAGAAAATAACTGAATAGAACAAAACTGGGCCAAACTTAACCACAACCTAGGGAAACTAATTAGAAACAAAAGACCTAACTCCCTTGTCTAAAGAACAGCTTTCACAATCAAAAACAGGGGGTAGCAACAACAACTTAACCTAGTGTGTCTAAAAGACATTTCCTTACTGTGTGAAAAGTATAAAGGGTACCCCCAACTTACCTAACGTCCACAAGCTCTCATGACATACCTTTCAGCAAATGCAAAAACACAGTTCTGAACCCAGGTCACAAAAACACACAGCCAGCTCAGGTAAAGAATAAAAAGGAACAAAAGAGAGACTGGTACTCTTGCACTCTTGAAAACCATGCCGACGGATGATTGGCCAGGTAAGAGTGGAGGGAACCAATGAGCATCCTGACCCTCTGCACAGATGGTGATCAGTTGGAATGCACAAGTGAAAACACTCAGATCATTAGAACCTGAAAAAAACACAAGGGAGGAGGGAGAAAACAAGGGAGAAAAAGACACACAGCATTGTGCCCCTGCCTAGCACCTAACACTTCTGTACTAATTGGTTTCAGCTGTTTTTTGGACGTGTCAAATGTCATTTTTTGCCAAACTAAAGCCTTTCTTTTTTGGTCATTTTATCAACATGCTACTTTATGGGTTTTTTGGCTGTTTTTGGATGTGTTTTCAAGACGTTATACTATAACATGCCTCTACAGAACCTACTAAGTGGTTCTCAGCTCATTTTGGGATATGTCAAATTTTGACATTTTTTGCCATACTAAAGCCTTGCTCTTCTGGTCATTGGTTCAACATGCCTTTTTATCGGGTTTTTAGACCATTTTTCATTTTTTCAACTTGCTATTTTATGTTTTTTAGAGCTGTTTTTGGATGTTTTTCAACACTGTATACTGTTACATACCTCTATGTGCTACACTAAGTGGTTTTCAGCTTTTTTTTGGACATGTCAAATATCCACATTTTTCGTCATCATATAGCCTTGCTTTGTTGGTCATTTTTTCCACATGCCTTTTTTATGGGATTTTTGGCTGTTTTTGGATATTTTTGCAAAACTAGATACTATAACATGCCTCTACGCTAGCCACGCTAAGTGGCTTTTAGTTCTTTTCTGGACGTGTAAAATTTTGGCATTTTTCACCTTGCTTTTTTTTTGGTCATTTTTTCAAGTTGCTATTTTATGGGGTTTTGGGCCGTTTTTTAAATGTTTTATCCAGGCTGTATGATATGTCATGCCTTTTTATGCTATACTAAGTGGTTTTCATCTGTTTTTTGGACATGTCAAATTTTGACATTTTTCGCCATACTATAGCCTTGCTTTTCTTGGTCATTTTTCTACATGCTATTTTACAGGTATTTGGTCCGTTTTTTGGAATGTTTTTTTCAACAATGTATACTACAACATGCATCTACATGTTATACTTAGTGGTTTTCAGCCTTTTTTGGACATGTCATATTTATACATTTTTCAACATACTATACTATGACTTTTTAGGTTGTTTTTTCCACATGGTATATTATGAATAAAAAAATATCCCTTTTGGTGGGATATTTTACGCATATTTAAATATTAGGGTGATCTGCCGCCCCCACTCCTGGAAAACACCCCATAATAAATGTAAAAAAGACTTTTGTAAAACTCTGCAGGAAAGTCTCTCTTGCTGACTATTGTCTCAGCCAACACTTAGACAGCAGAAGCCCCATACCTGCAGCAGAGTGTGCCCTGCAGAGTGGAAGTCCTTGCCAGCCTCCTGCATTAGTGACGGCCCTCTGCCCTGCAGCTCCACTCAGGGAGGAGACATCTATGGCCCTGGCTTTTACATGGCTGTCTGCTAGCCGCAGCCACATGGTCGCACTGTAGACGCTGATGTTTCCTAAAGAGTGAGTAAGTAGGAGACATTAGTGCACAAGCAGACACATAAATGGCACCAAGATGAAATCAATTAGACTGAGAGGAAAGTTGTTAGGCCCCTGCATGGCCAATGGTCAGAGTGCGATAATTGTATGATGTGTCGTGTCAGCTGTCAGTGCGAGAGCCTGTGTGTCTGAGTCTTTTTGTCCACGTGCCGAAATGAATGTTACTGTGGCTGCATTTGAACACCACTGGGGTACACTAAAGCAGCATTTCCTGAGGTGAGTGCAAGCTCAGCAGGGTCAAACCTGCTACAACACCTTGTCGTATTTGAGTCCCCGGGGCTGGGACGCAGGGTGGTGAGTAATCGTGCTGTGTCTGTGCATGCGTTGCCATTGATTTTGTCTCGGCTCCTAGCTCCCCCAATTACCTCCTACTCCACGCTGCCAGTCCCTTTGCTGTCAGGGGGGAGGCTGGAGACTGGGGCCTCAGCGAGCTGTTTGTTTACACTGCTAATTGCTCCTGTTGTTTCCTTTCATTAGCCCAGGCTGAGCTATTGGGCTGCCTCACACAACTAAGTGCTCTTAGCCTTCTGGTCCCCCAGCCTATAGTAAATATTGGCGATGTATACAGCGTCTCCTAACATATGGCTACAGACTGGAAATGATAGGCTCTGCTGGTGCAGTAGAGTGTTTTATACAGAGCCCCATGGAGCACTGTGCTGCTCTGCTTGTGTCTGAGTTACAGTGTGGTCTAAACTGTAGTAGCACACAGAGTTGGCTTCATTGATAGGAACACAGAGGGAAATCCTGCTCGGTTGCACTCTGGCTGACCCTTACACACATTCAGCTGAGTCTATTTGAAGTTTCACCGCAGTAAATTATGTTAAGTCTACATGTGTGCATGCATTTATACCCATGCCATATGTGTGTTTGCATATGTGCATGTGTGCCAGGCTTTATAATGGTGTGTTTTCATATTTGCTTGGCCTCTGGAAATATGAATCAAAGGGTTGCATGCTGGAGTGAGTCCCTGTGTCTGTAGTGCCCCCTTCCTACACACACCCGCCCTAACACACACACACACACACACACACAAACGCAAACCCATGCAGAAGCCCTCAGCATCTCAGCACACACAGCCGTGGCTCCTTAATGACTGCCATCCCTCTCTGTGCCACGTTATTAATTAGCTCAATGATCCTTGCCGATGGGACCTGCACCGCGGATTAGAGCCCCCAGCACCCGCACCCCTGGCTGTTGCCTGGCCAGGATAGGTGATGCAGGGCTAGGGTGGGGGTTGGGAGGTGTGTGCGTATATGTGTGTTTTTGTAGGTACAGTATGTGTTTCACAATGAATATAAAAATGCAAAAAATAATATAAAAATGTTTGCTCCTGTTTTATCTGAGTGTGTTTGCCCCACAGGGCCTGTTGCTCATCCCTCTGTAATGTTTGGTGTCTAAAATGTGAGCACAGTGGGGGGCAGGAAAGGGAATGTGAATTGTACAAGAACATAAGGATAAATCGTGTGACCATGAAGGAGGAAGAAGGGTGCGTGCCACCTGGTCCAACGCAGTGTGCAGCATGTTCAGCTCCCCAGTGCACCACAACTCCCAGCACCACCACCCTCAGCAGCATCACAAGATTCATGAACTGGTACCTAGTGCCACTGATCCTGGTTCTGAGTTACCACACAGTGTAATCTATCTAAAAACAGCAGACTCCATTGAACTCTTCCTGCCATGTATAATTTCAGAGGTGTTTTTCCTCTGTGTGCTCCCAAAAATCCAACTGTTCATCAAGGGCTTAGTCACTGTGGCATGCAAATCTGCATTAATATTTTTGTCAGGAGAGAAAAAAGGAAAGAGGTGAGGGAGGAGGAGAAGAAAAAAAGGGAAACAGCCTCTCCAGATGCCTCACAATTGCACTGAGCAAATGAACATAAATGTCACTGTCAAGCTGAAATGAAGAAAAAATGTGTCACGGCAGCAAACTGTGCTGGAGTTGGAGGACAGCAGGACATGTTTTGCATATGAAGAGGTGAATGCCCAAGGAGAGAGGGAGATGCTGCACCTGTAACAAATGACTGTAGCCCCCCCTCCAAAACCTTCTCCTTCAAAACACAAATGTGAGAGCAAAGTGTAGATATGATGTTGTGTATGACAGACTTAAAGTTAAAGAATACACACTTACGGAGGAATTCAGTGAATCCTTTTGACACTGTAGGGGAGGAATAATCCAGCTCAGTTTAATGGATCAGAGTCCATGTTCACATATTTGGCTCACCAGTGGAGCAACATCAACACCTCCTCTGCTCTGCACGTCTCCTGTGGTGCTGCTCTAAGTCTGCCCATAGCTTCTGAGACCGTAACAAATGTGCACGACGCTGGGTACTAAGCAGTAAAGTCAATGAGGAACTCGGGCATGCGTGAGGATAGATATGCAGGGCATGCAGTCGCTCCAAGGTGACAGTGAGGTGTGTTGTGATTATTGACTGTGTGACCTCGCGCTGACCCCGGCTGTGAGCGAGTAAAGGGCAGGGAGTTAGTGTGTGCCGCACCGCCTGTCATGCCCGTCAATACACTGATGAATGGAGCTGGCGGTTATTAAAGCAGAATTAGAGCGGGGAGGGGGGGGCGGGATAAATGATGGCGCAAATGGTTGTGCAGTGGAGACTGTGGAGCCGGATGGCACAGCATCACTGTCATCAGTCTTTATTACCCTCCAGGGAACAGAGGGGGAGAGACAGGGAGCGGTCAGCGCCACGCACCCCTCCACCCTCAGCCTCCACCAACACCTAGGTTGCACCTCCACTTCCCTCAGCTAGCCAGACATCCAACTAATCCTGACATATTATAACTGTAGTTTATCTTCATTCCTACCAGCACAAAGACATTTTACATAAGCATACTCCATACCAATAGATGGAGACACATACATGTTTGCAGACACATACATGCACAAATACTGCCTCTTTTTCATTTTACCCATCATAGTCTCTCTCTCTCTCTCTCTCTCTCTCTCTCTCGCTCTCTCTCTCTCTCCCTCTCTCTCTAGGCTTCTCTGCTTTGCCCATTCCCCTCTCTCCCTCTCTTCTGTTTTCCCTCCTCCATTTTCTCCCTCACCGAGGGAGTGGAGGACCCCCACCACAATCAATCATGGTGAAGTCACAGAGCACGGCGGCACACTCAGGGCACAGCGCAGATAAGGTGTCGAGAGGAGAGGAGAGGAGAGGAGAAGAGAGGAGAAGAGAAGAGAAGAGAAGAGAAGAGAAGAGAAGAGAAGAGAAGAGAAGAGAAGAGAAGAGAAGAGAAGAGAGGAGAAGAGAAGAGAAGAGAAGAGAAGAGAAGAGAAGAGAAGAGAAGAGAAGAGAAGAGAAGAGAAGAGAAGAGAAGAGAAGAGAAGAGAAGTTGGAGAAACTATGGGGCTGCACTTGGAGGGAGGCTTGGAAGAGGGGGAAGGGTGCGCTGGGTTCACTGCACAGTCAAAGAGTGGGCATGCTCTCCGCTGGGGCGGGTCGGGAATGGATGGGTGAGCTAATACCATTGGTGAAGCCCCTGTGAGGCCCAGCCCCTCACCAGAGAGCCGTCGCTGCATACAGATGTGAGCGTGCCATTGATATTCTCCCCCTGTGCTGCTGCTCCTGCTCCGCTCTGCTTCTTTTTTCCTAATTAGAGGTTTATTTATTGATACCCCAGTTAATGTCTCTCCTAATTTTGCAATAGTTCTGTCTCCATTACCCAGGGGATTCATTTGCCGCAGTGTTCAGAGCAGTGCCTCTACTAGTTTGTGGGCACCTCCTAGCTCACCTTCCTCCTAAATTTGGCCCCTGCCCCACCTCACCCTTGGGTCTATCTCCTACCTCAGTGCAGCACCTGGCAGGGATGGCCTGATGTTGTAAGGGAATCTAATTCACCTGGACTCAAGTCAGTAACTGTTAACTTACTCTGCAGTATTTTTTAACCCAAAGTTGCAAACTTGAGGTAAAACAGGAGTAGTCTATAAATATTTAAATGTGTAGTTTGAATCCTGCTGTGTCTTTTAGCACCTGAAAGGTTTCTGTGGCTTTAGTAAGAGTTTGCATGCTCAATCATGTCCCCTAGGGAGCTCAAAATCAAATACAGTTATCAATAATCCACAAACATCAAGAAACCTCAGAAATACTGAGTCTTGAGATGTTGTACACACAAAAAAGACATTCTCAAAACCTTCCACTGCTGTTCACTGAGGCTAATATTGATAAATGAGGTCCAGCATGAGTCATAGATGACAGTGATGCTCTTGCAGACACGCTGGATATAATGCGTTTAAGTACACCAAACATTTTATCAAATAAGTTTATTGTATTACTTACTCCGAGTCAGACAAACTCATCTGTAATAATCCCATCTCTTTGAATTCTGTTGAAAAATAGCTGTTGCGTTGCTGCTAACTCTGTAGCATATTAAGAGGGGAGCTATGCTAAGAGCAACTAGCATCTCAGTAGTGAGGAAATAGTCCTTCCAGCATCTTCAAGGTTGGATAGTCAGTCATTAATTTGTATTACAGGAGCAAACATGTTACGCATTAATTATGTATTCATTATTTTTTACCCAGAGAGAGATTCGAAGGATGCACCACAGTGTTGTTGTTTGGATTTGTTGTGTATTAAATACACCAAGGCTAATGTGAATATTTCTTTAATAACTAAGAACACTGTATATGGTTATTAAAAAAATATTTCACTGCTGAAGGGATGGCCCTTTAATAAAACTGGGCTGACTAGAAATATGCAAATACTTGAATTTGGTGCAAGATGACCAGAGAAAACAGGTAAAGGATTTTGGCATTCACTTTTGCTCAAGAAGCTGAAAACCTACAACTACCAGAATGCATGGCACCACACTGGAACAATAAAGGTTACCACTGGTGGGTGACAATACGGAAATCTGTGGTGTCTTCACTATATAAAGTCTGTGAGGAAAGTGGGAACTTGCAGGCGGAGCCAGCAGGCAAACATGCTACTGGGCATATAAAGTCAGGCCTGGCGAGCAATTCCTTTGGACTGAATAGGCGCCATCTTTGGGGTCCGGTATCTAGTTGTGATTATTCATCTATGGTTTTGTCAAAGGAAAGGGGGCAGACAATATCATACAAACATTCTTTGAGAGTCAAGAAAGAAAAAAAAATTACAGTCACTTACCATCATCAGTGTAGATGACTAAACCCACTTCTTTGACTGTTGCAAGTTCTGGAGAGACTTCCTCATCCACTGATAAACTGAGAAGCTGACTTCTTTCACTTTCACCCCTTTTCTTTGTCCATCCATGCTTGACCTTTATCAACATCTTGACTACTTAAGAAAAAAAGATAACTTTTACCAGTAGTAAAAGCAATTTGTGGACTTTCACTGTAACAAAATAGGCTTTGTGGTACATTAGCTTCTGCTGAATGTATGTGAACGTATAGCATATATAATGTTAAGGCGACCATGCCTCCACTATTTACTTGAAAAATAGTCATGTCAACATGTGGAGCTATATTCAGCATGTCCAGCAAGTTTTGGGCAAGTATTAACTTTAGCAACTACAAACATAAGCATACAAATGTAACATTACAACACTGATAGAAAGTCACTCAAAGCATAACAAATAGCCTAGTTTGAGAAGTAAAATGGCACTTTTACCTTCCTCAGTCCAAGTCCAAGTAAAGGCTGATCTTCTTTGTTGCCGCACCCAGCAATCAATACCGGGTGTGGTGTTCAATCACGCTCCTCAACACCTAGTGAATGAACACTGAAACATTAAACCGACAAAGAGTATTCCTGAACACAAGCTGTAGTTAAACTTACAAATAAACTCCAGAATTGCTTTTACTCTTTTGTTTTTAAACTCCAGATTATTCAACTCAACAAATTTGCTGTGTATGATACAACACTGGTTAAAATTTGGCCAAGTATCCCTTTTAAGACATGTTTTAGTTGAAATAAATATATATTGTGCTTGATAGAAGAGGATTTCAGTGTATGTTGATAACAAAAATATTAAATTTAACATTGTATAAGCTTGTTCTGTTAAGAAAGTTCTGTAGTGTGATATTAACCAGTTTTCCAGACTTCACATGTTTACTGTTGTGCATTTCTTTTTTTTCCTTTTTTTATATATAACTTCTCTGGGCTCTAGGCAACAGATACAAATAAAAGTTGAAACAGTATATTGACTCGTCTTTGATGTGCTTTGGATTTGATCTCCCACATGCCATGTTTTGGGGTAAACCTTCTCACATATACTGGAGAAATTACAAAATTCATAATGGCTCACCATCGTCTTGGTGAATACAATTGAGTTTCTGTTTTCTGCAAGTCATTTTGATCTTTGGTTACGATCTGTTACAACATTACCAAACATCAGAACAATGTCAAAGCATGATAATTAAAGGGAAGTGTCCCAGGAAAGTCCTTTTCAATTTATTCAGTTTATTTTTAGTCTTGACTTCTTTGTAGACGACACATGCCTTGCATGATGTCTTGGAATCTATCTGGATGTTGACGTGCTTCAGAGTCACAGCTGAGCTGAAAGCAATCATCCACCAATGTGGTTTGGGCAAGCTTTACCATAATGAAGTGACACAAAGGTCTCTCTCAATAGTTCCATAATGTTTATTTGGTGATAATGAAAGCTGAAGTCAAAGAGGCTAAATATCTCCCAGATGATCCCCAAAACAAATCCAGATTCAGTTGACTTCAGAAAATGAGCAGTGATGGACAAAAGTACACAATTCTTGTACTTGAGTCAAAGTATAGATACTTCTGATGAATATTACTCTATTACAAGTGGAAGTCATTGAGTCAAATTATTACTTGAGTTCAAGTACTGGAGTACTTGCTTTTAAAAATACTTAAAAAACACTTTTTTTTTATGTCAATGCACTGTTGTATATCATCTTATATCCACTGAATGCACTGACTTGTTTGTATAACCTGTAGAATGAAAATACTTGTAGGCTGTGATGAAGTTCGTGCACAAGTAAACCTTTAAAACAAAATCAATCAGTCTTCATCTGATAAACTTCAAACATTCACTTGAGCTATGGCCATGGGTGATTTGGTAGGGGATCTTCATCTCTGTTTGCTTCCGTAGCCATTACTAACACCACACAACCAAATACAACCGCCCGCTGATGACCTCTCCTCTCTACCTGTCTCTACAGCAAGGTCGAGGTATGGACACACCACTTTGACAAACAAACCACAGCCAGAACTGCATGATGATAATTATTAGACTTTTGTATTTTAGTAAAGAAAAATCATCCGTTGACTTAAAGCAGATGTAACAAGTAACGAGAGCCTTCATAGAAATGTAGTGGAGTCAAAAGTACAGTATTTGGCTTTCAAATGTAGTGGAGTCCAAGTAATAAGTTTCTGAAAATATGTACTTAAGTACAGTACTTAAAAAAATCTTACTGTCTATGCCTGGAAATAGGGATACAAATTAGAAGGAATTTCTGCCCTATGTATTCGGTGAATCTGGCTTCACAAAATGTGTGCAGACTAAATGCTCATATAACAACAAAACCACCAACTGCACCACACCAAGTATGTCAATATGAGCTGATTGGATCATCCCTCTCATTTTGAACCCTCTCTGTGTCACCCTGCCCATCTTCCCCAGCTGCTGCTCCAAGCCCAGGTGCTGCTATGCTGACTAACTCATGGATCACAATCAGCCCCCTCGCTCAGCCCGGCAACATCCCTGTCAGTCTCTTCTGTCCCCCAAGGGCTCAGTCTGATCCCATTCCAGCCATCACACTGACTACAGCTGCCCCTGGCGCCACACTGGAATTGGATGGTCTGATGACTAGTGCGAATAGTCGATAACTGCCGCTGCTATGTGCACAAGACAATGAAACTTACATCCCTGGAAATCATTCTGTGTTATCAGCGTATTTTGTGTCTATAGATTAAGAAAAGATGCTAACAAGATACAAAGCAGTTCATTTGGGACAGCCTTTATCATAATGCTCTAATGCCCTTCAAATAGGTAGGATAGCTTTTGTGCGGCAGGCCTCGACACCAATGGGTTAACTAATGATGGCATTAGTGTGTGTGTGGGTGTGTGAATGAGTGTCCCTGCGTGCGAGTGTGCCTAGTGTCTGTGTGCTATCATTTGTGTGTATATGTGTGTATGTGCCTTTCACAGGTGATCAGTCAAGGCTATCCACTCAGCCCTTCTCTTGCAGCCCCCTCATTACAGCCCACTATCTCCTCTAAACACCTGCAGCCCCACAGCCCACCTTCAGCTCCCGGGCCCACACGCTGCCTCTTTTTGTCCCAGTGTAAAAAGAGCCTGCCCATCACATCAATCTACTGCACTGTTTATATTTATGTACAGGAGAGAGGCTAAAAAAGGCCCCTCTTACTGTGGGCTTTATTGACTAAGCATTAAGCGGACATTATCAGGCGATAGCCTAGTTATTTATGAGGCGGTGATAAAGGCTGCAAGACTGAGTTATGTGAGAACCAGAAGCAGGATGAAAGCTGCTCATACAGCAGCACTGATACCCGACACTTGCCTCTCTCTGTCTGGGTAGAGAGGCACAGCAAATGCGCCAAACGGAGCTGAAACACTCAAGGATTTATGGGCGGTAAATTTATGCTCTCCATAGGTCAAACGAGGGGCTGTTTATCTGGGTTTCATTGTCACTGTCCTCGTGGCATGCGCTGCAGGTACTGAAATTTTCATATTTGCCTTAGGCATGTAGCCAGAGAGGGAGGGGGAGCCAGGGATCTCTAGGTGCGGTATTCCATTGACCTTCTGAACTTAGTTTTGAATTTTCAGAGCAACACGGCGCTCCTGCTTTTGAGCTGTTGACATAAATTATGCATGACAGAATACACCCCTCCTTAAGAGCGCATGTTGAATACTTGTGTATTCCAGTGGTATGCAGTAACCTTTCGCAAGAGGTCTGTAGCTGTATTTGACCTTAAGTGGGAGGGTTGCATGTCTCTGTGTTTCCTGACTGACACTTTTGTAGCTACATACCACAGCTACATATAGACTTTGATTTAGTTTCAGTATAGACACTGAAGCCGCTTTGGTCTATCACTCCTAACTTCACACACAACTGAGGCTCTCGCTCGCACTTTTTGTGGAATACATGGATCTCAAACACATACTGTTGACCAAATTTTCAACATACACACATCCTCACCTCTGTATACTGTACATAGCACCATCTTACCCAGCCAAAGCCATCTTTCTCCTCAATAAACCAGGTCAACAAACAAAAAGCAATTATGTTGGGCAGCTGCCGCCTGGGAGTGGGTAATTACAGTGCGGTGTGGACAGCTTCATTCTAAACAGGTACTAAAAGCATCATTAATCATCCTCCCTCTGACGCCTCGCCCTGGTCATGTGACTCAGGCTGCTGATGAGCTGGGGAGGGGGATCCGCCTTAGGGGGGAAGGAGCAAATCCTGATTGGCTCCTTCCAGAAGTCCTTTTAGAGGTCAGCCAGTCAGCAGAGATGACCTGCCAATGACCTTGTATCACTTGACCCCTGAGGGCCCAGGGGTCACTCTCTCATATCAGTTGGAGAGCAGGCAGCGGAGAGGCAGGAGGGAAGACGAATGACACAGAGAGAGGGAAGAAGAGGAGAAGAATGTCGCGAGGGAAGAGGGAAGGCACACAGAAGGTTTGTGCGGAGAAGCACTGGGAGGGGTGAAGATGAAAAATAAAACAGTAGGCGTGAGGTTTGATTGAGCACCTGGTCTTCCCCTTTTGCATAAAATGGCTGATGGAAAAAATGTGTTTTTATAGCAGCAAGGCCAGTCCTGATGGCCGCTTCATCCCCACCCCTCCCTCACTCTTTCCTCCTTTCCCTCTCTCCTTCTCTCCCTGTCCATTGTCAAGCTGTCCTCAGGTTGGCTGAAAGGTTGATTACATCATCTGAATCTAATCAGTAAGGAGCAAAAACCTCTGTATGTTTGTTTTTCTAATGCTGATTGGCCCTTAGTGTAAACAACAAAATGGCCAGAGATTACAAAGCATGAACACAGCCCTCTAAATCAATTCAATAATACACAATTCCACAGAACTATTTGCCTATGGTGCCCCTTTACACTGTGTTTTTTGGGCTGTGAAGCCAGCACGAGAATCAATCCTCTCCCTGATGAAATATAGCCAAGATGGCGCCTGACAGAGACTTGATTGAGAAAAGTTCATGAACTGTTCCCTCACTGAGCACAGACTGACACGGATGGCTGATTGACGGATGAAACACAAAGACACATCTGAAAGACAGAGCGCCAACGTCCTCAAACCGGTACCCATCCCCTTCTCCTCCGCCTCACCCCTGCAGCCCCACCCCTTCAACTCAGCTCCCCTTCTCCTCTCTCTCCATATGTCTGTGAATCTGTCACTATGGCAACCTCACCCCAGGGGCAGAGGAGGAGGGGGTTGCCTTCGTTCAGACAAATAAGCATCGCAGGGCTCATTTATGATGGTTTGTTTAGGGATTATAATACACTGATGAGAGGTCAAAATGTGTGTATGTGCGCACATGTTCGGACATGGGAGCGTATGTGCGTAAGACTGTGTGCAGCAAATGGGATAAAGCTGGACTGTAAACATTTTGGAAGGAAAAGAGAATTTTAAAAATATGTTTTTATGTCTTTTCACATTTAATGTAATATAAATTAAACTACAAAACTTTCACAGGCAGATTAGGATTGTTTTTTTTTAAGTAATATTTTATCTTTCCACAGGACACAAATTGGAGAGAGCACATGCAGCATGCCAACACAGGACTGATGCCAATAAATCAGTGGATTATATCAATGGCATCATTAGCATTACTGGTTCTAGGTTATAGCTGGTGTCAGATGCAGTATCAGCAAACTCTGTAAAGGCTCATTTCATTGTTTGCCCTCTTTTTCCTTTCACTTTATGCTTGTCTGCAACTTTTGAAAGGGCAATCCAGACTAGTGAGTAAACAGTGTTGCATGGGAGAGGTCAGAGCCTTCACACAATCTGATATGCAGCAGGGCTACCTTGGTCAATTTTAGCGATGCTGCACAGGGAGATCCTGTTTGCACTGATGCTGCTCCAACACACAGCACCAGATGTCTCTGGAAAATGGGGAATTTTCCTATGCAACTGACTTGCAACCTTGACACAGTTTCACCTCTGCATGCACCCCTTCTCGCTCTTTTTTCCTCCCATCCTCATGATACCTTACATTGACTCAAAGGCCTTCCCCCTCACTCCCTCCCCCCTCTTTCAAGAGCAAATTTCCCTTTGCAGCCAGAAGTGCTGAGTGCTGCTGTTTGCTTTGTACACAGAAATTCGCTGAGGCTGTAAGCTGTCCCCAAACATCTGCTCCCTGGAGTGGAGCAGGAGAGGAGAGGCAAGGACTGGATTGGTGTGCATGTTATTCGGCGGAGCTCTGTCACAATGTGTTATGTATGGATTTGTGTGTGTGTGTGTGTGTGTGTGTGTGTGTGTGTGTGTGTGTGTGCATGAGCGTGTAAGTAAACAATTATTCAAATAGGTGCTTTGTATCTTTTTGAGCGCTTTATTAGTGGCACCTTGGAAACAAAACACATATTTGTGTAATTGTACACAGGGCACCCAAATATGTACACACACACACACACACACACTCACACACACACACACACACACACATACACACACAGGTGCACTTCATTTCAACTTTTCTTGATGCACAAATTGTTTGGTAGTCAAATATGTGAATGAGTGCGTTCAAAAATACTAATAGCGCATGAAAGTCTTTGCAAATAAAGAAAAACAGTAAAATCAGACAAGCAGAAAAACTAAAAGGGATGAGAGCATTCAAATGATCTGTAATTACAACATCAGAGCTATCTATAAGTGCTTCACGTAGAGTTAGAAAGAGCTTAACTTGATCAATTGAATTAGTTCCCCTGAGCACCGGTGAGGATATTACATGCATATTATGCATTAAGTTAATTTTAGGTCAACTTAGCATTAATTACAATGAGTTCGTAAGGAACCCACTTATATGTGTTAATTTAAAATGTAGTGTAGGCTATGCTGTAAGCCGCATTATGTTCTGTCATTGCTCATGCCACACAGTGCTCCTCAGGAGGATTGTAACAGCTGCCCACATCAGATAACTTGAAACAGAAGACGATACATAAGATGGTCAATAGCCTTATTCATGATACATTTTAATTTGATATTTCAATTGGAGTGTTTCATCAAAAAATATCTTTTACAAATAACATTTGAGCTATTGTACTTCATTATAAATATCTTATTGATTTAAATGAATTTTGGACTGAATTTCATTACGAGGAATTACTGCTGTGCAGGAAGGGAAAAAGAAAAATAAAGCTGGAGAAAACTTGAACTTGTTCAATGTCACCACTGTTACTACCAGTGGCAGTAATACATTTTGAGCTGAGTTATTTTGGTTTGATTTTCCTTCCATTTACCATGTGTTTGCTTGTGTATAAGCGCAGCACAGCTGTCAGTCTCATGAACCAACCGTACATCTTCAGGAAGGAATTACAGAAGAGCACAAATTCATCAGAGTGGAGTCACACTCAAATGGTTTCGAACTAAATGTCAGGTCTGAACAAACAATGCGGTTCGCCTTTCATCAATTGAGAGGCAAATGCTGGAGCTGCCACGGAATGAAATTAAAGTGATAGTTCACCCAAAATAAATCAACTCTCCTTTTCACCTTCACCTCATCCCTATAACTCACATTAAGTTTTTTTCCTCAACATATTTTAAATCGTTGTGTATTTCTAAGTGAATCTATTATACAGTAAAAAAAAAACTGTGATGAAGTAAGTTTGGATTAAAAAAAAAGTCTGAATGCACACCTGCAGCAAGCATCCTCTGTGCACATTACAACCTGTAACGTGAAGCCCTGTGGCAAGGGAACATATTTGCACAAGAAGATGAAAGAGATTCTAATAAGGTCAACCTAACAAACTTCACAGTGGGAACAGTCAAAGGCGTAGCTTTTATTTCAACATTTGGGGGGATGCCAATAAAACAGCAGGTTTGGGGGTTCTCCCCCAGAAAATTTGGAGTGTAGAACAGTTACTTTCCTGCATTTTGGTTAATTTTATGCACCAATGTGTGCCTTTTCTGCATCAATTTATGATGTTGATTTCATTAATTTAGTCAAAATAAAGTCCTCCGCTACTTTCTGGTTTTTATTACAGTAGCCATATGCACAAGTTCTAAATAATGATGTCCCCCTGCGTCACTCCCCAAAATCCACACCAATGGGAACAGTGTACAGGAGGGACAATATTTATATTCACAAGCTTTTATCATCACATTGTTTCAATGTCATTGTCCTCATAACCTTCACATGCGCACACTTATTTGCATTAAAAGAAGACGGACACATTTGATGGTTTTGTTCATTCCACTTCGTGCTATTTTGTTTAGAGAAAGGCGACCTTAATAGAGCGTATTTTGTTTAAATGCAAATTTAAAATAAATTGGGCTCAACACATTTTTAGTCTGCCTTGCATGTAAAATTATTCGTATCCATTACAAATAAAACTTTAAAATGTTTGCACTGTCATGAGCTCCTCTGCAGACCTTCAAGTTTATTCCTTTCTAGCTTTCAGTTAATATTAATGCTATGAAGATTTAAAAGATATTGTTTGGAGGGGATAAATGTCTAAACACTTCAAAAATTATTCATGCAGATATGCATTAAATGCATTAGCCTACTAGTGAACATGTTATGAATGGTTGTTCTAAATGCTGTTTATACTGGCTCTGACATAGAATCATATTAAGTGTTCAAGTATACTCAAGTAACTTTAATTTTTCAACTTTGCCATTAAAAATAGGTCTGCAGTTTATATTCAAAAACCTATTGG
The DNA here is from genome assembly GCF_008729295.1 of Plectropomus leopardus. NCBI lineage: Eukaryota > Metazoa > Chordata > Actinopteri > Perciformes > Serranidae > Plectropomus > Plectropomus leopardus. The sequence continues at coordinate 18,576,544 of NC_056470.1, read as the reverse complement.
GTGAAAAGATTCTTTCATCCAGTTTATAAAGTGAGCCAGGAGCATATTTGTTGTCTTATTAAAATAAGAGATAGGGCAAAAATTAGGTTAGCTCTAAGGTGTAAAGAAAAAACGCATTATGTGGCCTGGTATGGAATTATAATATGAACAATTATCATATGGCCTAGTCGCCTCTCTATTCAGCTGAATTAAATATTATTGTGTGGACAGAGAGACCCACCACCACCAGAACAAAAGCAAAAAAAAAAAAAAAACCAGAGAGAGAGAAAGAAAGAAAAAAAGGAGAGAAAGCTCAGACTTTGGGGTCACCCACATTAATGGTGCATCTTTCTGCGTGTGAGCTGCTGACCCGGTCATCGTTGTCCCGAGGCAAGACAAAGGTCAGGAGGTGAGAGGTGAACTCCAGTGTAACTGCATACATTAGTTTGTCCTTGCAGCCTCCATATCCACCCCAGCAGAGGTACTAATATTATTATTTTTATTTATTTACACGCCAATGAGGACACCTGTTTAAGGTTTATCTAATTAATTATTTTGCACTCTAGGTTGTTATTTCTAAGCGACGACACCCAGCTGCTTTAACGTTAATTCCTCTGTTGACGCTTTGGATCCAATAACCTTCACACCCAGTACAAACATCGCTAATTGAAAGCTAAACAAAAATATTCCCTCACACGGAATTAAAGTGTCTGATGGCCTCATATCTCGATATTAGAATAGACATTAACGTGACAGAAACGCATTGCGATAGCGGGAACATTACAGTGTTTAAGGGCCGAGTTTACAATCATTTACTTTATATGAGATGAGATGTGAATCTGGAAGGAATATTTAGCAGCTCGAGCTGCTGGGGCCACACAATTTATTGGTTGATCTGCAAAACAGCGCAGACAGCGTTTTATTGTCTGCTCTCCCGCATGAGTGTTCAAGCTAAATTATCATTTTCTGATGCATGTATATAGAGGTAATAAAAGACGCAACAACTCCCGATCGTGATGTTTCTACATTCCATTAACATGCAGTTACAGATGCATGCAAATGATCCCAGATTTGTACCTCAAATAGATGGATCACCACGGATCAATACTCTTAATACGAGCGGTCAATAAATCCATCAGTCAGTTATGGCGTTTTAATCTTTTCGCGGAGGGGAATATTGAAAAAGCCTAAACACAGACAAAATATAGCAGCAGTATTAAAGCGGCATTAAAGCTGGTCTAAATTAGCCTGATTATTATCTGCCAACATGTTAAAGATTTGTCTATAACAGGTGCATCTTAGTTTTTACTCAAATGTGTCAGCTTTTTAAAGAAATGGAAATATCTTCATAATGATCAATTAATTGAGTAAGTAGCTGTGATTTAGTGAAATGATTTGTAATCATTTGTGTGTGTGTGTGTGTGTGTATATATATATATATATATATATATATATACATACATACATCCTGTCAATAGAATAAGCATTATCAATGAAGACTTTAGATAATTAAAAATAATTCTTATTTTAAACATAACTAGGAGCCACATGTCCTGTTGAATAAATATATTCAGTCGTTTCCAGGATAAATTGTACAAAATAAATAAACAAATCGTCTTCCATAGTTTCTATGGACAATTAATATAATTTTGTTTCTTCGTTTCCATTGTGTAGAAAGGAGCGCGATGCAATGACTTGAATTTTAATATTCAAATCAGAGCGCCAGTCTGAAGCCGGGGGAGGATGACAAATTGTTTTGACCCGTTCTTGCATGAAGAAACTTGCCATTGCGTTTCTTTGCGATAAGCATCCATCGTGGTAAGCAAATAAAGGTGAGGGCTGATTGAAACTGATGCAAACGCGAATCAAAACATCTGCAGGCGGGCGCCCTTGCGTCATGCAACTCCCGCGGTTCAGGAGTTCAGAGGCAGGTGTTTTGGACAGGTCGGTCCAGGAGAGGGGCAGGTGTCCAAAGTGTCCGCGTGTGAGCGCGAAGCCGCGGGGCTCGGGTCGGAGAGCAGCCCGTCTCTCTGTAATTTCTTTTGCTTCATGCGTCTGTTCTGAAACCAAACTTTCACCTGCGTCTCGCTGAGCTGCAGGGCGCTGGCGACCTCCACCCGCCTGGCCCGCGTCAGGTACTTGTTGAAGTGGAACTCCTTCTCCAGCTCGGTCAGCTGCTTGGTGCTGAAGCTGGTCCTCGGGGCCCCGTTCGCCGTGGGAGGACAATCCGTGCAGATGCTGCTGCTGCTTGCAGCCTCCACAGCACCGAGGTCCGAGCCAACGACACTGAACCCACAGGTCATGTGCATCCTGGCTGGGAACAGAGGACACGAGAGCAGTCGTCAGCAAGATCAATGAGGTTACCCACAAAAGAAGCACAAAACCCCTCTGAATAAATTATCTACGCCCTTATTCAGGAAATAAGATGGAACTTTTCTTGAAAAACAAAACAATCTAAAATAACAAACTTCAGTTAATGTTATTTTTTGTGGATCTAGCGTTTGTATAAATCCTCAAAAATCAAACAAAATATTTATTATAGCTCTATCTCATACACTGTAAAATCTGACAAATTAATTTTATTATTTAAAAAACTCAGGAAACTGATTGCCTTGAAAATGCAAGTAAATATAACCATTATTCTTAATTTATGTTAACTTTATATCTAATTGTTGGGTTTGTTTGAAATTGAGTTATATTTACTTAATTTTGTGAAACTGTTGCAACTCAAAAATGAAAACTTAGATCAATATTATAATATATACGTTCTAGCAACGTCAGGAAACCAAGTATACAGTGCTTAATTTCTGCATTCTGCCAGCTGCAAACTAGTATATTAGTTAACTAGTATCATATTTGTATTTTCTTAAATATGTGAACAAAACAGAACTCACAAATCTCCTAAATTCATCAATAGCAAAATCCTCTTTGTGATGATCAAGTTAAGTCAGATTAACTTGGTTTACGGAAGTTGCTAACACTTAAAAAGAACAAGGTCATTTCAGTTGTCATTTTTAAGTTGCAACAACTTCAAAAAATTAAGTAAATACAGCTAAATGTTAGTAAACTTAACAATTAGATATAAAATAAACATATATTAAGATTTATTTATAGTTACATTTACTTTCCTTTTTAAGGCAATTTGTTTCCAAGATTATTTTAAGTGAGATCAACTTGTCAGATTTTACAGTGTACTGGCCCCGGATATTTCTGCAATCATATGGAATAAAAATAATCGAAGGATTGTTTGAAACGGAAGAGTTAAACAAATATTCAAGCATTCATTGAAAATTTTATTTAAATAAAAGACACTGTTTTATAGAAATTGTCCCTGAGCCAGTTTGGTGATTTAAAGTCTCAAAGCCATTTTTCTGTCTGTATAAAACAGACGTATATCAACTTTCAGGCACACTGTAAAATCTTTACTACTCTCAAACAGGTGGATGGGGAATTGTGCGTTATCTACATGGACATAATAATAGAAACATCTGCACGGTATACTGCAATGTCATGCAACAACATCCCAAACTAAAGCCTGAAAAAGGATTTGGAGATTTGAATCGACACCTCTACACTCTGAAAGATCTGGACGTGTCATTTGTAAAGGGGTTGCGTTTTAGGTGTGTTCAAGACAAGTTCACCAAACAGTAGAACAAACATTGCTGCTGTATATCGCAGATGTGTGGGAAAAGTTGCGAGAGAAATGTTTGGCGATTCAAAACAACTTTGTATCGTTTACAGTCCATTAGCTGTATTCATCAGAATCATTAATAATTTGCCTTTAGGCCTTTTCTCTGTCAATGACAGTTTAACAGTTTACAAATCCTTTCAAACACTGCATTAATGACAAATGTCTCCATTTTTTTCCTCTGAGGTTTCTGGGTCACACATTAAAGTATCATCTGTGCTACTTATGTGCAATGAATGACAGGAACCGCAGCTATATCTTGATTTTTCATTGCTGACATTGTGGGTAAGTCGTCAGTGTGTCTTTGCCTCTGAGAAAATGTGCTGCTGCTGCATAATGGAGTCAGTGTGCCAGGTGTAGAGAAATGCCTCCCACCACAACTCATAGGGAGGAAGGTTAACAGGCCTCTAGCCACTTGGAAAAGCATAGCAGATGGAAAGGTCAGTTATAGGATAAATGTCGACATCTGTGTTTTAAGAAAATGAATGTCAAGGTAACCGAGCTTGAGAATTAGAGGGCAGCGAACATGAAGAGCCAGTACAGAGAGGAACTGTACGTAATTAAGAACTTCAGCTTTCAGGAGTGCAAATCACATGCACATTCTGATTAATGGCGCCAAAGATAATAGAATTGATGCCGGCCAGAAGGCATAAAAGAATCAAACTAAATATTTGAGAAATGACTTGCATGCTTAAAAATAGCCAGCCAGCAAAGGGAATGGAAGGGGCCTTCCAAGCCAAGGAGAGGGAAGAAGAAAAGGGATAGATCGATACACATTGCCTCAGTCATCTGGGCATCCAGCCCACAGTAATTCAGGTGCTGTCAAAGCATAATTGAAGAATGACGCACTGGGAGTATATACACTGAGCCAAGAGATCAGGTTACTGCAGGTCTGTGGAGGCCTTTCAACATGGAAGAATACGCAAGACTTTGTTTTGTGCCAAAACCAATACAACCTCCAGAGGAAAGCATACTTTCACTAATGACTCTTTTACAAGTTACACAGTAGCGCTAATGAGTTACTCCTACAGATGATCCCCTTCAGAGAGATACAGAAAGAGGTTACAAAGATACTAACAGTACTGCGAGGAGATGTGTGTGCGTGGGTGGGTGCAAGCAAATGGCTTTCTCAAGTGCGCGGATTTGGATCAGATGAGTGGCTAATGGGTTTTATGAATAAAATGACTCCTCGACCAGTGAAATGTGTTGTCACCTTTTGCCTCCCTCACAGTGGCGCCATCAGAGAAATGTTTACCCACTCATCTAGATTCTTAAGTAAGAGCAAGTAGAGGGCTAGAAATTGTAGTTTTGTATTTTGTAGCATGGTACAGTAAAACAACATTTATGATGAATTAAACGTGTTCATGTCACATTTTGTTGGTCTTACAGCAGCATCATGAGGAAATAAGTTCATCAATGTGTGTGAAAGCATATGTTTAGATTTCAGGGGGGACACAGAAGACATGCCGCCCTCACTGTTAAAAACATGCGCATTTGGCCCCCACATTAAAAACATAACAGTAGCATTGGACATTTTTTTGCCAAAATAAAAGACATTTACACCATAAATTGGTGCTGAAAGGGAACAAATGAATGCACAATAATTCCCCAGACTTCAGCAAACTAGGTGTTTGACGCTGAGGATTTTCTGGGGGAGGAACCTGAGTGCCACGTTTCATACGTGTCCCCCCAAAATGTTGAAAAAAAACATATGCCTTTGTGTGAATGTACATCACTGGCCACTAGGGATGAGACAATAGACGACTGTATCTCGGATTGCGATAAAAAAAACAGTTACAATAAACTGATGCATGTCATGTGATTCATATATATGTGTGTGTGTGTGTGTGTGTGTGTGTGTGTTTCTTAAGAAAATGTATAGTTAAGTATGTTTTAGTGCCAATTTAAGAGTGTATCATAGATGTTGATGATTATCAGGATAACAGGGGTGTAGGTTTCTTTTTAACCTTGGGGGGCAGGGACACAGGGGTGTCCTCCGCTGCCATATTTTGGATCGAACATTTAATTTCCTGCATTCTGCTTATTTTTATGCACCTATTTGTGCCTTTTCTGCATACATTTATGGCAGATTTTTTTTGTCAAAATAAAAGTCCTATTCCACTTTCCATCTTTTTATTTAGCAGGGCAAATGCAAATGTTCTAAATATTTTTGGGCACGTGTCCCCTGTGTCCCCCCTGAAATCTACACTTGTGCAGGATAATAAAGGGGAATCACTTTCATTTTGGCCAGTATAATTGTCATATATCTTTGCATCGTCCCATACCTGCTGCCCACTAAACTGAATTCCTATCTTTTTTGGATAGCTTGTGCTGGCTGCATCAAATAACACTGAAATATTCTGAGTCAAATCAATTTTTTGAGGTCATATTTTGGCTCTCTACTCCTGCCTCAATCTGAAATTATGTTTCACAGTGCATGTTGAGAACAAGCATGCAAAAAGGTAATGAAAAGCTGTAAATGGTAGTTTTTTAGCAGTCAAATCAAAAGTGTGTATGTCACACACCTAACACACTGACTCCATCATGCAGCATCACCAGAAATAATGTGTTAAATCCACATGATTTAATACACTAATGTGGATTTTTCCTGCAGCTTTGTGTTTGTTTCAGTCCTTGCAGAGGAGTTTGGGCCTTTTCACACCAGACAGTCTGGTGGTAATGACCAACCTGCATCTTTGGTCACTGCACATTTGGGTCAGCAGCACGCTTACAGCAGATTGTGCCGTGGGGAAAAAAAAGAGGTCTGGATCACCATTGTAGTAAATCTTCGTCCATGTAAAATTTATGAAACCCAACCCAAGTCCAGGGTCCAGTCACTCAACTGACATTATTGATCAAATGAAGGATCTATATGAGATATTATCACTCACATAAAATTGAGGATTGATAGGCATTTTTCACATTAGTCGGCTATTGGTATTTTTTTTTTTTTTTTTTTTAAGCCTTGGATATGTATTCTTCTGTGGGCTCTGTGCCCGGGATTCATCAGTCAGGGAAATGATGATCTGTGACAGCAATTATGTTAAAAAGGTGGACACATGTAAAGGTGCTGCAAACTGAAATCAATACACAAGGGCTTTCATTATAAACAGACAACTAATCAATACTCAGGGAGCACTCCAGCTTACAAGAGTAAGTTTTACTCAACTTCCTGTGAGTCTCGACAGGCAGTGGTCTGTTGCATTATTCAAAGGCTACTGGTTAGTAAGGGCAAGGGTAAATAATTGATCATTTTCTGGGGTGAATATACAGTGAGGCTAGGGAGCAGGCCTTTGACTGTACTCCACACTCGTGTGTGTGTACAGTCTAAATCCTGCTTGTAACAGTAGGTGGAGCGACAACGTTAACAGACATTAACCGTTAAGGAAATAGTGCATGTGCATATTCAAATGTGGCGTCGACGAAACAGCTAGTGCTTCACTTTAAACGTTTTGACCCGTTTTAAAAGTGGGAAAATATTATTTTTTTTATGCAACTTAATTATTGGTGACGGAGGAAAGTGTGCACTGTGACGCACAAACACGTCAGCTATTTTTCTCTTTTTTTCCAGCGTGAAGAAAAAAACTTCCGAGTAAACTTTTTCAACTATGAATGAAAGTGATCCAAAGCTTTAACTAGTTTATGCGGAGTGTATTTAAAGTTACTTTATCCTTTCTCTCGTGCTCAATCTCTTTTGACAAAAACTTACCCGCCCGGTGGTGACTCCTCTTCACTTTCATCCACTCAAAAGTTTTCCTGCTTACATCCATTTGAGCCCCGTTACAGTCCGAGCCAGCTGAACTCCCCATGGCGACGTGAATCTCGGGGCCATTAGAGTAGATTTGTGAGCCAAACCCGGATTGCAGCGTTTCGTTTGTATTTGACACGCCGTTTCCGCGTCCTGGAGAGCCCTGCCCCTGCGCCCTGCACCGCCAGGGGACACGGGACGAGTGGGGGCAGGCCGGTGTGGAGAAGCCCTCGAGAGTCGGTGTGGTAGGAGGAGGAGGGCTGTCCAAAGAGGTGCAGAGAGTCAAACTGTTGGAGAGAGTTAAGTAGCGAGGACGCGGAGTATAAAATCCCACTTCCACCTCCAGTTTCCCCTCCTCGTCACGACTGCAGAGTTCAAGATGAGTCCTGCCGTCCAGGTCCCGGTTTATGACCTCTTTTGCTCGGCAGCAGCCCGTGAACAGAGGGCTCCTCTCCCCTTCGGCCGTTAACTCTTGATAGGAAGTCATTATCACCTCTGCTCCTGCATAATCATTGGACGGGGTTGCACTTCATGCCCGGCCTCTCATGCATCCAAGTAACGCATGGTCAGGCGGCCGGACGGCCGAGGGGACATTCCTCAGAGGAGAAACAGCAGTGCCTGATTGATAGAGATGACGTGCCCTCCTGGTCTTGGCCAATAGCTGGACATCTCTGTCATCAGAGAGGACAACACTGATTAAAACCAGTTGAGAAACTCACTTCAGGTCAACGTTTTAATGGCACAAAGAGTTGTGCAATGCAGGCCACAGCAAAACAAATCTAGAAAATGTCCTTAAAAGCAACGAGGACGTTCATCATCATTGAGGGCTTTCACGGGCCTCTCACCTACGCAGACAGGTAGATTGTGACGTCAGACGTGTTTGTATCGGGCATTTTTTGGCCCCATCAGCAAGGGCATAGATTTTTCCAACATTGCCAGCAAACGCTTAATTTTCTGCATTTTTGTGAATTTTTATGCAGCTATGTGGGCCTTTTCTGCCTCAATTTATGGTGTAAATATATAACTTTTTAAAAAGTCTGTAGCTACTTTTATGATTCATGTTTTAACCCTTTAACACCCGGATTAACTTTTTTTTGTGTGCTGCATTTAGATGCCTTTTAACAGAGAAAATTGGTTTGGTTTCTTCCAAAAACACAGGAAACATAATGAGCAAGAAATGTACTGCAAACTGCAAGCTGCAAAAAAAAAAAAAAAAAAAAAAAGAAAAAAAGGAAAGGAAAGGAAATGATCTGCAAAATTAGCAGGGGGATTGTAAGATATGATCAAAAAACAAGGAAAAAATATCCAGAAAACTATGTTTTTAATTCTCTTAATTAAACATTTTAAATTATATTACAGAAAAGAAAAGAAATTAAATTTTCATTTTTGGCCCTTTTTTGAGTTTTTTCCATTTTGTTTTGTACTTCTTTTTTTGCCTTATTTTTAGGTAATTTCCTTGTTTGTTTGTGTAACCAATTTCTTTTTTCTTTTCTTTTTCTTGCTTTTCTTGTTAAGTTGCTTGTTTTGAAAAAAAAAGCCAATTTGCACAGGTTCCAATGGGTTCCTTTTCTCGGTACTGAGGGGGATGTGTCCCCTGTATCCACCCTGAAATCTACACCTATGCTCAAGAGTAATATATTTTGGGTCAAACTCTGGTATTTTGATTATTTTTCACTCCAACAATGAACACTTCTTTTTCTTCCAAAGCTGAATTAGCATAATACAGGCCTACATTGATGCAGCTAATGGATTATGTTAATTTGCAAAGCCTTCTTGAAAAAACCCGAGGCCCTCTTTAGCAAAGGGCTTAGGTCATGTGAAAGGCACACTTAATGGGTTCAGAGGTCGTGACAGCTGGCATTTAAAAGTTCAGTGGCAGCAGATTTGTAATTAGCCTCGAACAAATACAAAAAGCAGAGATCAAGAAGTTGTAAGTGACAGAGAGGACATGTTCATCTCCAGGTTAAACTAGCTCCTCGTCTGCATTAGCTGCTTCCTCAGAGCTTATTCGTTTGTGCAGACCTCAAAAATCTGTTTTAAAGGACTGTGTTTTTATTTCAACATATCTGTTTACTTAGTCATCATGAATCATCGGGTCATAGTTTCCATGCATTTGCAAACACTACATGCTGCTATGCAAACTTGAGTGACATAAATAAACAAAAGAACACTCCCTAACTATATGCACAAAAGAATAAAACGCTACATCAGGACTACGGGTCTGCACTGCATTATTAGCCTGCAAATAATGCTTTGGTGCAATAGATATGCAGGGACACAGCAGCCCAGTGTTTTCATCCACAGTGCAGAAGTGAAAATGTCAATGAGCTCCACAATGCAGCACAAGTTGTTGTTTTTTTTTTTTGTTTTGTTTTTTTTTTTAAATCTGGTGACCTACTTTCAAATGCTTCACTGTGTCATGCTCAGCCTTTATGCATGCATGAAAATGACAGGAATTAATAGAGCTAAAAACATCCCAGTGTGGCACTGCTAATGTCTAATCTGCAGACCGTTTGATTATTTTGCTTTCAATCTTTAGTTAGGAGACTGGGTCTTATATTTCCAAGAAAACCAACGAATGGAAAATTCTAAAATTAAAACAAAATTTTAATGATCAGCAATTAAAAAGAATATCATTCGAGTTTCATGGTTTAGTTTACGAATTATCCCTGAAGCTGGGGCCATGATGTTAAAATAATTTTACTACATTTCAAGGGCGTAGGTATTGTTTCAACATTGAGGGGGGGCACATATGAAAAGGAGGTTGGGGGCATTCTTCTGCATTCTTTGGATTTTTTTTTTTTTTTTGCACCAATTAGTTAATTTCTCCATAAATTCATGGTGTATGGTGTCAATAACTCTAAACAGTCCTCTGCTACTTTCATGTTTTTATTGTGGGGACAAATTCACATGTTCTAAATATTGAGGGCGACGTGTCCCCTGCTTCCCCCCTGAAATGTACACCTATGCTACAATTTAATTACTTATTATTCATAATTACTGTTTTTTTCTGTTTCTGCATAGGCTATCAATTAGTGAAACATTGGCATTTTTTGTATTAATATTATCATCATTATTATGTTACTTTTCAGGCTCAGATAACTGGTAGAGGTAACATTTAATACCAACCTGAACTTAACACAACTATCTGCTTCTGCTCTTATCGTTTCATTGGAACAATATCTCCTATGTCTTTTAAGTCTGCAGTAATTACAAAATAATTCAGCGTAATGAACAACTTCTAACTGCATTCTTACAACACAGAAATATGGTCCCAGCTGTGGGAGTTAATGGGATTCTACAGGCAGCGATGTGCTGAATGACTGAGTGCAATATATCCCTTCTCTCCATGCATTTGCAGGGCGCACTGATCCATCTTCATGTCAGCTCGGAGGTTACTCAGGGTTCACGCGCTAGCTTGTTTCTCTCCTCCACACTCAATAAATAAATCTCTGCAGCTTTCTGTTTACCGCCTGAATATAAATTTGTTTGCAGTCGATCGAAGACCTGTGCGGAGGTATTAGAAATTGTATTTCTGTAATGGCTTTCAGCAGAGGGAGGGGGGAGGCGGGAAGGGGTTGCAGAGAGGGGAAAAGAAGAAGAGGAGGAAGAAAAAAAACAGGTGTGAGCAATCTCTGCTTTCCCATATGCAAACGATTTTTTTTTTTCTTTCAAAAAGGCAGCAGCCTATTACAGCCCTCGGACTTATTCAAATTACATTTAAAACCAAGTAACCTTTTTATCATGTAGGACAAGAATAGCAATCTGTGTTTGTTCCCTAGAAGTGCCATATGTTTGATTAGCATATTTGAAGTGTTGTTCCACATCACTGCCCAGCACCTTTTTATGCAACAGAAGTTATATTATCACATTTAGCACGCAAAAAACAAGACATCTATAGCTGAGGCTCCTTCCTGTGGACAGCTTGTTTCCCCTAAACCACAAATTCTGAAATAAGAAAGGGAATAATATCACAATTTCGGTGGAATAGATCCAATTCTGAGTTTGATTTCCCTCAAACCAAAATCTGCAGACCAGAAATGTGAATATTCTGCCCCCAACCCTGAAAACAACCTCTTAAAAGTCAGTGCAGGCACTCTCCATCATGATCACTATTGTCTCTATTGTTTTGACTGGAGGTGAGACAAACATGGCAGCACTTGGGTGGCTGTGTCAGGAGGCAGGAGGAGGGAGAGAATATTGACTGATGCTAATTTGTTTTGTGTCCATGCTCTGATGTGTGTCAATAGGCAGTCGAGGCCCTGGGATCAGCAGCGGCCGTGCTCGGATTACCTCCATGGCTTGAATTGAACCCTCATCCAGACGCTGCTGACACTATGCTACTGGCTGCTGTTGACACCAGACCCTCGTCTGGCCCTCCAACACTGTCAAGCCTCATTATATGTCAGCTCTTGACCCTCACCAAGACATGGGAATTAACCAGCGCTGACAGACGAGTGTCACCACCAACCAGAGGGGTTACTGACGTTAATGCAGTTCCAGGAGGGGAAGATGACAGCCATCTTTGCTATGTTTATGGGGCTCGGGCTCATCAGTGTGGCATCATGATAGAGCTGTAATGTGGCAAAGAGAAATAAAGAGAGAGAGGGTCAGAGCAGGGCCGAAGCACAAGCAGACAGATATTCAAGTGTGGCACATTGACCGGTTGAAAGATGGCTATCTATGTGATTGATAGAGCATGTCTGTGTTTTTCAAATATTGACATTTTTGAAGAATAGTGATGTCAGAAGTGAGGTTTAGCTTCAGCCCACACACAATCCAGGGAATACGGCTTGAAAACAAAGAAATCTATCCGCTCACGCTGTGAAATTCTAATAATTGTTCTTGCTTTCATCGTTGAATCGTATGAAATCTGTCACAGCACATGTACTGTAATCATAAATCCAATGCAACTACGGTGCAAATGGCAAGGGACATTACAGATAACTGCATTCTGCACAGGCTCAACGGTGTGACAATGAAGCAATACCTTGCTAATACCAGGACTTTTACAACAATAGCCTGTAGTATGTACTGCAGCACTTCACAGCTTCAGTGAGCCAAGAGGCTTCGAGTCGGCAGAATCCCAAACATCATGACAACAAGCCATCAGTCATCTTCCCCCCAAGCTGCTGCGCACACTTGTGTGTTTCCGGAGTTCTTACTGTGGGAAATGAGCAGGGTTAAACATGAAACAGGAGGAAATGTTCATCATTGCAGCACACTCTGTAATACTCTCCCTCATACAGCATTGTTTTCGCTGCAGGGAAAGAGGAGTGGTTTTTAATTTTTTTGTCTGCTTAAACATCCCCTGCTTGTTGACAATGCATATCAGGAGTCTACTGTGCATGCTAATCATGCTTAATAGCAAAATGCTGATAGAAAAATGACACTGTATTAATAAAGCACTAATCTTCTGTTGAGGCTCAGGAAGGATAATTCCTGCAGTCAGAAGAGGAAAATGTGTCAACCTTGGAAATGTTTGAAAGGTAGAAAAAAATCTAGATAAAGTAAAGGATGCTCCGAGTATCCAAATAAAAGTTTAATGTCTTTTATTCCCATTTACTAGCTTTAAAATCATTTAGAAAAAAAATTCACACTGTCTGACAGTGTAATCTGTCTCAACTTGTTCCTGCTCTTTAGGTTTACACTGCGTGAAACATTCAAACCCAAGACCCAACCCATAAAGTGACACTTCAGGGTGACGTATTCTGCGTCTTTAAAAACTTTTGCCTCTCCAGTAAAATAAAGTTATCTGATTAAAATGTCAGTGTTGTAGACACAAGCTTTACCTCCTCAAGTTTGAATGCATAAAATAAAATAAAACAAACCAAAAAACTATTTTTGTTTTCTCAAATACTTCCTCAAAAAGTGCAATAAATCCCAATACTAAGAAAAGGATTTGTGGACCAAGATACCACAAACTGGGCCTGCACATGTGATGTAAAAAATATATAAATATGGAAATTACTTTATTTGTTGCTACACAAAATAAATAAATATTTTATGTGTTATATGTTAAACTAGCTATGCCTGAACAAATATAAATTCCTGTGGTTTGTCAAAAAAGTCATTTGTAGAGACTTATTTGAGGTTTGGATGATGAAGTGCTGCGAACTGTCACATCAATAGTAACAGACAGAGAGCAGATGAAACTCATCATAATTAGCCACATATTAAAGCTGGATCTCTGACACCCCAAACTGAACTTTAACATTGGGGAGGTCAAGAGGTATCAAGTACAAACAATTGTTAAAGGGACAGAAAATAGAAATAAAACATGTCCTCTTACTTGTAGTGCTGTTTGTCTATTCAAATTGTTTTGGTGAGCAGAGTATTGGAGATATCGGTTGTAGAGATGTCTGCCTTGTCTCCAGTATAATGGAACTATATAGCGCTCAATTTGTGGCGCTCAAAGCTTGTAAAAAAGATTTCTGCACCCTCACATCTATGCTGTGGTTCACTTTATTCTGAGCTTTCAATCTATCGGACCCTCATCAGGGCATATATGAATCATCAGTGGACAGGCAGGTAAAAGTAACCAATCACAGTCCAATCATTGGCAGTATGCAACATACCTGTGCAAAACCCTGGGGGTAGAAGCTCTGCATCCTGGGAATTGCAGTTTTTTTTTAGTATTGAATGGAGTACTGCAAGGCTCCAAAACTTACATTTCAAAAACTCAGCAGCAATGTCTCTTTCCAGAGATCATGACTTCATGATAAACTATACACAAAACATGTTGTGTGCAGGTTCATGTAGGAACTATTTTCTTTCTACCAAACAACAGCTAACACTGAATGGGGCCCTTTCTTGCAGCATGGAGCATGAGAATTTTAACATCTTTCATAGTGAGGATGCATAGCATTTTGAACACTTAACAGAATTTGACAGATGTCTTAAGAACAATGAAGCTTTTTAATATTAAAAACTATTAAGTGTTTTGGAGGCACATTGGTCTCTCTCATCCAACAGTGGAGCTGAACATTACAGTCTCTCATCTGATGCTTACACTGCTGCAGTGTTTTTTGGTTTAGTATTAGCTCTATTTTTGGGCCAATGTTGGCTCTGAAAATGCTTAATATTATGATGTGCACCTTATGGAACTGTCAATTTAATAAATTATTAAATATTTTTTATTATTCTTATCATAGTAGTTTTTGACATCTTGGCCTCATGGGGGCTGTGGTTGTATGCTTCATTTTACTTATTTTACGATGTAAGTATCACTGGCCAGAAGAAAGTGTGCATCTACTAATGGATGAGAGGCTTGAGCTTGTGCCGGCATGAAGATGTCAGTCTAAGTGGCTTCCTCCTCAGCTGAGCTGTCAGTGTAGCTAGGTGAGGTACAACTAGCTGTGCACTTACTTCTGTGCGGTGATACTATTGGAGGGTTTAGTTCTGTAGAGAGAAAATAGTTCCTACTTAAAAGTACTCACAACAAGGTCTGTGGATTATCTTGAGTTACCGGATCATGATTCTGGAAAGAGACATTGTTAATTATTTACAAATGTATTTCTTTGGTACTTTGAGCACCACAAGCTGAGTGCCACCTAGTTCAATTATATTGGAAGATGGCAGACATCTTTACGACTAATATATTGCACAAGAAATCGAGATTGATAAAAAAGTAGTACAGGTAAGTGGGAAAATTTAAGTATATATATTATTTAATTTGGGGGTGAACTGTACCTTTAAGTGTGTGTGTGTGTAGCAAGGTGTTGAGAAGGATCCTAAACACAAAACAATATCCAAACATTACTGTTCTGATTTATTTCTGGAAAAAAAAAACATGCATTTGTTTCATCTGAGATTTTTATACACCACTTTTTGTGCCAGAACAACCAAAAGAAAGTGTGCATTGATTAGATTCTGTGTGATAAAGCCGTTGGGTGTTAAATAATTCTTGGGTGATCGATAATGGTCAACATGTGACATTTAGCAGGGTGACTGTTGTGATTACAAGTTCATTCATTTAACTGGAGCTCCTCAGAGGGAGAAGTGAGCTCCAGCAGGTGACTCCCTCACCGTGCACAGTGCCGCTCACCACAGACGAGACAGTTTCATCACCAACTTACCTTTTTATTGTCACCGATCATCCTTAACTGGGAAGCATTTAAAATGTCATTGATCTTGATAATGTCGTGCTGTAATATGACAGTAACAGTTGTATGAGATTCAGGAAGTCAAATTTCCAAGATTGATGAGTTGTAGCAGTTGAGTTATAATCCATCTACCTGAGTAATGCTCGGGCTCCGTTCCACATGAAGGAGCAGACAAATAAATAAAACCCATAAAGGTGACACAGGAAATTGATACTTAACAATCATCTTGAGCAACAAGCACCTGGAGAGACTGGTGGGCAGCAGTTACTGCTGTGGAGGGAAAAGGCTGAGAAGGTTAATAGGTCATAAAAAGAACAAAACCTCCTAAAGGCCAGGCATTAAAGTTCAGGGTTTTGCTCAACAATGAACCAAAGCAGTGCATGTGACAGCCACACAATGAGATGGTTTTATTTTATTGTGTTCATCGCACAAATCATTCAATTATCAAACATAATGATTTAAAAGTTCAATTGAAAATTAGTCCCAAATTAATCAGAATCTTGAGTTCCTCATAATCCCTTTGTGAGAGTATGTTGCAGTGTGGCCCATAAGGATGTACCAAAACTATGTGAAAAATCAGAAATGTGAACATTTTAAGGATTTATTTAATTTACAACAGTAGTCCTTGTTCTTGTCATGAGCATTATTGCTATTTATTACATAATTAACATTTTGATTAGCACTTGGGCACTTTTATTGTTTTATTTTGTATCTTCTTGTCATGTTTTATCCTGTATGTTGTCTGTGGTGTCTGAAACTGTGTCCGCAGAGGGCTTGTACTTCCTAACGCAAACCAAATCTACCCACAGGTACTAATTAAGTAATCGGACCTGACCTGCACTTGAGCAAGACAGGACGTGGGCGTATTACTGAATGGACCTACAGGGCCCAGGGATCACAGTCAGAACATCTGTGTGAAGTCACAGTTATTCATTTTGTATTTCTTGTCAAAGGATTTGGTCATTCACATAAATAACAAAACTAAAACTGCCCTAAAAACAAGGAAAAAATGAAGATATAGCCTAAAAAATCTCTTTAAAGATTTCAAAAAAAGAAATCAATATAATACATTGTGAGTATGAATACCAATCCTCTCAGTATATCTGTAGGACCTCAAAGCTCTTCAATGAGATGAGTGTTCAAAATTTAAATACTTGGCAAAGTCGTCTGAAAGGAGAACAAAAAAGTGAGTTGCTCCAAGTTTCATTAGGTTAAGTGTTTTAATTCTGCAGTAGGTCAAGTTTCAATTTTAATTTCAAGCTCTAGAAAACAGTGAGGTGCAGACTTGTGGGAGCCTCAAGTCAAGTCAATCAAAATACACTTTACAACTGTTCTCCAGTACACTGTGATTTAGCAACCAAACTTTTCTTTGTCAGCATGGTGGCTGAGGTTTGTAATGGTTTCCTTACATATAATCCATTGATCATTGATATGATCATTAATCACTGGTCATGAGGCCTACAGACCGTTTCAAATGTGACAACATAAACGCTCTGAATCTGTCCAGTTGCATTTCCTGTTGGAATGTTTGTTGATGAAGCCGCTGACCGAGGAAACCACAAAAAACTTTCTAGTTTTAAGCTTTTATACTTTCCTTGGTAGCTGACAAGAAGTAAAGAGGGAACAAAGCTGTTGCCCAGGCAACAGAATAGCAATCAAGCATCAATAAAACACCATATACTAGGTATGCAAAACAACATAACCAGTGTCTTTTTACAATAATTTGTAGTAAATAACATATTCCCTCCTTGAGGATACAGACATTTGCAAGAATATAAATTATCATAAATAGAAAACACACTATAAACAAACTTTCAAAATATTCTTAATATTCAGATACAATTTCTCATGACAGGTAAAGCAGCAAGGAATTTGCTGTAATTCCTGCTTTGTATTAAAAAATGAAGATTCATTAGTGTGCTAACTCAAACTTGTGATGTTACAGGGTATAAAGTTTGAGCTGCTCCATGGACAATGAGTGGTGAAAGATGTTTTAGATGACACTGAGAGCAGCCAGGGGAATGTTCTGAGTATATGAGTACATTTTCTGTTTCATGCCTGACAACACTACATTAGTATGAGGCTCATTTGGTTATTAAAAAAAAGAAAAGAAACATTCTGTGGGTCCCCAAAATCAGGCTCCCAGTCATTGTCTATGGAGCAGCTCCAGATTTTACACTCTCAAAGCTCAGAACCCCAAACAGACATAAAAAAAACGAGTGCCAACGAAGGCCAACTGTTGCATCACCTGTGTGTCAGGTCTTGCCTGTGTCTCAGCCAAAAAGTTGCACTGAATACACTGCAAGGACTTCAGCCAACGGCTAACAAGTATCTACGTTCTGCACTTGCATGAGAGGGAGTAACTCTCCATACAAACAGGTGGTGGTAGTCTGTATTAATCATTCAAAAGTAGAAACACGAAGACCAATAGGAAAGATTCAAGACACTAGTTAGCCAGTTAGCACATGAACAACACAATCCAGTGTTGAAAAAACAAATGATATTTACCGTACTCTAGTGAACAATAACACAAACAATTACAAATTGCTTCTGCTAAAGAGCTCAATGGCTAAAGAGAAAAAAAAACGTACCTTATATAGTAGCTTCAATCTCTCACTCTTGACTGTAGTTGTTCTGTTTGCGTTCCTCACTTCGGTTTCTCTTCTTGTGCACTGAGCTGAATTGCCAATCAGGCTGACTTTATTCATTAATCGGCTCTGATGGGTTTAGGGATGATTAAACATTCTGAAACGAAGGGGGAAAAGGGAAAAAACAGACAAGGGCCAACTACAGGCCAATGGTGTGGGTCACAAGGGCAACACATACTCACCAACAGCAAAATAATGACATCTATTTTTGTACCTTTATCTGCTGAAATGATGTGATGTGGGTGAGTCATTGGCATTAGTTAGAGATATTAATTAGTGCATGTAGACTGTGGTGATTAAGAACAGTTGCAGACCGAAGCCAAATAAACCCCAAAGTACTGTGTAATTGTTGAGAGAAAGGGACCCTCATGGGGCTTAGATGATTTTTGGGGAATCACCAACCAATCTGTGAATAAACAGTGAGAGCATGCACACCAATAAGAGCAGAGGCTGTCACATTGACATTTGTTATTATCATTTATTCCCTCTGAATGTGATCGCCATATAATGAATGGAATTACCACATGAAAACATAAGAATCCAGCAGACACCAGCAGCGTACTGTGAGAGTAACAGGATGAGCATCAGGCTTTAAGTTTGTTGAACGCCGGGGCAAACGCTTTGAAAGATACTTAAAGCAGCACATCTTTGTTAAGGACACAGCAGTTTTGTTTTCATGGCAGCTTAAGAAAAGTCTTGATGCATGGAGCATTTTTCAAGTCTAACCCCAAAATCAGTTTCACAACAGCTGCAAATGGGACAGTGGAACATCAGTCACTGTAAAGGACATAACGCAAAAAATTTTCAAAATTAATGATGGACCGTAACCAAAGCTGGTTTCATGGCACCACGGCTGGCATCATTTATCACTTCAAAGATCCACTTAATGCAGTGCTCCAGTCTGATCAAAGCCCAGAATTTTAAAAAAACATGTAAGGATTTTTGGCTTTGCAGATCGTCCCCCTCTGAAAACAGATGTCATCAAACTGGGGTCAAGTGAGTAAAAAGGAAATAATGACTTTAGCTGCTAAGTAGGAGCGACCCAATGTGAGAACAACTGGCTAACTTAATGTTGAAATGGATGTCCCCCCCATAGCAGAGAGGCCCTGGGAGGGGGACTTGCCTTGACCCTTGGGGATCCCCCTTGACCCCATTCATAGAATTACTGCACTCCAGTGTGCAGATCCTCCTGGCTTTTAACGTCTGGAGGGAGAATGTGGCGAGGAACCAGAGGTAAAGTTCCTATTGAGCCTCGGCACCATTAACACCATAAATCACCCGGCGTATGCAAGAATCTCAGGAATCCAACACTGTCTGCTTCTTCTTCCTCCTCACAGTCCCCCCTCTCTTTCTGTCTTTGCAGGCGAACACATTTGAAGGGGAGAACTTTTTCTTTTTCTCTCACTTGCCTTTATTACTTTTCACTTAAATTACCCAGCTGTCACCGCCTCTTTGATACAGATGTGGCGCAGACCTTATTTTATTTTATTCATGATTTCCACAGAGTCATAGCTGCTGCATAGCTCCCCTGACACCTCCCAAGACCTGCTGAAAATGGTGTCAAATATTTACCAAATGACAGCTGATCCGCTGACTGATTAGCTAATGAATTAGGAGCAGGAAGTCATTCTATCCAGGACCACCAGGGGATCGGCTTCCTCATTTCAGAGCTGTCAGAAGTCCTCTGTGACAGCTCATTTACAGTAAGGCCACTGATATAAAACTGTCATCGTGTCCAGAAAGTGTGTGAACTTGGTTTGGAGCATTGATACTCCGGCTCACATTATCAAGCGTACAAAGAGGCTTCATCATAGAAGTTGCTGTCTACGTTTGACATGTAAAACTGTCGAAACCCAGGAGAAGCTGTGACCCACTTCTGTCAAATAAACGCATAATTCCCCGTGTGCGTAATTTAGCTTTTGAGATAAAAAATTGCAGGAGGAAAAATGTTTCCATGTTTACATTTGAGAATCCACTTGTCACAATGGCACAGTGGATGCAGTTAAAAAACAAAGTCTCCTCATTGTTCCTTAAGATAATATGTTGTCATTAGTGACTGAACCTCATTGGTCTGTTGTGGCCTATAGGCTGCTGGAAGGGCTTCTGAGCTGCACAGCTAACATGCCCCCTGAGAGGGAGGCCGGCCCCGACTTGCAGCACTACAATTTGGCTATTGAAAAGGCAAAGGGTTGGGAAGGAGGAGGCAAGAGATCTTGTCATGGTGCCCAGTGGGTTCAGAGCTTGTGGTTGGAGTGCTGGAAAGACTGCCTTGTCTCGGTGATTAATGGTGGGGAACGCAGAGGCAGGAGCGAAGGAGAGGCTTATGTGGCGAGATTGTGCAACTTGAATGCACAATACTGTAGAGTTTTCAATGAATCTAAAGCATGCCTTAATTTGATTACAGAATCTTTCTGATTTTTTTCCCCCATCTAATCCGGGAATCCTCAATCATGAAAGACTGCTTAGCTCTAATCAGTGATGAAAAGGGTAAACACTGCACAAGAGCTACAGTTTCCCCAAATGCATTTATTAAGTATGTATAGTAGGCTATGTGACATCTCAATTAATCAAGAACTGTATCAAAGACTCGCCTTACCTTGTCATGGCTTTAACAAAAATATAACATCATTCAAACGTTATTCTGCTCAATTCACATTTAAAACATTTTACACAAATGGCCTGTTATGTACAGTAGATAATAAAAAGGGGCCAAATGTGACACTTAGAAAATCTGACAACCACTTAGCTATTATCTGTCAACAGAGGGAAATATAAAACTTACTCTTAGTTTGAGTCCCACATGCATTAAACATGCAACGACAATATAAATGTCACAAATTACAGCAAATCAGCATGTGCATGCTGTGTATGCACAATACAAGCAGCAAGTTTGAACTGCAGTCTTTAGTCGCCAAAACACAAATGATATCACTGTAGCTCTCCTTTAATTAAGATATGTTCATATAGTCTAATTGAAGTGTTTCGTGAATGGTGAGCAGGCAGCGTGTTACGGAGATTTTAAACCCTGGGATGCTAATAAGACACCCTCCAGTCTTTCATAAGTAAGTGAAAGTGGATGTATCATTGAGATTTTGATGAGCACAGGAGGTACAGCCATTATGAGGCCCTAGGGCCAGTTTGAAATGCCAGCATGTTGATGACTATCTGCGCCCGTAAAGGAGGGCGGAGGACCGTTTGCAACAGATGGAAGTACACAGTTCAGATGGGGCAGGTCTGCGGGGTGAACACACTGACCACTGCCGGCATCAACGAGAGAAGAAGACATGGGAGCATAATCCATAAAGTGCAGCTCTGAGGAAGAAGTTCTACCAACACTTTGAAAGTTCACTTGGTCCACATATGAGCTCGAGCTGCAGGGAGACCACTGGGACAAACCTGTTACCTTTCTATACTTATGCTCCTTCTTGTACCTCATCCTGCGGTTCTGAAACCAGATCTTGACCTGGCGATCGGTGAGCTGCAGCCCTGCAGCCATCTCCAGCCTCCGAGGGCGACACAGGTAGGGGTTAAAGTGGAACTCTTTCTCCAGCTCCAGCAACTGGCTGTTGGTGAAGGCCGTCCTCTCCCTCCTGACGCCGAGCCTTCTTCCGCTTGGCAGACCCGACGCCAAGCCTGATGCAGGAGGAATCACATTAAGAAGAGAGGGGCATTAAAAGCCACATCTCTAACAAGTCCATCCTGAAACATATCCCCTCCACAGAAGGACTTCAAGTGCCAGTAAAGCGCTTGTTAATCCTCAGCCAATCAACCTGGGACAAAGCGGGGCCCTCAGCTCTTCCTGTGTATTCAGTCATGCTTGAGACACTATACAAGACTGGCTGTCTACTGTGTCATGTGTGCAGGGAAAGTTACCTCCCGAAGAAGCAGTCTGGGGGAAACATCTGACGCCACTACGGCTGCCTGACAGGCCACATTAATCACAGCTACACACGGAAGCAGACCTGTCAAATCCCCATCTCAGTCACTTAAAAGGTACCTTGGGACCACCACTGAAAATAACCACCATTAGAGATTCCATTTGACATGTATATGAGCGATACCAGGGCCCTGTTGATAACAACATAACACACAGGGGTTAATCGATACCTAATAAGGCCTGCAGTGACCTTAGAGAGCAAAGTGCTCTCCTTAACACCAGACAAGGAGACTGGAGCTTCCTGTTGTATGCTACGTTTGTAGCATTGATGTTTCTCTATTTCTTTGAAATACACCAAGCGTATTGGTGAATCATATAAGCAACATTTCTTTTTTGTTGTTTGAATATTCATTTTGTTTTATTCATTTAATATTCACATTTTCCATTTCTGTAATTGTGGGATTTCTTATTTATTTTTTTAATATACTTTGTGATTTATACTCAAATTAAACTTATTAAATTATTGTCTTAAGAAACAATTGATCATAAACTCATGATATTTGTAGATTAAGATACATTAATTGAAAAGAAGATTTTCACTTGCAAATGTGCAGCTTTTGAATGATACTCTGCCTCCGGGACCCAGAAGAACAAACTATATATAAAACAGGGGCATTTGGACGTCCTCAGCCACAAAATTTTTACCATTTTCCTGTATTCTGGTGAATTTTTATGGATAAATTTGTGCCTTTTCAAAATCAATTTATGGTGTCAATGTCTTTAATTTTGTCAAATGAAAGTTAGTTACTTGCTTTCATGTTTTTGTTTTTTTTTTTAAAATAGCACTTGGCTTTAAAATGTCACATTTCCCAGTGATTAACTGCATTAAGTCTCCAAAAACAGGAAATAGTCTGTGCAGTCACATGACTTCAGAGTGCCTTAAGAGAATAACTGGCCTCAGGTCAGTACTTCCACGTAAAAGCAAACAGCCTGTGCTGACTAGGAGACTTTTGCTTGCTCTTCATGTAAATTTATCATCACGTATGAAAGACTTGCGGGCTTACTGTGTGCCTCCATGTGTTTTTAAGCAACAAAGAGTCTAACTGCAAGGGTCAGATATCAGTTAAACATCCAATAAAAAAAAATGCATAAATATGGTTAAAAAACATATGTATGATTAAAATGCATTAAAAGCACAAGTCCTTATCTTTACAGTTGAAGGTTAAAAGGGTGAAGTTCATGCAGAAGTGTCTGAAAAAGAGCGCAGCTTGATGTGTTCATCAGTGCTTCCACTTAAAAGCAAGCTGTGTGTGCTGACTTATAAGACTTCTGTTGTTTGTAAATCTGTTATCAGGTATGAACAACTAGTGATTAGTAGGGTGACTGTTTGCATTCATGTGTCTTCATGCAACAAAGAGTCTAACTACAAAGTTCAGATGTCAGTTAAACATCAAATGCACAGATGATGGAAATGCTCATTGCACTTGGATTCATCTAATGATGATTTTTCTACACGCAGTTAAAGCTTTAAAAGCACACAATAACACACAAAACCAGAGTTACCGGATTGTTCAGAGTCAGCTGTCCGTGGGTTCATCCAGGGAAAAATTACTCCTGAGCGGCAAATGGTGAGCAGACTCCTGCTCTTGATGTCCAGCTTGCCCTTGGCATGGCAGTGAACCAGGGGCTCCAGTGGGCACTCTAACTGCTCACCTGGGTTAAACCTGGAACTGACATGAGCAGAGGAGGTCATGTTTTGCTGATTAAGTTCAACTTCTTGGCCTGCACCTCCTCCTCCTCCTCCTTCATTGCATCCCGCACTTGGCACTTGTCCAGAGCTCATTGCAAAACTGTTGCCATGCAGCTGCAGTGGGAGGGCACACTGTTGGGGGTCCATGCACCCAGCTCATCAAACTGTCTCAAATCAAAACCCAGGAATCCCCTCAGCACTACTAAAGACCAGGACTTGTGTCTGTCTAATATCTGATCACAATTAACCTGAATGTATAAAGGCATGCAGGGAAGAGCACTTGGAGTAACCATGTGGAACATTTGAATAATATTTACCAGAAGGGTGCCGTGGTCACGTGTGGTCCTCCTCCAATGGCAGAGCTGTGGAGTTGCAAAGTAATCCGCTGGCAACTTGGGGTGCCCGAAGAAGCTTCTGCGATATTTCTTCAGACAACATTTCTATGAGCAGCCTGCGCTTCTTTACCTAGAGATGAAAAAATAACGGAATATGAATAGACGCCAATAACTGTGTAACGTGCGTGTGTGTGTGTGTGTGTGAGAGCGAAAGAGAGAGAGAAGAATGTGTCTATACGGTGTGAGAAAGAGGAAAAATGGCAGAGAGGGGGGAGACAGACAGAGATGACAATGTGTGGCGAGGAGCGTCTCGTTACAGTGTTGATTTCTTGTAATGTTGTAAATCTTTTGACAGGTTTGTTAAGGAGCCGCCGCTTGCAGCTGCACAACTTTTTGGTGGTAGGTTTGATCAGATACAACGCGACGACTTCCTGCTACAGTGGGCTACGTCTATAATCTGGAATAATATACTGGATAATAATCGACCACAACTCATTATTTCGCTTTTTTTTAATGCGTAAAAATAAATTATGCACCGGGTATTTTTTTTAAACCAATTAAACATAATGATAAACAATATGTATTCCCGGATTTCCATGCTATTAGCTGGTCTATACTCTCTGCAATATTTCTGCGTTTTGTCTGCAAAAGAAATCACCCCGATTATTTGGGGTAATTTCGTTTGCATCTCATTTAAACTGTCCAACACAAATCGGCGGGCTTTTCCTTTAAAATAACAGCATATGCTTATAACTGTCGGAGTGGAAGTGTAGCTTTGGCTTAATAGGATTCACGGGGAGTGGTCAAACAAAGGCTTGACAGTCATTGCCACACAAAGACAAAGGAGGCAATCATTAGAGATTTTTTTCCAGCGCATTTGCATTAATCAGACATCACTGTACAGTATCAAGTGTCTGTCTGTGGCTCCGCGAGGCAACAGTCAAACACTGTGGACGTTTTGGATGGTAAACATCCCGCTTTCTGTACGGCTGCATGGACAAAAGAGCAGGAGGGAGATGCTCAGCAGATGAGCGCCTGTTTGCAGTCAGAGCGCACAAGCAAATCGGGAATAAGAATGTGCAAACACTTAAATGAAAATATGAATTTTGCAACTTCATTTAAAACCACCGTAATAAATATTTTGGGGGGGAAATTATTTGGGCTAAATGCAACATCAATTTTGGACTAACTGAGTTACACTTGGAAAAAAAATCTCATAAAACATGATTGCTTAATTTCAACACCAGTATAAAAAGTGGATAAATAACTAGAATAATGAAGCAATTACATATTTTTTAAAATAGTGCAGCTTCCAAAACGAGAGGCTTTAATGTTAGCATATTGTGTGTCGTGTGTGTGTGTGTGTGTGTGTGTGTGAGTGAGTGACTGTGTGTGTATCAATCTTAGTTGAAGCAGGCTTTAGATATAAGTTCCTTCTGGTGTTTCACTACAACAAAGCTGTCGAGAAAACCCTCTTTAGATGTCTCTCAGCGGTGATGGATTATGCACTCAGGGTTGCATAGCTTGGAAGAAGAGGAGCCTTCCCCCTTTTCCGTTTCACCCCTGCTGCCACCGTCACTAAGGCTTTACCTGAACCTCACTGAAGTCACCTCCTTGGGATTTTTTAAATAAAAGAAATAAATTTGAGTTTCGAATTTCAGTTGGAATCAAAGACACAATACAGCCTCTTTGCCCCAATACACAATGCTTTATCTATTAAAATGACTACTAAATGATGTTATTATTCAGAATATTTCATTTAAAAACTATGTTAAAATGCTAACTGTTTGGCTTTGAGGCCTAACTTTAATTGGGAACTGAAAACAGTTTTGATCTTTTCAACCTGTCCATTACAAAGAATGTCTCTTCAATTAATCTCAGTACTGGCTGAATGTAGTCCATCAGAGCTAAAATAAATACACATTTAAATATAACAACACCTATTTGTATTTAATTTTACACCAAAATCCACAAATAACAACAATAATAATAGCAGTCTAATAATTATTGATATTATTATTATCATTATTTTTTACATGCGAATTAAGCTGTAGCATACACATCAGCGCAGACTGAAATGGGGGAAAGTAATTAAATTCGTTTTGTTTTCCTTACCTCACACCCTTGAACACACTCTCTGAATTGGAGATAGGATCTATGATATACTAGCTCAGCAAGACCATAATTTAGCTCCTCCGCGCCTCCACCACAATTCTCCGTGAACTCTGTTTGAACCGCCTCAGTGGCAATAAATCATTTTTCTCTCTCACACAAAAGCGCGCCGGTCGCTCTGGGTGTCAACCCTTTTACAATTCCTCCTTACCTTCTGCGCTCTCTCGCCTGCTGACACAAACAACCGAGGAAATCGTCGATAAACTTTTATTTTTCATACCAATAACTTACAGGGGAAAGCGAATGGGGAGTATCTGCAGCCGCGCACATGCGTATGAATCTGCAGAATGTAATTCTTGCATTTTTTTATTTTTTATTTTTTATTTTTTTATTTCACCCCCCCCATAAATTATACTATATTCCTTACACTCAAAACACATAATTGTTTTTCAGAGCTCAACGAATGCACGGATCAGTTAATGTATTTCCAGGGGACAGAGCTGTGCAGATAAGAGGAGACTGAGAGAGAGCTGGGGAGAAGACGTTAATGGGCAGAGGATGCTGTCGGTTAAAACGGTGCATACAAATGGCGCTGTCTTGGCAGAGCAAGGGGAAGATTTATGGGCCCGGTGCCCTATATTGCTGTAAACAATGCAGAGTGAAATGAAAGGACTAGAGTTTGCAGACTGCACTTCATAAGTGAGGAAAAGACACACATTGTCAATTTCCCAAACAAGTCCTGACTTTCGCACAAGCGTGTGTGCATTAACATAGAGTATTAATTTGGGCCTGTTTAAAGCACAGCACATTGTAAATCCTGCTCATTCTGTGGAGAGTGCACACACACATAAATCCTGCAGCCAGTGAATATCCGAAAGTGTTAATTTTGGAAATACATTTTTTTTTCACTCAGAGGAAATATTACAACTTTTAGTCTTAAAATAAAATAATGCTGCAACATAAAATCAAATATGTGTTGTATTTTTTGATGCACAATAAGTGTTAACAAAATTTACGCGTTTTAACAATTAAAGCAACAATTTTGTTTGTTTCACAACTGATAACAACTGAAAATATAGGATGAGTATTGTTTAAATGGGACACTTGAACACTGAAAATTTGCATTTAGGAACAAATCACTGGATCATCCCAATATTTCAGCTCCCAGTTTTAGAAACATGAACCCCATAACTACAATACACAGAAGAAAAAAATAAAAATAATCAAACTCAGAACTGACTCCATCTCAAAAGCAATAGGCACATGACTGTTTCACAAAAAAAAACATCTAGTATCATAAACAAACTTTGAACAACAGAAATATTATTATCTTAGATTTATGGTGCTTTCAAAATCAGAATCAATCAATGTGAGGGTTTCAATATTGTGATTTACATTTTATAAGTGGAGTTACTCTTTTTGTTTTACATTTTCATCATGCATTTTGTCTCCAACATTCAATTTTTAGGTAGCATATTTGGCAACAATATGTAACTACATGTAAAAAATTCCTAGCAATAACTACATGTATAAACCTCAAATAATATGTAAATATGTGTTAAAACTCCAAACAATGCGCAACTATATGTAAAAACTCCAAATATCTGACTACAAATAAAAAACCCAAATAATACACTCCAAACAATAAAAACTCAAAATAGGCTAATATGTAACTACATCTAAAAACTCCACACAATAGAAACTCCATATAATATATAACTACATGTAAATACTCCAAACAATAAAAACTCCACATAACATGTAACTACATGTAAAAACTCCAAACAATAAAAACTCAAAATAATATAACTACATGTAAATACTCCAAACAATAAAAACTCAAAATAGCATGTAAAAACAATAAAAACTCATGTAAAAACAAAAAACCTCCAAATAACATGTACAACTACATGTAAAAACTCAAAATAGTAGAAACTCCAAATAACATGTAAATACATACTCCAAACAATAAAAACTCAAAATAATATGTAACTACATGTAAAAACTCCAAACAATAAAAACTCAAAATAACATGTAACTACATGTAAAAACTCCAAACAAATATGTAAGTACGTGTTCAAACGTAACTCCAAATGCTGCTGCAGCTGTCCTCAGAGTGTGAAAGGACTGCAGTGGAGATGCAACTGGTGGCCACACAAGTACACCGGAGAATCATTTCCAGAGAACAAATCAAATAAAAAACGCATTTTCACTTAACCTATACATAATTGTGGATCTATAGTCTCAGGATCCCATATTCAGATCACTTCTGCTAATGAAAAGTGAATAACATAATCATAACTCAATCTAGTGACTGTCGGGGCCCCCAGTGACACCTTGAACTGAGGGGGGAAATGACTGTAATTTCTAAGGTCCTCAACGATGCAGCAAATAGGCTAATGAAAAATTTCTCAGCGAGGCGTTATGATGACATAAAGTATAACTGGCAAGTTTACCCAGGCCATCATTTCCTCTGTGTGATGTGATGTTAGAGTCTACAGTGGGAGATCAAAGTGTTGATCCAAGCTGCTTTGTCGTCCCCCTGCTTGAAATGTTTGCCAACACTGACAGTAAATCATTTTAACATGTCTGATGGAGTTTTAAAATCTAGTTTTATGCAAATTCATTTCACTCACACACACATGCACAGAAACAGAAAAAAAAGAAAAGACATCTGTTCCCTAGAGTGAACGGATGGGAGAGAGATTTACGGATTTATGACACACCCACTGCTGGTCAATGCGAGAGCCTCTCTGTCCCTGGAAAATAGCAGCGTGACCCTTGTTTCAACTCTCAGCCTTTATGCAACTGCCATGGCTGCCGTTTAAACACACTACACCATCACAATACACCAACCCCGGAGCTTTCATCACACACCAGAGTGGCTGAAGAAGACACTCACCTGAGACGAGTGTGTATGGAAAAAAAAAAACGTTTACTTTGACAATAAAAGCAGGTAATAAACCGGCTCAGCAGCTGATAATTTTGCTTTTGTATTTGCCTCTTGTTCAAACATTTCAATAGCTGTTTGTGTAAAGTTTTTATATCTTCTAAGAGTGAAAAAGAGAGGGAGAGAGTGCTCGCCTGAGGTGCTCATAAATCACAAGGAGCCTGCAGCAGTGCAATGTGAGCTGAAAATCATGTGTGATTCAACAGTCTGCAGTCAGAAAAGAAACCAGTTAGGGCTGAGGAAGTGTCGAGAAATTTAAACACTGAACTTCACACACGTGAAATACACCATATTCCTGCGAGGTGTTGAGGTTTACAATAACTACAGCCTCTCAGTTATTCCACAGAGCCAGCTGAGAGCACACGGCCGATCGAAACTAAAAAACTGCAGGGGAATTAAAATCAAAAAGAGTTTGTTTTAAACTTTAAGAATGGCTCTCATTCATAAAAATGATAAAAAAAGATGAAGCTATAAGTCACGGATATTATGTGGTTTTAAATTGATCTTCTGACAGGTAAGACTAACTTTGAAGTTAACTCATTCAAGGAATTATTTGCTTGCTTAGATCATGTGAAAAGTATCCTTTAATGTTATGATGACACATATCTGTGTAAATATTAAGAACAGTAAAGCAGAAGTATGTGCGCATTAGCCCAAAGTTTAATAACAAAACGTGAGTATGATTAATAGCTGACAAGCGAAACAAGCTTTTGTTTAAGTGATTATTTGAAATCACACATTGTGTTTATCCTCTTAATAAATTTAACAGAGCCTTAACTGGCTGCTTTAATTAAAGCCCTGGCAGAGCAAAGTCAACGAAAAGTCCAGAAAAGAAAATCTGCACAAATTATGCCTCCTGTTTCAACTTTACACAAATCTTCAATTATCAAAACGACATCATGTCATTGGTCTGGGTATAATTTGAGCTCCACCTAAAGATGCGGACACATGAGGACGAGGCTGAATTATCACACACAAATGAGAGGCACTCAGATGAGTTGTTTGGGTTTCAGTGTCAGCTGTTTATCTTGTCAGGCATGCTGTGGAATATTTTCTCTCAGCGCTGAATATTTGCTCCTATAGCCACACAGAAGAGGGCACAAGGTTGTGACTTAATGCATCTAAATAAGAATATCTAAATAAATTCAGGGCTGACTGCAAAAAGATGTAAAGTTTTGAAAATATAGAAGGAGGAAATAGTTCACTTTTAATGTTTTTTGTCACAATAGAAATAATACTTTTGGAGCATCTTAGAGTAAAACTTTTGTTTCTCAGTTATAAACTAAAGAAATTTCATTCTGATAATGTGAGGACACATTTGCATTTTGATTAAAGAAAATAAA
The DNA here is from genome assembly GCF_008729295.1 of Plectropomus leopardus. Taxonomy (NCBI): domain Eukaryota; kingdom Metazoa; phylum Chordata; class Actinopteri; order Perciformes; family Serranidae; genus Plectropomus; species Plectropomus leopardus. Next base: position 18,546,009 of record NC_056470.1, on the reverse strand, counting down.
AGTTTTACAAAAGCGTGGCGTGTCAGTGGAAAGTTTGCAAGGTTTCCCTGAACTTGAAGGTCTCTGTCCATAAACTAATCACAGTGACCAACTGTCCCAGTACTGTCAGAATCACCCAGCTATAATTGGCAGCTTGCTTTTGAGTGGAAGTACTGACCTGAGGCCAGTTATCCTCTTAAGTCAAAAAGTCATGTGACCGCACAGACTTTTCCTTTTTTTTAACCGCCTCCTGTTTTTGGAGACTTTGGGGAGTTTAATTAAACCCTGGAAAATGACACACGTTTAAAGACTGTTGTTAATTTTAATGAAATTGTAATTTTAAGAGCGTATATAGGTGTAGTTTTTTAATAGGAATACAGGAGGGCATGTCCCCCCTTTTAAAGTCCCATATTATGCTAATTTTCAGGTTCATAGGCAACTTGTATTTTGGGTTTTAGTTAGAACAGGGGTGGGGAACCTTTTTCCAGGGGCCATTTCAATTTTTACGACATCCTCCGAGGGCCATACTAAATTTATGAACACGTATGATGCAACGCTTAAGGATTTTGATCATATAAAAAACCCACAGTTATCACGGTTTCACGATTATTACAATTACACTCTTTGAAAAACTCCTGCATGAGGTTTCAGCTTCTTCGCTATTAATCCACTCACCACAAAACTTGGCCTCCTGACATTGTCTCTGTCAGTCTGTGGTCTTGAAAGCTGATTGTTGAGCACCCCAACTCCGACGAAGAGTGTTAATGTTATCAAAACGCATTTGTCCTTTCAGCTCGTCCAGTTTAGCATGTTTCGAGCTGTAACGACGCTCGAGACTGGCCTTTTTCATCACTGCCAGCGTCACGCCGCAAACTAGGCAAAGTTTGCCTTTTACTTCGACAAAGAAATAATCGTCTGTCCATTTCTCCTGGAAAACGCGGTATTTTGCATCCAACTTCCTTTCCTTGGCAGTCGCCATGACACATATCACATGTCAATCAATCCCCAATGTTATCGCGCGATGGCAGGTAACCTCACGTGTTGTGTTCACTGACCCTAAACCTCACTCGGACCCTCGACATGCATAGGTCTCAGTGTTATCTTAGAAAGGTAATTGCTGTCGACATTTTTTGCCCTGACTTTATATTTAAGGCTATTTTTAGAATTGCGTGGCGGCCGAATCAAATGGTCTCGTGGGTCACACACGGCCCGGAAACCGGAGGTTCCCCACCCCAGTATTAGAACACATTTACATGCTTCAATGTTTAAAAAAAAACTCATACTATTTGTCACAGTGTCCCTGAATATACCTCATCCGCTCTCTGAGAACGCCCCCATTTTTAGCATTTAAATATTTCAGTAGGAAGTACAAAGCCACCCATTTAAAATGCTTGTGTTTACGTTTTAAAATTGCTAATTTGTTATGTTGTAGCCTTGTCGTGACATCACAGATTCACGGAGATCCTGACAGCTTGTTTAAAGGCACAGTTTCTGAATACAGGCTGTGTGCATGTCTCTTTGGATTAAGCATGTCCATACTTTCCCAGTATTTACATATAGCACACAAAAAATAAGACATGGAAATTGGACATTTTTACAGTATGGGATCTTCAAAGTTTGACCGAACTAAATACATTTAAATTGATGCAGAAAAAAGAGTAAAGTGGTGCATAAAAAAACTCACTAGAATGCAAGAAAATATTTGTTGGATGATAAAAACTCCTGGCGGAGGACCCACAAACCTCCCTTATATGTGTCCACCACAATATTGACACGAAACATACGAAAAACAAAAATATAAACAAAAATACAAAATTTTAAAAAGTGCAATAAATGTAGAACATTTGTCCTTTTCATCATACAAGTTAAAATGTTGAAATACGTTGATTCACGCCTCAGGATATTGCAGCCATGTTTTAGCCTACTGCACTAACTCCGGTCAAAGTTACCACAAATTGCAGCCAGCTCAGATACTCCAAAAGAAATGCGCATGTTTGGGGGTCCTGCTGGATGCAGAGACGAGGACTTGTCCGAGACTTCAACACTGTCCTGGGTCACTCAGCTGATTAACAAAAGGGAGCAACACATTCAGTGATACCCCGCCGCAGGCCTCTCTATAGGCACACCGCAGAAAAATCCACAAAGAAAGCCGGGGCCGAGGGGGACCAGCGAGGGCGCACACAGAAGGTACATGTATAGAGAGTGAGTCAGGTCATAGGGTTGGAGGGGTCGGCTATCCAGACTGAAATGAGCCTAATGGGACAGAAAATGTGTCCTCGAGGTGAACTCGGCCTTCTCTCACTTCGCCCCCAAACTTCAATAAAGTACCTTTTCAGCCTCGCGACATGGAGGCGACAGGGCCTAGAAAGGGATTGGAGGGATGCTGCGACTGTGGCGAGCACATTAATTTCTCTAATCTGTCCAGCAACATAAAGGCTTCTGGATTCATTTTTCAGGGCCGTCTCACCACCATTCTAATGAAAAGCCACGTCCCAAAAAAAGCAGATGTTAACCGCTCTGGTCCAGTTTAAGCGCCTTATTTTAAAGTTAAACTCTCGCCTTTGGGGATGAAAGAGAAAGGATGCGCGCTGGTACATAATATTTGGTGTAGGATCAAAACTGGCTGTTGTCAGAGCTGTTTTCCAAAACATAACACAAAGCTCTGTAGTGAAAGATTGATGATGGAGAATACCTCTTCCCTTTGTGCTCCTTTGCCCCCCACTACGCGAGGCATTTTATAAGGCCTATTCATGTCACAATTCAATAATCTATCAAATTCTTGCGCGTCTTTGGGTTTAAGTCATGTTTAAACTGATATCCTCCTAGACAGATCTTTAAAAAATATAGAAAAATGCATCTTTGTTGAGAAAAAAAACAGTTAAGAGGTAAAGTTTAAGTGTTTTTTCCCAAACTGTTGTGAGTCCATGATATCTACAGTGGTAAACAGTCCTGCAGTATGTTGGTCCGCCTGTGGACGATGACGTCGCAGCGAGACACGCAGTTGTTGTTTTTTTTTTTTTTTAAATTGTAGTTTTTTTGAATTCTCGCGAGCTGCTGCACACTGGAGGCAAACTGCTCAAGGGGGAGACAGCAGGTAAATATGTTTATAGAAGCAAAGAGCGAACACAATCAAACAGAGCCTGATAACAAATTCAGCTAGTTTACTCCACCACCACATGACGCACGGTATTGAATCTATCTGCAACTCACGACTTTATTTTTTATTTTTATTTTTTTTCACATGTGAAAACTCAGCCGCATGGCGCAGTGGACTATAGAAAAAGCAGGGCAACTAGGCTACGTAGGTTACAAAATGAATAAGAATATTTTCACAACATTTTTTTATAATGTCTAACACATTGCAAATGTCCTTTAAACGCATGCAGCTTTGTGTTGCACTGGCTGAGGCAGTGCAGATGGAGTGGAGGGCCTCAGTGGCGTCTCTTTAGCGTTAATTGAATGCCCTTCAGACTGATGAGGTTGCACATAATGCAGAGCGCAAACTATTTTCAGATTTTAGAAATAACTTCAGTCCATTATAAATGAGGCTTTAACACACACTCATACACACACACACACACACACACACACACACACACAGTCTGTACACGTTGCTAATATAAAGACGCAGAATGAGCTGCAAGACTTACAAACACAGTTTGAAAACACAGTGATTCTTGTTTCCCTCGTGAAATGTTCAAGTATTCACACCTGTACACGTTTTAAGGTGATCCCTCAAATAAAATAGCGAAAACAATAGCAGACCTCAACTTGCCTAAAATGAAGTTCGACCAAACGTATTTTAAAACTAGTAGACACTCACTGTTTTATTGACCAATATGATTAGCACAAGTACACTACACTCCGTTTATTGCATTTCACAATAATCTGCTTTTTAACGGCTGCTAAACACAACATCAACACCACAAAACTAAATTGTAAATCAAAAATTCCTGTTTCTGAAATACACGAGGTAATTCACACATTGTTATTATCCAAAACATACAAGTTCAAGATCAATGGTGTGTTCCAGCTTCTTCTTTTTATACCAAAAATAACTATTATTATATTGATTTCCTTCCAGTGTTGTTTGAAATAAATAGATTGTGCATTTCACCTTGGGCAGCAGGGCAAAAGAATGGCCCACAATAACATTTTGATAAAATGTATATTTTTTTCTACTTTTTTTTTCCTTCATTCAAAACATTTTTTAATAAAAAACATTTTTTAATTGAGCTTCAAATAAATTAAACCCTGTGTCACGTAAAAATAATTCAACGGTATTCGCAGTAATCCATGCTATATAACATGCATTTTATATAACTTTGGACTTAAAGGAAACCGCACAAGATAGCTACGAAAACAAAATATATAATTGTTCTATAAATAACCAGTTCCTTTTTCTACCCCCGCTGATGTGGTTTTTATAACCTGGTAATATCCTCGCCATGCTGTGCTCCGGTGAGTTCGTCGGGGGCCCCAGTGTTAGTGGCCGAGGCAGCGGCAACAGCGCCTGCTGCTGAGCTTGTGTTGGACCCGGAGGAGGAAGAGGATCTCACTTTGGTGTTCGGGAGCCTGTGATCCTTTTTCCATTTCATCCTGCGGTTTTGAAACCAGATTTTAATCTGTCGCTCGGAGAGAACCAGGGTGTGGGCGATCTCGATGCGCCTCCGTCGAGTTAAATATCGGTTATAGTGGAATTCCTTCTCCAATTCTAAGACTTGCTGCCGGGTGTATGCTGTCCTAGACCGCTTGGGCTCCGTCCCATTGTAACCCGAGTTCACTGGAAAGAGGAGAAGTGGGAGAGAAAGGGAGACAGAGAAGGGAGGAAAGGAGGGGTAAACAAGAATGGCCTCAACTGAGATATGGCTGGAAAGATTTATTGGATATGAATGTTTAGCTGTTTGAGAAATTTAAATGGGAAGTTAAGAACTTCTCAGGGTAATGAGAGGACACTCACATCCAACTATGAGCTAAATTATTAATGCAAGATTACAAAGCTCGATTTTTTTTCTTATTCATTTCTCCCCCTCTCTCTATCGCGCAATACATAACAGCAGAAGCCACATGGTGATACGGCTGCCCTGAGTATACCTCGGCTATAAAATTTATGGTGGGTGTAATTACCAATGCCGAGTCGTAAATCCGCCTCAATTGTGCCATTTCAAAGGCTTCCCTGCTATCGGAGCAGGGGCTGGCAACGAGATGGGAGTCAGAGGGACTGATAAAGGGAGGGAAAGGGAGAGAGGAGCATGAGGAGTGAACATAAACACACAAGTTGCCTACCAGTGCTGACGTGAATTTTCTTCATCCATGGGTACACCACGGGCTGCTTGGAGGAGGCTGTGCTGTTTGGATGCTCCGGGGTGGCTTGGTTGCAGGCGGAGGTTGCGGCCGGTGGGGTGGCGGGGGACATAGACAACTGTGGGGTTTCACATGAAGCAGGTTGCCCCTTCCCTGTCAGCAGGTGCGCAGAATGGGGTACTCCATGTCCCCTTGGCGTGTCAGGTTCAGGGATGCTTGCACAGTTATACTGGCGCTCTTGGTAGCTCGCCCGCGGAGGATATAACTCCTGATGGTGATGCTGGAAGCCAGTGTCCCTTGCGCGGCTGTAATATTCTGGACTGTGCTCAGGGATGTAGTTATTTTGCGAATATTCCTCGCATGGAGGAAATTTCGGATCAATGTAGTTAGACTCCATCAAATACGAGCTCATGATCATTAATTTCTGGAGTGGAAAATAATTTTTCTAGCTTTGTCGTTTTTCTGCTCCATAAAGCCCTCCTACTTGCGAGCAGCCCTGTAAAGTTACTTTTACCACGTGACCCAATGGCCCAATAGCAGAGTAAGAGGTAGTTCCCGGATAAGGAACCAGAGGTATTTAGCATACCTACAGTCGCCATTGTGGGCACAAATCTCTCTCTCTCTCCCTCTCTCTTTCTCTCTCTCTCTCTCTCTCGCTCTCTCTCTCTCTCTCTCTCACTCCCACTCCCTCTCTCTCTCTCTCTCCCTCTCTCTGGTTGTGTTACCAAGGCAATTGATCTTGGGGACAAAACTAGTAGCTAGTTGCTGACCAAGGAAAAAATAAAACAGGCAAAAATACACTGGTCTCAATTATTCAAAGGGACAATAGGTGATTCGCCAAGGATAAGGTACAACAATAGCAAACCAATCATTTTGTTAGCCTGCACGCCTTATGTAAAGGTTATCTGCTAATTAATGAAGGCACAGTCTTTACCAACAGCACTTGAGCTGTGAAACACATTATGCTCCATGAATACACTTAAGAATCAGAGCTGCAGCAGTTTTCTGAGATGATATTCCTGAAACATTTAATAGGTTTGTTGTGAATCAAAATGTCAGAGAGAAGTGGAGTCTGGAGGTGTGGCTGATTTTTTGAAAGTAGGCCTGATCATTTATAATGTTTGAGAAAGGTGGACAGGAGGAGTCTTAAACAAAAGCTTTCCTTCAATCATGAGATATTTGTCTGTTTTTGAGATGATAAGCTTTATCTCCTCGGCTATTCAATAAAAGGTTCAGCCTTCAAGTTTTAATTGAAAAGTCTTATAAGGATAACATTAAAAATGGTCCTGATTGAAGATGTCAGGCGTATACTTTCTTTTTGAAGATGCTTTGTTGACAAGGCAGCAGAGATGCTGCTGGAACGTGCAGGGTGCTTTGCAATAAAGCACATAAAATAATAAGAATAAAGAAAAGCAGAGGCGCAGATTTTGGGGGAAAACAGGGGGCAATATTTAGAGCATGTGAATGTAGCTTTATATGTGTCCCCCTAATATTGAAACAAAAAACATACTGTTGCAGAAAAGTCATGTTGGTCTAAGGTATTAGACAGTAAATAAAGTAGCAAAGTCTAAATGTAACACACGCCTTTAACCTTTAATAACAACATCTGATTTTGAAAGATACAATAACAAGTACCCGACAAAAACCTTCCATGTGTTAAAATATCAATTGACAAGTTGAAAAATGTCACTGACCACAAACCACCTGTGAAACACTACAATAATGACGTCAAACAGCAGACAAGAGGAAAAGCCAACAGACCAAACTAACTGTGAAACCACAGTCTGCACCCCTGTGCACAGAGCAGCATCATCATGATGTCACAGACCAGTCAGCATGGGAACAGGACCACAGTGATGTTACAGAGTATCAATATCACTATGATATCACAGACCAGAGGCTCTCAGAACATTATGACCTGCTGGCTTTAACTGCAGAGGAATGTTATTGTGTCACAAGTTAAATCTGGTTGTTGCAGAACAAGAGCACTTTGGAGTAGCTGCACTCCATCACATCAAACTGAAAGAGCCCTCCCACATGCAGGGCAAGTCCTGTAACACCAAACACAACTGGAGTCACAGCAGTGTGCAAATTCTTGAATCCTACTGAAGCTTCATTCTGACAGAAATACTGCTCTTGGCTGTCTCCATCTACTCGTGGCTTCTTGTTTTAACAACACTAAAAAATCCTTATCTATAGCTTGCAAGACATGTGACCTTTGTAACAGCCTCAAATAAAAGCCACCTGCAAATCAGGCAAATCTGTGACTATAGTTACATCCCATATATTTTGAGAGAAAATGCTGAGAGGAAGAATTTGAAGTATGCAATACTGCTATATATTAACAGAAATATATGCAACTGATCTGGATACAAACATGTTTAAAATACACTATATAACTTTCATAGAGGATTGTATTCTATAGTCCATTTTTTCCATATATATATAAAGAACTAAAATAGTAAGAAAATTAGGATAATATTTCAGTCCTGCTGCCTCCAAATGTTTCATGCTATTCCTGGCTGAGGCACTGACCATCAGCCACATCACTGCTGGAGGGCTGCTGTTATATTGTAAACTGATCCTGCCTGGCTGTGTAAACTTGTCATGTGTTGTATGCTTCCCATTCTTATCTCAGAGTCAGCTGTGGACAAAGAGAGAGAGGATTACTGGCTAATAGCTCAGCAGCCTCCATAAAAGATCCACATTCTATTTATTCTTCTTTCTTTATTATCAAGATAGTTGTGGAGTTGTGAACAGCCACAATTACAAATAGGAAAAATATCATATAAATATTTGAGGCATAATAATAATAATAATAATAATAATAATAATAATAATAATAATAATAATAATAATAAACGCCATTTGCTCCCACTTGAAGAAACATTAAGCCTGAACATTAGCACACGAGTCAATATATGGAGGTCAAAAGCATCAAATTGCAAGTGAACGGATGTGTCTATTTCCGCAGCAATAATTACATAATATGGTTAAAACGAGACGTGAAATGGCATCTCTGGCTGTCCTGTTTGTACAGAATGCGCACGACATTTCTATTACCGCCAGCGAGGATGTTAGAGGCGTTTTATAGAGCAATAAAAGCCGTAAATCAGTCACTTTTAAACGACCCCTGGTTCCTAACGTGTTTTACAGGGTCTGACACAGTAGTAGCCGCGCACTGCACACATGGGTTTGCTCTCTGTGGCCTACCTACACAATCAGCGGCTGTCTGGACTATGAATACACTTGTGACAATGTTATTGCATTGCTAGTGCCTGGATGTAGGTTGTATGTGTATATCACTGTTGCTTGTGTATTCAGTAGCAGGAGGAGAGGAGGGGGAAAGAGGGTGAGAGACGTGAAGAGGAGCAGAAGCAGAAGCATCCATTGGCTGGCGTGGTATTTCAGTTGCCCATGTATTCCTGTAGAGACGTATTTGCGATTGTTTGTACTTCACACAAATTCGGTTCTACAGGGTACATATAGACAACTAATGTGTTTAAGGTTAGACATTGCAAAGGTGATCTCTCAGGCTATGCAAGCAGGTCATCCTGTCTGAAGAGTGTAACAAATACTCAGGCTGCAACAGAAATACGGCACAAAGCGAGATGTTTTTTTAAATCACAAACACACATCTATTGTACTCTGCTCCAAGAGAAAATGTAGCGTGTTTTCTCCAAATAACAAAAAGTATATACGCAAATCTGCATGCACACACACTCACACAAACGCATCGTGCGCAAAGGACAAGAGGCTCCCTTTTCTTAACATTCAACCTCTGCCTTTGAGGTAGCTCCTATATGAATATTCAGTCACAAACACGGCGGATACAAAGGGATGGCGTGACAGCACAGATGAAAAATAAGTTTCTATTGTTCCCAACCATTTCTTCTGCTCGCTATTACCATACTGACCGCTCGGTAACCTTTCTTCCTGCCACTCTGGAAGCTAATGAGAAAAGCTTCGGATGAAAAATGCTATATCAGACATGTGACCTGTTTCAGGGGGTTATTAAAAACAGCAAACATGCTCAGATTGTGAATCAATGGAATTGATTACAGTGGAAATGCGCAGGGGACTTCAAACACTGTCAAAAAACATCTCAATCTACATATTTCTCCGCGTGCACTCTGGGTATCAATTTCATAGATTTTTTTTTTTTTATTGAAGAACAAAGCATTCTGAGCCAACAAACTATCGTGGAAATAGTCACAAACAACTCATGCTCATTTGGCTTCGTCTGTTTGTTGTGCACCAGTGTGCAAGAGCTGCACGCACTCCACATACTCCCTCTCGCCCCATGCGCTCTGGCGGACGCATTTTAATATTAGTTAGACAGCCTGACCCGCGTTTCACCCCTCGCGTTTGACTGGTTCCAATAGTTCACTGCCAAGGATTATTGATGGAGAGACAGCAATGAATTCTTTCTCCCCACAAATGGCTTTCAGATCGTGCACCTAGTTCAATAACTAGTTATAATGTAGAAGTACAAAAAATGAGGCCCTCAGGCGGACTAATTTGATGTTTCATTTGTTCATTTGAGAAATTGTTAAGCTTTTCTCCTCTTCCCCACCCCTCCTGCAAAATAACAGCCGTACAAGCGTGTTCACACATGTACGTATGTAAACAAAATAAATCTGCGCGAAACTATGTGGAGGTTGTGTCCATGCATGGCGTGTTTTTAATTTGGTGGCCCCAGCAGCACCTGACCTGGATGCAGACAGTGCAGCAATATTCCGCTCCCTCCTGAAAATGGTTACGATGCGCTTTTAATCAAACCCTTAACCTAATAGCCTCTACACGTTTACTCTCCCCAGGTGTAATAACGTTAAACTGGATCGTCCAGTTAAAATAAAAAGTTTTAATGAAGTGCAGACAGACTGGAGACTAGTTGGATATGAATACCGTATAACAGCAGCAGCCAGGGGAGCAGAGGTGGTTTTAGATACTAGATGCCCCACAGAAACCATTGGTCGGTTTGCAGTTCATTATGGCAATGTTGTGGTTCATTAGACTCATGCTGCAGCGTTAAATCCAGTTCACCTGTGCAACAAGAGTGCAACTTCTCTGGCTATTAACTAGACACAAGTAGTTTGTAGGAGGACAGTAATTCGAGCTTAAGTGGCAGTTTTAGGTTTAATATTTGAAAGGGAAAAATTAAAAAAGTTAAAAGTTAAACCGCAGTCCTCGTATGAGCACCAGTTCGTTGAGAGTGCAGGGATTTGATGTCAGTGGAGCCAGCTGTTTGCCTACAGCCAAATAACAAGCTCCACGAAGTGTCAAAGCTCTTGACTAAAGCCAGGTGGAAAGGCGTGGGGCGATGGATAACACTTACTGATAAATCCACGGTGCCACTCATTTTGACCCGATGAACTGTCTGGAAAATAGAAAGAAAACGAAAATTAGATCAAGAATACTTTTAAGTAAAAAAAAAAACAAAAAAAAAACAACAACAACAAAAAGACGTTTTGTATCCAAACGGTACAACTATAATTCTTGATAAATAAGCCCCAATTCTACACATTAAACTAATATTTACGTTTTAAAAAACATATATTACATCAATAAATTTAAATATATATATTTATTCTTTTTATTATTTTATCATTATAAATTATCCACTGACCATTGCTTAAATTAACTGAGCACGTATTTGTAAAGTAACAAAAAGCAGGCGTATAACTTTATACTTAAGACTGTTCTTTATATACTTTAACAAATAAATTGATGCAATGTGTGCACCGTATTTCGTTTTCGCTCCATTTAAAATCGCCAACAGCTCATACAAATAATACCAAGAAATAAAAATGAATCAAATAAAATTATGAGCAACAAATGATAGAAAATAATCGAAAAGCCATGCGTATTTATTTCATCCAAAACATTTTTCCTACAGTTAATCTCTCGGTGCTCAAACACAGAAACGAACCGTTTTGATATGTTGCGTTATTATTTCATCTTAATGATCCTTCAGTTTGTCCCTGTGCGTCTCATCTCCTCTGTTATCTAGCCCTAATTGAAGGGAGGCTGCCCTAGAAAAGCTTTGACATGTGTGGGCTCCTGCAGAAGTGGGACCGAGGACAGAAAAATTTAGGACGGGTCATTTTCAGACAGTAAAAGTAAATTTACAAGCATTTTGGTATTTCCTTGGGCAAATGCTCTATGAATAGAAATCCCTGGACTTCAGCGCGGCTGAATTATGGCGAACAGTCAATAATAAAAAATCACGACTTTGTCTTCACATTGTAAATAAATTCTGGCCGTGCTCGAGAACGATGTAATGGGACTTTATGGTTCTTATTTGGGCTCAGACAAAGGGAAGTCTGTGCTCACCCGGAAATGACCTCCGTGGATTGAATGATGACAGTGTCAGCTCCACAGGTCAAAGAAAGGAATACAACAGGACGTGGCAGTGAAAACGGATATTTAGACTGTTTCACTTTTACTGAAGTGATATCAGATTGATTTGAGCTGGAGTTTCTAATTTCTGCAACAACAGTCTTGATGCAAACTTCCTCTCAAGATGCAATGAATGAAAAGTCGTGAGAATAAAATCATTTCGATTATATGAAGGGCGCTGCAGCCTCTGTGAAGATGTTAGATCACACAGTAAATATGTTATTAATTTATTAAACAAGAAAAAAATATGTAATTGGTTGTTTTTGAAGGAAAACAACTGCATATTGTGGATTTTTGATTTTTTTTTTTTTTATTTTAGTTTGGGAGATTGCAATGATATCTTTTCTCCCTCTGATAATAATAAATATGACAACCCTAATGTCAAAAAAACAGAGTGAAATAAAACAACATTTGGGCATGAAAGGAGCAATAATCAGTGCCAATACGTGGACACATTGCCCCCACAGTGTATCACCCACACAGCAGCGTGTTACACAGTGCCCCCTATTGGAAGTGTATCATTGATCATCCTGCACACCTGAAAACAAAATCTGCACAGACTGAAAAAGTGATCCTGATTTTTTTAAAGTTGAAAACAACACAGAAAAGACTGTCCGTCATCATACAGCGTGACATAGATAAAGGTGCACATAGTTTTTGTGATCTGAAGGCTGTAAACCCCTAACTAACTAACTAACTCTGATGCTGCAACATGTACACCCCTGTTTTAACTTGCTCCATCACCTGAGCTGTACTCACACAAACAAGATTTAATATCAAAATGAGCCATTTGCAATTCCACTCATTCACTAAGAAAAGACCAGTATTTCTAGGCTGAACTGCTTTCTAAGACACATGGCCAATTAAATGATGTGCCCTATAGTGCAACAGAAAATTATCGAGCTTAAAAGATCACTTCGCCTCATCAGTCTCCAAACTTATCAATGCAGTAACATCTGCCCCTGCAGTGAGGACAAAAACAAATATTTTTCTATCGTGCAGGTGCTTTTTGTAAAGCATGCAACAGTATCTCTCTCACACACTACACACACTACACACACTACACACACACACACACACACACACACACACACACACACACACACACACACACACACACACACACACACTGCCTCTTTTTCTTCTCAGGCTTTGGACCCCATAATTATACTGCAAAGTGCCTTTGAATCAAACCTGTCTGTTGGCCCAGACATGACCCTAAAACAACAGGAGCTCAGGAGGACAAACACTAACATCATGTGAAGGTGACACGGTGAGATGAAGCATTTTAATCATCAGGTTTTGTGTTTTATAGCTTTTATGGTGCAGTATTTCAACTAAGACAACATTTTAGCATCACACTGAACAAAAGTCACATTTTATTCTCAACACATTGTTTTACTCAATCTGCAGCCATGCAAACTAAGACTTTACTAGGAAGTAAAAAGAGACCGCAGACAGGTAGAAGAGAGGGTCAGTGTGTATGTTAGAGAGAGAGACAGACAGACAGACAGACAGGCAGAGAGACAGAGAGAGAGAGGGTGGGGTGGATGGTGAAGCTGGACGCCAGATGATTTTGGATAACTGACTTTTCATTTTCTCCACAGTCACCTCTCAAATATTTTTCTATTCTCTTACTGACAGCATTAACATGCAAAACAAACTGTTGAATGAAACGGACTGCCACTGGGTCTCAAATCGGCTGACAGGCATTAAAACCGACACATCTTGCATTTAAATTCCTGCGATTATAATCTGATACAAATAAAAAGACTGCTGCGGAAAAAAAACTCCTAATGACAAACCAATAACAATGGGCGGCGTATCTGTCTATCCGTTTTTTTCGGGCTAAATATGCAGCGCCAACCCCCCTTTAAAACACCTAAAAAATAGGATTTTCTCGACTATTTTAAAAACGCCATTCTATTATCATGAAAAGCAAAAGCGCCCAAAAAAATCGTTATTTTTTAAGTTAATGAAATTATCAACCATGCATTCAAAGTCACGCTGACATAAAACATAAGCAGTATTTTTCTCCGCACGCTCGCAGGCCTGCAAAGGCAAAGTTAAAATCAACTTACTGCAGCAGCTCTCAGTCCTCCGCACTACACGGTCCGGAGAAAGGCACTGCATCCTCACTGCCACAAAGCCCTTTCTTCCTCAGATAAGGGGAAGCCAGCAGCTGCGATTCCGGACAGTTAAGATTATATATGATGTGTATATATCGAAGGTTTGTCAGCTCTTCCAGGCCATAAAACCCACTTAAATGACACCACGTGCTTCCTATGCACCATTCACAGGCCCTGCTTGGGGCAATTGGCATATGTAACCTTGTAAACTTTAAAATACCCTAAAAGAAAGACATTCAAAAAGGGATTCAATACATTGTCCACGTATAGGTTAGGCCTAACAGAGCGCAGAGAAAGTGGACGCTGTGCTTTCTCAAAACCGTCAAGGAAGTTGAATAGGAAGCTATTAGTTTAAGAGGTGAGTTGATTTTTATTTTCTTTAAGTAGTGCTGTAGAGAAATTACATTCTAAACTTGGGCTATATGCTGCGTCAAACTTCTACAAACGACACACACGCCAGGCTGCTGGTGTGATTTTATGTCCTGTGTGTGCTGGTGTTGTTTTAACTACAGTGTAATGATGCCAGGATTAAAGGGCAGGGCGATATCATAAAGTCGCCATATGGCCTCAGCAGTGATGGCGCGTCAGTCTGCGGCCACAGGAAACCAAAGTTTTGCATCCATGTTGTGTTGTGGGCGAGTGTTATCACAGGCTAGTGTCCCTTCCTTCCCTGACAAAACAGGAAACGGGAGTCTCCCTGTGGTGGAGTGCTGGAAAAAGGGGCAATAAAGTTTTATGAGGGCCTTAAACTTCAGAGCGCGTTTGTCAGTCAATGAAATTCTGGGGATTCCGGGCCAGCCTAAAAAAAACCCAAAACGTGGTCAGTAGGATAAAATAAAAAGAAAATCTGTATTTTTCTTTTATCAACGTACAATTTCTGCAGCTATTTAATTCATAAAAGTGGCATAAAAGTGATTACGCAACCAACTTCTAGAAAATAATGACAGAAATGTGGATACTGACCATTGGAAAAAATCCTTACTTTTAATTATGAGACTTTATTGGTTACAATCGACAATCAAGCCACCTATATTATTCTATTATTCTATGTGCCGTGTAAAACTTACAGAGGGCGAGAGGCTTCATTGCACATCACAATATTATCACATACAGTCGCTGAATTATACATCATGATGCAGATTCACAAGGATATGACAGACAAGATGCCTTCACAGAAACCCCACTCACAGAGATATTAGCTCACTGAACACATCACACACTCAACCACAGCAACATGTTAGAGAGATTTAAAAAAAGAAAGAGGAAAGAGGAGGAAAAGTGTGTTTGTTTTGTTTTTTTAATTTTGGAAAACTATGGCACTGTTGCTTCGCCAGAAATATTCTTTATTTTGATTAGTTAAGTTTTATCACATGATGATGAAATGATGCAGGCTCTCACCCAGCCCCCACTACTCTTATCCTAATTAAAAACATAGATTATTATTACTAGCATTGTGCAGCCTTTCAGTGCACTGCAGACCCCCAAAAAAGCCTTGCAGCGTGAAGGACCCTGCAGCTCCCCTCAACCTCTTGTCCCCTTCGTGCAGCAAAGTGAGGTTATCATCGCATGGGCAGCAAATTAATTTAGAAATGTAAACCGATTGATCAAAGTGAGTGATATTCAATACATTAGGTCCCAAACTGCAGCGAGTGACACATAATTGGTGATGAAGCACACAGAGCGGTGTCATGATGTCATTGCTCCGAGCAGTTCATCCGGAGGTCAGGCGGCACTCCAGCACTGTGCAGTGAAAACGTGCTGCATGCACCCCGCTCTCTGGTGCACTTCTTATTCCTTCACTTTGATCTTTGAGTCCTTCTTCCACTTCATTCGTCTGTTCTGGAACCAGATTTTGATCTGCCTCTCGTTTAGACACAGGGTGTGGGCGATCTCTACGCGCCTGCGGCGGCTCAGGTACCGGTTGAAGTGAAACTCTTTCTCCAGCTCCAGAGTCTGGTAGCGGGTGTAACTGGTCCTGGACCGCTTACCCTCCGATTCTGAAGTGGTATTAAAATCAGTTAGCTTTCAGAAGCATTATAAATAAATATAATAATAATAAGCTATTATTACAATTAGAAAAAAAGACTGTATAGTCATAAAAAATAAGCATTACAAGCACACATCTATTAATTTATGTCCCCTTTCACCCTCATGTAAAAGATCAAATGTCTTTATTTAACCTGATATTACTTACTGTGGATTTTTGTAATAAAAAATGATGTCAGGCTGATAAGGATGGTTAACTAGATCCAATAAATATACTCAATTTTAAAGGGAGGAGGGCACTCTTTCTTTCGCATATAAACGTAAAATGCACAAATACTATTGCTAAAGAAATCTTATCTTATTGCAATATGTAAAACCGGATAACTAATAATGTGTTGGCCTCCCTGTAAACACTGGCCTCGGCCTAACACCGCTGCTCAGGGTTAGGGGAGTATAACATCGTGGGAGGAAAAACAGATGTGTAAAATCTAAAGAAGAGGGATTAGAAAATGGAAACTGATGTTTTCCAGATATGCATTTCTACACTCATGCAAAGGCGTGCTAAGTAAAGCAACAGGCCTTATGCTGCTATTAAACTTGAATATTTTTAACGTCCCTGCTGTGTGCTCCTGGGTGTTTGCATATGGAGCAACACTAAACACAAGTCTTTCTCTTTTAATGCACCAAATTTGCACACTGTCCATCTGCAGCCTAAATAGTTGAAGCAGTGGTTTCAGGGCATGCAGAAGAAGCACGCCTATTCAAATCTTTTAGAGGTGAAAAGTTCATGATTGGGTCAGGTCCCAGAGTTCAATTTAAGGCTAAAGCTTCTCCCGCGCACACACACACACACACACACACACACACACACACACACACACACACACACACACACACAGTGAGTCTGACCATTTAAAACATTAACTAAGACTATAAACGAAGCAAGGCAAAAGAACTAATACTTGGAGTTGAAAATTGTGAATATTATTTCATAGTTTTATCACAGTTTTGTTCTCTTATCCAATTATACCACCATAAATCACCCCACAGATCACCTCTTCACCGTAACAGAGCAGGTTTACGAGCAATGGATGCCTTTGTCATAAAATTTATGACCGCGAGTTTTTATTATTTCCTGCGTTTGGCCTATAAAACTCAAGAGGGAAACTGGAACGGGCGAAAAGAAGTGTTGCAGCGTAAAGAGTGAATAAGGGAAAGCATCTTTAGTCGCACTTTAGGAAAAACAGGCAAACTTTACCGTGGCTCATGTGCAGTTTTGTCATCCATGGATAAATCTGTGGTCGCTGCTCACTGTCCTGACGCTGGTTCACATTTGTGTGTCGTTTCACCGTTTGCGTGCTCTCCGCGTTTCTGTCGCTCTCCTGGCTCTTGTTGCCGCCGGATTTTGCGCTCCTCTCCGGGTCTCTGTCCGCCCCTCGTCCCAGCAGCGCGCTGCTGCCGTAGTTGAGCCCGCTTGCGCCCACGGACGAGCTACTGGAGACCATGGTTATCTGTGGTCCTGACGGGAGAGGAGTATCCGTGTTGCCACGCAGGCTAGTTTTCATCTCCTGCCGTTCAAGAGAGGTCGTGGGGACGGGACAAGTGAATATCCCGTTCACATTAACACCCTCATAACGGCTGGACGTGCGCCCAGAAAGATCGAAACTAAACATAGTGTTAGGAGAAGTTGTCTCGCTTGTTTGCCTGAGATTGCAGCTGTCAACATAAGAGCTCATTTTTTCCCCCCAAACTATCACCGATACTTTTAAAGTCGAGAGTGCTGCGGCATGTATGTTGCGGTTATTTCCTTGTTTTTGTTGATCATTGCTTTTCTTTGGAGCCGCTTTTGGAAAATTCAGAGCTGTCTGCCCTAAAAAAATAATCCAGGATTTATAGGTGGAGTAGGCTTTGGTATCTTTTTTTTAATTCTTGATCCGACGTGCGCTGCCCAAATATGGGGTATTTGTATGGGATCACGTGCACATGTTGGCCAGTCATAAATTGGCTTTGATACTCAATGGGGATATTGATGAATAGGAGAAACGTGTCCGGTAAACTTTGAGCTGTTGGTTGTTGAGGACCAGGCAGGGATCTTTAGCGCAAAAAAGGGCAGGACAGTAAGACAAGAGCGTCATCTGGTGTCTGGTATGGAGCAGGACGGTCAGGACCGGCCAGAGCTGTCTGTCAGACACACTGCGGGTCCACTAACACACCAATACAGTCATAATTGAATTTAATATCATTATAATAATAACAATAATAATAACAATAACAATAATAATAATTAGGAGGATTTAAAGTGCCCACTCGGTTAAAATACGCACATGGACGTAAAACTTGAACGTCGCCAGAAGTTGTGTTAAAGTAGCCTAACATCTAAAGCTACGGGAATGTTATAATGTTTTACCGCATATTGGACAATAGCTCATTCCCGTGCTCATATCATACCTATCAGAAAGTCGAATATTGATATTTAAGAGGCCAAAAATTGATTAAAAATCACTTTACTGGCTTACTTGATAGCCAGCTTCTCTTCGCCATAAAAGGTCATGATAGTATTAAAATGTACTAAAAAGCCTTCCCAGTCAGTTTAATGCATATTTCATGAAATATTTCTTTATGCGATCATTTGACTCAGTAAGTGCAAAAAGTCCCAAAAAACACAAGACGAAAGGGTGAAATTTTTACAAATATTTTATTCCATGATACACAATTATGACAAAACATGTAACTTCCAAACAAAAGTGAAGAATTACTAGTGTACAAATCTATTTCACAAGGAAAGCCTATTGTGTCAAATGATGAAAATAAAAAAGGGGGGCTAAGCGCAATTTTTATGTTATGCAGCGTCTATCAAAGCGGCTAAATGCACATAAGTCCTCACAGGATTTACATAGTATACTGTTGATTATATACAGGCATTTCAGTGTGTGTGTGTGTGTGTGTGTGTGTGTGTGTGTGTGTGTGTGTGTGCGCGTGTGGATTGTAGTCTATGTCCGTGCAACTTTTCATGTTAATGCAGGACACTTTTTTTACGGACGATTCAAGTATACTGGATTATACTGGGATCAACTAAAGTGTCCACTCGGTCCTTTCCTTCCGTGGAATGTGCATGTACAACACTGAGTTAACCAACACTGTATTTTTTTGAGGTGATCAAAGGGTTCACAGTGATGGATGGGGTGTTTTAGGGGGGATAAATACATAGATTTTTACTGGCATGGGAAATAAACTGAATACTTCTTTTTATTTTCACAATACAAGTGTGACATTGCAATAAAATAAAAAAAAAAATTAAAAAATCCAAATGTCACAAGGGGCCATACTGTGGCTGAAATAATCTGGATTTCTCAGGCTCAACACTCCTGTGGTCAATATGGGGTATAAGTGGAAAAGCTGCGGGGTAGCCATCATGCAGTGAAGTCGCTCTCAAGTCCATATAATTTTTTAGGTAGTTATGTTGGGTTTTAATGGTCATCAGGTGTTTTTTCCCTCCTTCTTATTTTATTTTATTCTTTCTTCTTGTCCTCATCCTTCTCTTCTTCCATTGCGCCACTGCGCTCCTCCTCTGTAGAGGCTCCTGTCTGTTCACTTCCAGTCACCGTGGAGGTCAGGTTGCTCTCTTTCTTCCATTTCATGCGTCGGTTCTGAAACCAGATTTTTATCTGCCGCTCAGTTAAACAAAGCGCGTTGGCGATTTCGATGCGTCTGCGCCTGGTCAGGTAGCGGTTGAAATGAAACTCCTTCTCCAGCTCAAGTGTTTGGTAACGAGAGTATATTTGACGTCCTCTGCGTCTGTCTGTCCCGTAGCCCACTCCTGCTGAAATACAAAGTGAAGTCACTGGTTTAATCGTTCAGAAAGCGAAGTCACATTTGCCATTTAAAATAAGCATGCTTCTGTCTGTGCTCTAATATTACTTTGAAGCACTTGAGCATAAGTTTTACCTCATTGCAAGAATCATAATTGCTTTCAAATCCACGTAGAAAAATAAACACATTTTAACTGAAAGACGAATGTAATCTCTAAGGGCATCTTTGCTTTATTATCTAAAATAATGAAAGCGTCATAATGCATTCTCTCTGCCTCACGCTACTGATCATGGCTACTATATCTTTCTTAATATGAAAGCTGTTTGTTTGCACATGTAAAGGCCCATCTACAAGTCGAGGGGATACAGTAATGCTTTATGGGGCCATAAAAAGTAACTTACTCTCTTGGTAAGACATATCGTAAAACTGGCCCATTTCCTTAATTTATTTGTCGTAGTAAAACTCACCGCTGTGTGAGTTCATTCGCTGCATCCACGGGTAGATCGGGATGTTGCTTTTCTGGTCCTGCGCTGCTGCTCTTCCTTGATCCAAACTGTACTCTTGAGCAATGTGGCTTTGTGTATTGAGTCCCATGTTTGTTTGTCTGCAGCTGGGGAGCACGTCCTTGTCTTGAAGAAACACGTTTGATCCATACTCATACTGTGCCCTGCCAGACCCAAAAACGACATTATCTTGAGGAGAGTAGAAAGGTGCATATATCCGATTCTGGGTCACAGCAGCACCGTACGACGAAAAATGTCTGACTGTGTCATAGGTGGTGGAGTTTAGGGGTACGTTAGGCAAAACATCTTGACCACCGGATAAATGGCAGGAGAGCGACGGGTTTGCGAAATAAGAATTCATACCTTGCCTGTAACCCTCTCTCCAACTCTCCCCACTTCTTTATCGGTCTCTTTTCAATCTCCTTCTCAGTAAATCTCCTTCCCGTCTGTGTCAACCAACCACACCTTTCTCCAAGGTCTTCTTTTTTCCCCCTCGACTTTCTGCTTCTCTAAGTGGACGTGGGCTACTTTGAGGATTCAATATTATTAATTTCCAATCTCCGGTTAAGACGCACAAACCCGAGTGTTATAGCCGAGGCTTGGCTCGGTGAGAGACAATATGACAACGTCAGCTGACCGTTCTCCACCAATTGAGAGGCAGGAGTTGAGGAGAAACTGTAGCTTTTAGCTCAGAGCTTGAACATTAGTGCTAAATGCCGATAAACACAACGTAGAGTTGGAGTGGCACACTATACAGCTGGACTGGATGGGGCTTTTTTGACTTGAAGTTTAAGATTATGTAGTGTTAAGGGCGGAAGTGTGATGCAGAATGTGGGCAATGTCATTCAAGTACAGTGATCACACTCAAAGCGAGGCGGAACATTTGCATAAAAACACATATGAACTCAACTCCAAAGGTGTCTTAAAGAGTGCAACTCTGCAAATCAACTATTACATCAGTTTACTGAAATATGAAGCAACCCCCCCCCCCCCCTTGTGATGTATATTCTTTTGTGAGTGATTGTGTGTGTTTTTGTGTATCCAAAACTTAATTCACAACACCACTGCAGCGAGAGGCTACAATATATAAATGGTCTCATCCCGCAGGACGCGCTGCCTTTGTGTGAAGACTAAAATGAATATTGGCATTTACTGTTTATCTCAGCCATATCGACGAGTTTCCAACATACTGTTAATGTTTCCATTGTGTATGAATTATCTGGCATGTGAGCAATTTCAATGCTTTTGCAGTGAACTGGGGGAGGGTGTAGGTGGTAAGAATGCGTTTATGGTCTCTCTTCTGTGAGGGCAATAAAACAAGTGACGTTCCCCAGCACACCAACAACTATCTCTGCAGCAAAGCCCTGCAACACGAGCAGCAATCTCCCAGGCTCACAAATGAAAGCACAGCACAGCACGTGGAGACATTAAAGTGCAGGGAAATAGCGTGCATAGGTCCGAGCGACTAGTACAGAACAGCGTCTGTAAGGAGATAATATCTGCCACAAAAGCTAATCAGTTATGCGACTGTCCAGCACACGTCAGACAAAATCCTCCACAGGCCAACAGTGCCGGTGCTCACTATGAGCTCAGCTCTCAGGTACAGTCTCTTTAACTCATAATAATAAATGCTTTCTATTTTACGCACAAAAGTTACAGTAAATTGCAACGTGTTAAAATGCTTATGCAGATGTTCCAGTCTTTTTCCCCCCTGTTCTGATCATACTTCGACATTCCTCTGACACACACGGGGGAAAGGGGAACCGATAATTATCTCAGCAGCAAATGATGGGTTTGGAAATTACTTTAGAGGTGTTCTGCAAAAATCCAGCAAGACTTGAGCGCCTGTCAGGGCGAAATGTGCTGCCTCGAAACGCGTAAATTCCCACGATAATATTACAAAAGAGCCAAGCTCCACTCACACTCAGTTTGCTGTGATCAATATAATTAAATTATTTTTTTGTGAAGCTGATAAGAGCGCAGTTTTTATACCACAAGCTTTTAAGTTTAAAAAGGCGCGTTTAGACAGCAGAGAATATAAAGCTGCACACATTCATTTGAAACAATATAATTCACATTATCTTGGCTTTTCGCAACAGGCCATAATAGATACCAATAAAATAATCAATACAGTTATTGAAAATGTCTGTTCACACGCAGCAGCCTATTGGTCCACCTCATTGATTACTTCAATAGAGTGAATACTAGCAGCTTAAACGTGCAACACTGTTTGGTCTGTTGTTTGGGGTCCTGAATAGCCCATAAAAGAGACAAGAACAAAGAGAAGGAAGTAGCTGGTGCAATAAAAGTTTCCCATCGCCTTATTCGTGGCCATATGTGACATCCGCGTCGCACAAATTTGAGGCAAATAAAGCGCAAAAGTTGAAGGCTGGAATGTTTCGTCTATTGCTTTCCTGGGATTATTTTGTCTTCACTTCGTTATTAAGTAACGAATTAGTTTATTATGGGAAAGGTCAAACATTAAGTAGACTAAAACTATTGGGGAGTCCTAATTTATTCAAATGCATTTTAATATTTAAGTTACAAAACATAAAAATACATATTGCATAAAAAGTAAAAAAAGAAATAATAACATATTTAATTGCAAACTGAAATTTGAGTTAAATACAAACACTCGACAGAAAGCCCAGATGTGATTAATTTGATGTTTGGCAGTCAGTATTATGTTGATTTGTCATGCTCGCGGTGTCAGGAACAGCATGTGTGCAAGTCTTTGTTTCATTATAATATTTTTTGCTGTCGTCACTAAGCAGTTGTTAAAATTTACTCCTTGTAAAAGAAAAACCTTTTAAAATACATTACCTTTAAAAAGCTACATTTTGACTACAATTATAAAAATATTTGGGTTGAAAAACAGAAATTCTCCTTAATTGTTATTCACAGCCTCCCCCCCAAAAACACGCCGCTCCATAAACTTTAGGTTGTAAATAAAGGCTGAACACTAAAGCCAATGTGTGGACTGGAGAGGCAGGAATGCCGCGGAGGTTGTGCGCCAGTGTGCAGAATTAGAAAGGTCATTCTTTCCCTCGTGTTTTAGTGTTTTATTGCGGCCCGTGAGGCAAATCACATGCGCGGCTTTTGATGCAGGAAGGAAAGGAGCCGTTTGGTCCACCTTTGCACGAGCTTTAAAAGGATATTACCGACCGGCAACGAAAGAAAGAACACGGGAGACGAAAATTATAAATTATTAACAATAGTCTGGTACTGAGTAGTAACCATGAGTATTAATAATTAGCGTTAATAATTTATTAATGAATAGTATCTGCACCTGATTTGTAGTTTGTAGTCATCTTAGGGTGAATGCGCAATGAAGGATGATGCCATGCGTAACAAGACTATTATTATTAGTAGTAGTAATAGTAGTTTTATTATTTGTATTATTAGTACATTTGTCGGGGTTATACGGTTTGTTTCTATCATGCTGAGTCGCTTTTAAATGTACGATTTAATTGGTCGTTTTGCTAAAGGCCTAACAGTCCTCCTATGCAACACAACAGGGCCCATGCGCGTCCACACTCCTCTAAGCTCCGCTTCTGCATTCTTATACATCAATATCCAACAACACAACATCAGTCAGAATTAGCTATATGGGACCTGTAAAATTTCTACATTATAACCCATTATTAAAAACACAGCGAGTGAGGCAAAGTCTGCTCTGCCCCTGATGCTTTTTCCTCTCCCCCGCTTCTAACCTTACTAATAAGGAGTAATTCACATACTAACAATGTAAAGCCCTCTATAAGCACTTTACCATCGCTGGCTAGCCCAATTAATGTCCGGAAGTGTTCGACTTTATGCTCGTTAAGCACTCAGGAAGCTGTTGCCCAATGAGCGCATGTTGATCCACACATCATAAATTATGACCATTAGTAGGCAAAATTTTTTGCCCTGTCGGGATTTGTAAGTGAGGTTTTAAATGTGGTGATGCGGACAGATTCATGACTTCATGGAGTTTTATGCGAACCTATCTCTGGGTTTAAAAACACTGCAGGGCAAAACAATAGACTGTGGTTTTCCCCTCTTATTTTAAACCAAGATTTACCTAACAACCCAAACGTCATGCTTTAAATGGACTCTCGCTTTCTCCCTCCCTTTCTTTCTTTCTTTCTTTCTTTCTCTCCCCTCTCCCTCTCTCTTTCTGCAGGCAGAGTATTGGGCAGCAGAGGACACGAGCCATTGCAACAGCAATGTTTCATAAGGGAAAAGCAAACAACGTGTGCAACAGTAGGTTATAAGACTTTAAAGGCTTCCAGAACGAGGCTCTGCCAATAATTGTATTTTACAACATTGTAAGGTTGCGTCTGTTGAGCTTCAGCAGGGGACAGAAATACATGAAATCACTTTATGACACTAAAAAATATTTTGTCTCTGCGCAGAAAATAATAAAACACAGAGGGAGTCTTGCAGCGAGCTGAGCTTTGATAAAACAAACGCCTTCAACTTCAAATGCACACACACATACGCGCACAAACACACACACACACACGGTGGTATTTATGGATACTTCACTGCAATGTGTAAACAATACTGTTAGGGGGTGCAAGGGAAATTTAGTATCCTTTATATTTGTTGAGTTTTGTTTTTTGTTTTGTTTTTTCAAAATTTGCTTTGGTTTCAAACACACACACTCACCCACATACACTTGTATTAAAATGGGTTAAAGCCCCATATGTGTGTTGTTCCAAATGCTGGCAATATTTTTGAATTAATCTTGATTTATTATTGGAAGTATATTTTTCTTTTTTTTTTCAAAATTGTTGGAAAGAATGAAATCGAAGAACTGAAGTGTATTTGATGACAAATACCACATCACGTGTGATTTATTACCCACAGTTCAATCATAACGCTTTGTTCACTGGTGTTAAAATAAGTGTTGTTATTGCTGTTGGTTTTGATGATAATGAAGATGATATTTGTGGTGATTTTTATTTCATTATTATTATTGCTAATGGTATGAATAAAATCTCACGCTGCTCATTATAATGTCGTCGGTGATTATGTCACAGCACCTTCTATTTAAAAAAAATCACTACATCTTATCACATCAGGACAAAGCAATAAAACAGACCAGTCCTCTCATTCTCCGAGGTGACAACAACAAATCAGACACTCAGAAACACTCCTCGGTGTCAGCTCGTGGCGGTTCCTCGCTGGCAGCAGTGTATCAGCTGGGTCAGCTGACATCCGCAGTGAACCGCTGCCGAAAACCAGCAGCCATAAACAACAATCCTCAATACCCGCCCACTTCCACATGCAGCACTTCTGATCGCTAGGGGGCACTGCCGGGATCCAAACTGTGTGTCAATGTGTGTATACACTGTAGCCTCTGTGTGTGTGTGTGTGTGTGTGTGTGTGTGTGTGTGTGTGTGTGTGTGTGTGTGTGTGTGTGTGTGTGTGTGTGTGCGCGCGCATGCGCGCGCGCGCAATTGCATATGTTATTCAGGCCCTTGGCACAGACTGAATATAACAAGTGACAACAAGTATGGAAACAAGAAATAATTAGAGCACGTGAATGAAATTTGTCACTCCCTGGTCAGCAGGGCCTGTGAGTGATGACAAAGTTTACTATCAGTGGGCAATTTATTACAACACATTGGCACAGGATCTCTAAAATGCCTCGCTAATGTAAGCTAAAGCGATCAGCACACACAGCAGGTGCTACAGCAGCCAGTAAGGTACAAAGCCAGTCGCTCGAGGCATCAGCAGCCTCCCAGGCTACAGGTCAGGTCACAACTACACAGAAGAGACACCTCCACCTTCTCATGATCTCACACACTCTGCATCATTCATCATTTCAACCCAGCAAGCAGCGGCTGATGGCCAAACACAACATGAAAACACTGAGAGAGAGTAATAGAGGTATGTGTAATCTTACCCTAGCAGGCTCTCCGTAGTTTGGAGCTTCACTATGGTCCAGCGCAGCAGCTGAGGGGTCACGATGGCGAGTGGGAAATATCAACAGACCGCACATCTCCCGCGTCCTGTCTTCACATCCCGGCGAGAAGGAGCTCACAGAGGCAGGCTGTCTGTTTGCCGTCAAAAGTCTTTTCTAGCAGGGCTTGCTTGCTCCTTTTCCTCTCCCAGTCGCGGCTTTATTGCCTCCGGGGGGGGGGGTAAACGCAGCGGCTGGTAGAGGCGGCGACTGTCCCGAAGATCCCTCTGTCAGGAAGTCGGAGATCGCATGAATATCACACGAAGCACCGTTAAAATATCTGTGCAATGTTTTTATATTAGAGTAAAGAAAAAAAGACGTTTCTACGCCCCAGCTTAGTCTGCTGCTGATACAAGGGAAGGACCAGAGAATAGACAACAGCATAAAGTTCATGTTCATAGAGCGTGTGCCACGTGGCTCGCCGCAGCCAATCGCAGAAAGGATTCAGTCGTAAACTTTTATTACTCAGCTGTAAATTTCTCCCTTTAACAACCAGGAATGTTTGCACCCATCTTTCCCCCTTTCTTTTTTTCGATTGCACAAAACTAAAAATGGCCACACGATGTGGCGCGCGACGCTCAAATTTCCCATATGTCACGGATTAGACGTGCGTCAGAAAATATGACAGATCCCCTGGTGGACAAGCTGTATGCCATGATATACCCAAGCCAACGGGAAATGGGAAATAAAAGTGTGTGAGTGAGAAAGAGAAAGGGGGAGGCAGGAGAGGAGACAGAGAGAGGCACACAGACACACACACAGAGAGAGAGAGACGTCTAATTAAACTTCAATTAGCTAAACTATACCTCCACATCGAGGCCACTTTCTCTCTGGCTGACTGAGGACATGACAGAAAGCAAATATCCAATGATCTCATCAAACATCACCTATGCCCCTAGTACATGTATAACATGAAGATTATATCAAATTAACTAAATGGCTGGAGGGTAGCGTCATTTTTTAAACTTGAAAAGCTGGAAAGGTGGAGTTTCACCGTGTAAAAACACACACCAGCTATCAAAGGACACAACATACACTGTCAATATAATCCAGACTTTCAACACAATATATTAACATACTCAACATACACACAGAAGGAGAGATTACGCATTTGAAAATACGCACGTATTTTTTTCACATCTCAGAAATAAGGAGAACAAGAGGCGGTCACTTGGTTTTTAAAAGAATCACATCACCTTCAACACATATTGTATTGAAATACATCTAAAAATCAGGAGAGTAAAAGGATTTAAGATGAAGAGAACAATGAAGGAGAAATCGTTTAATTTGAGCCTAACACGCAGGTTTTATCTCGTAAATCCCCACAGTGCAAGGCCTCGCGCCTTTTAGAAAAAGAGAATTATAGCATGCAGTGTCAGTAACGAATAAAATAAAGTCCTTCCACCTAAATAATCAGATAAATTTGAGTTACATACTTGGATGAGCGGTGCATCTTGTCCTTGCAGGCCGTGATCTCCACACTGAGCCTCGACAGACAAAAGATGCAGACCCATCCGAGCCGTGCCTTTACACCGCCAATAAAGTTTACAGCAGGTACACTAAAGTTTATTGGTAATGTCAACCCCGTGGTAAAAGCACACACACACACATACACACACACACACACAATGGGCCCATCCGTGTGGCAGAATAGCTGAGATTTGGGGACACATCCGGATTTTTCTAAAAACGACACGCTCGTAAATAGAGAAATAAACACCCTGAATGAAAAGGCTGCGCTTTGGCGCAATATTGTTTCATTCAGGAAAAACTAGACACAATTCAGGGAAAAGCCCCAAAATGAAGACCTGCAAGATCTTCTTTTGTGGTGCCAGTTTGGACTTAAATAGAGAGGGAAATACTGAAATAAAATACCAGGTTTCAAGCATTCCGCCTTTTTACAAAGATTAAATTAAATCAAAAAGCCAGCATGTAACACTATGCTTTAGTTTCGATTTCATTCGTTAGGCCACTCTAACTACATCAATCAGACAATAGAAATACAAGTTCGTTTTAAGTAAAAAATAAATAAATAAATAAGCCTACACAAAACCATGAAGAGAACACTATTAATTGAAGAAAACTGTGCAGCCTTTTATTTTATTTTTTTTATTTTTAAATTAATTAATTTTGAGTCTAAAAGATTATATGATTCTGGTCTTAAGTTCTGTAATACTACAGGCTAATAAACTTTGAAGTACGAAAAAAAATACATATTTTGAATACTGATGTTTTAAATTAAAGCTTAAGACAGGGCTGATAATAAAATTATATTCCTTTGAGGAAAACCAGTCTCTGGCATTCAGACCTTGCAGTGGTCTCTGCGTTAGAGTATTTGCATGCATAGTTCTCATATGCACTTCGAATGGATCACTGATCACTGTATCTTATTCAAATAATCTATAACTGAGCGGATAAAAAAGCAGACAGACTGCAGACGCACCTTTGAATAATTCAGCTGTATGACACTGACACCAGTACGCGGAGATACGGCTCTGTTAATAAGCCAATTTGTTTTTCCAATAATAAATACAAATTGCAACAAAGACAATATAAAAGATAGTCTGTTTTTAGGTCTCAAATTACAAATACAGCTGGTATTTCTATGAAATACGGGTGAGGCTCTGTTGCACACAGTATGTGGGAGAGAAGAAGGTCAAATTACATGATGTGAAAAAGAAGGATCAAATTACTATTAATAAAATCGAGCGAGTTCTTGTATCACTGTAACACTGGAGGGAGCAAACATTGCTGCATCGTTTGAGTGTTTGCACTACATCAGTGATACTCTGATCTTATGTTGACTGCTCATTTCCTCCGTTTATTCTCCACCGTCACCATGAAAGCAGCAGCAGCTGGACTGCACAGGAGAAGAGAGGCGGAGACACAAGGTGTTACCTGCACTTGGCCTCTTATCCGCTTTGATTTCAACGCTTTTCCGGAGACTTTGTCTGTCTGGACACCAAGTCTCACACAACACCTTTGCATGGTATAGACAGATAAAGCCTCCCTCATGCTTTGTCATTATTCAGTCTGATTATTAACACCACGCCAGATGTTTGTTCATCTCCTCTCAAACGACCATTATTCATCCCAAGATTCATTAAGAAAAGCTTGGTGTCCTCCCTGAAGAGAGGAAGTTTCTTATTAAGAGGATGAATCAAAACACGACTCAGGCTTTGGAGAGTGCGCACGCTGTGAATGGGAATCGCAACCTTTCCTTAAAAGGTAAAGGGATACAAATGCACGTCTGGCGTTTTTTTTTTTTTTTTTTTTTTTTTAATTGAGTAAGTTGGAAAGTTGAAATTAAGCAAAGTTTAGTCATAAGGCTTTTCAATATGCTGCGCGCCTCCTCCTCAGTCTTGCACCCGCCTGTAAATGTTTGCAGCGCGTGGGTAAAGCATCAAAACATCAACATTGTGGAGCCATTTCCTCATTGAAGCGTTTTGATTATTTGTATCAAATTATGCAAAAACTGAGGTTCTACAGCATCCAAAGGTTTGTGACTCGTTAGAGAGAAAATGGGCAAATATGTGTGTACTAGACTGCATATTAGATTTCACTTTACATATATGTGAATGGGGGGAGATGGAATAATTCCAGTAACCGGCGCTGTAATATCAATACAAAACAGAAATGATTGTGAGCCATCTTGTTTATTTGTGATTTTACATCAACAATGGCGGGGACACACAATTCCGTCTTTCACAGGAGAAACACCAGGGAACGAGCATATTGTTAAACATCAATATATAACAAGACGTACATAAAGATTATATTCAGTGCAAAACAACTACGCTATATCACCAGCACATTAAAATAAAAATTCCCTTACTTTAAAATCCTTGTAATTGTAGCAGGTATTATCATACACAGTAAATGTGCGTTATAGGCAGTTTTAGTTGTTGGGGAAAATAGCTTGCAATCGAGTCAGAGCGATGCCATAAGTGAGGAATATAAATTCAGCAAAGGCAAGGCTCTGAGTTTAGGTAGTGCCGTGGTACAATCTCAAAAAAATTGTTTGCTTGGCTTTGAGCTAATTGTCTTCCCAAGACTCACAAATTGTCTTCAACAAGTGTATATTGTATATCGGGTAAATGCTACATACATAACTTAATAATATAAGGTTGATATAGAACACTTTTTAAAATTAAAACCATATGAAATCTCTATATTCAGAAATCTCTATTGCAATTCCCCCAGGTTTAGGTAGCATCAAAGGATTTCAAACGATTGCATTTCCCTGGTAATCCTAGAAAAAAGATGTCTGAGGAGCTATAATGGCTATCTTTGTCTAGGCCATTCACATGAAAACGAGTAAAACAGTAACAGTAACAATTAGAATAATAAAACTTGTGGTTTCCACACCAGCCAATGTAACTGCTGCGATGATGGTTTAACACTTACTACTAAAGTTATAGGCCTACATTTTGCTTACAATTCGGAAAGGCTACTCTGAAATGATGTCTTTTTAAAATGTAGGCTATCATCTATTTACAACACAGGTCGGTCATGTTTTGATTTTATTTGGCTATTTATTGACACATTTATTATTAAAAGCAAATTTGTAAAAAATAGCTATGCCATTTTCCATCTAACATGCGTTTTAATTGACCCTTTTATTGCGAGGGCAACTGTTCTATTAAAGAAAAAGTGCTACAAGCGTGTGTAGCTTCTACAGGGAAAATAAAAATCCAAATCATGTTAGGATAATGGTGAGAAGGGAGAATTTTGTCTATTTATGACAGCAATATTAAGAGGGATTCCTGTTCCCTCTTGACAAAATGAAAGGGTGGTCATAAAGTTGACGCTCTCTGCCTCCTTGTGACTCTGTTTATGGGACCTCTCTTTTTTCCTCTTTTTCAGCCATATAACCATAAAAAGGACCATAAAATCACTCCTTGGTCTCTTCTTTCTCTTCCGCTTCTTTCTCTTCTGCTTCTTCCCCTTCACCGTCCTCGTTGCCCTCTTCCTCGGCTTCAGCCTCTCCTCTCTGACCCGGAAACTTGTCTTTGTTGTTCTCTTTTTTCCACTTCATCCTCCTGTTCTGAAACCAAATCTTCACCTGCCGCTCGGTGAGGCTCAGGGCGTGGGACACCTCGATCCTTCTCTTGCGGGTCAGGTAAGGGTTGAAGAGAAACTCCTTCTCCAGTTCAAGAGTTTGGTATCGACTGTAGGTTTGCCTCCCATTCCGTCTTCCTGGGGCTTGAATGAAATAAAGCCAGAGGTTAGCTGGGCTGACCACGGGCCCCCATAAAAATAAAAATTCAGATGACTTATAATTAATTCTGCATTTGCCTCTTTATCCACTTAATCGTTCACCTTGGCTTTCACCCGTAATTACAGTCATAAAGAGCGGGAAAGCCTTTATTTAAAGTGCAAGATGGGTAAAATTAGTCTAAAAATATGCAATATTGTTCACATTATGTGTGGAATTTCTTACAGTGTATTTCTCTGATGTTTGCAATATTTCCAGATCTATCAGCATCCAGCTGTGACTTTCATAGTCATAAAGAGTTATTAAATAAGTATGAGAAAATATTGTATTAATAGGCTATAGAAAATAACTATCAATTATTAATTCAAGTGTCTTAACGTTTAGGAATAAATGTCCTAAATTCCCATCAGTGATCGATGCTAAATTCCTACAAAGAAAAATCAATGTATTGTATTTTACATTAGAATTTAAACTACATAGAGACACTGGGATTAGTAGGTTCTGCTTAAGGCCTATACAAGCCTGGTTGAGATTTTCAGTGTCACACACACACACACACACACACACACACATACACAGTCACGCACACATGAGTAAAATAAGAGAGGGAAAAAGTATGAGAAAGTAGAGAGATTAAGCTGTGCTGTAACAACAGATGGGGACAGGCTAATGATAAATATCTCTCTGAGCAGATAAAAATGAAGCTTACACCTGTGTGTGTAGCCTGATAGCCTGAACAAGTATGATCCATGATATGAGGAGGTAATATCTACAAAGCTCTTATGATTATGGATATAGTGTTAGCCACATTGGGCCTGTGGGTCAAATTACCCCATAAAACCCCCTAAAACCCGAATTCTGGATAATCGGGGCATGCTGTGTTTCAGCTCCTGTCACTCTGCATGCTACTGGTGTGTGTGGCACCATCATATTTTAAACTATGACTTATTCATCCTTCCCCCTTAAGAGTTTGTGAAATATCTTATGTCAACGATAACTGACTTCAAAGAGCTGGTGTCATGAGCTGTGATCGGCAATTCGGTGTTTTAAAGGCACTTTTGAAAGCAAAAATTCAGCCCTGTATGGACATGTGCTGCAGAGTTACAGCAGCCTGCAGTACAGGTTCTATGTGCCCCATCATGTTCCCTCACTTATTTAGTTTTATAGTTAAGACACACACTCGTGTATACTCGGGCATATTTAGCACACATTCACATAAACAAACACACACAGGCACATGTTCACACACACACATACACACACACATACACACATACACGCACGCACACGCACAGACACAGTAACATAGAAAGAATAGGAAATAATTGTATGATTCTGACCGTGGGGTCTCATCCAAGGAAACATAAGACTGGGAGAGGAGTTTTGATTTAAGTGGCCTTGTCCTTCTCCGGGGTTAGAGCTGCTCGACGATTTACAGTCTGGGTATTGCGCTAGGCTTGCGTCTTGCTGGGTACCATAAAGCGTTTGCCTCGGAAGGGCTTCATATCCATAAAATTTCGTTGCGTCTCCGTGGCAAGCCAAAGCGCAGGGGTTTTGCTGGTATCCGGGGTTGGAGATCCCAGTGGTCCCGTGGTGGAAAAAGTCCTGCACATGATGGGACGGGTGCTGAAAGCCCGGTGCGGCTGCTCCGGGTCCGTAAACCAGCGTGTGGCTGCGGGCAACGCTTTGTGGAAACCTGCAGTCGTAGTAAGTTGGCTCCAGTGACTCGCTGCCTTTGTACTTGGAAAAAAGAGGGTTAACAAAATAGGAGCTCATGTTTAGTTGGCATCAAGCAGACGGGCTCTCTCGCAGCAGAATATCTCCTTTAGGATGATGGCAGCCTTTTGTTTAGGGTTCCAACTCGCACAGCGCGCACAGGCAGACAAACCGGAACTAGGAGAAACGCTGCCCCTTTGGACAATCTACGGCAGCTCACTCTCTCTGAGCCGTTCCTCTCATCGGATTTCTCTCGCAGTCGTGAGTGTGTGTTTTTTCTCCCCCAGGCTCAAACCCGGCTCATGGCATGTGCTTTGGATGTGCTTTAGCTAAGGTTAAAGCTGGCTTGCTCCACCGGCACAGTCACAGACGCTGCTCTTTTCTTTCTTTTTCCTTTTTTTAAGCTTCCCCACCGAACCACCCCCACCACAAGCGCCCCCCACCCTCCCCTCCTCCCCCACCCCTTCATCTTCCTACGACCGGTCAGACGTGGGCCCTACGTATATCCACCTTGAGAGGAGCTGCACTAATCATAACCAACAATCCAAGAGGCTTTAAATATGATCAATGCTGTGTTTATCTCAAAAATGCTTTGTTAGAAGCTGATCAATGGAGTTGTGGAGGGGTTCAGATATAAAGACGATGACACATGGAGCATTTGCACGATAGTGTGACTTCACAGCTTAGCTTTGCATGGAGGTTATGAGGTGTATAAAGCAGGGAAGGTCCTCTCTTTATAATCAGATAAAGCTGTTATTGCTGCTTGGCCCCAGTGAAGCTCATACACTCACTTTTAGAAAATAGTTGCACGTTTAAGTCTCCTGGAGGTCAACATAGCATTTGGGAAGTTCGTGAAACCAATAATGTGACATAAAACACCACTAAAGCGAGACAAAACTGAAGCTATGATACACAAGTAAAACAATTCATAAGAATAAGAGAAAACATCCTCGTGGTGTAATCGAGTAAAAGGCCAGGGCGACACACTTGCACCGTGCGGCTGTAAAACACCGACACACGCAAATATAAACACGACCTGTGAATACTAGGTGCCACTTACTGACCCCGTAAAACCGACGAGGATACGCAGTAAATCTCCCACGTGGAGGAGTTCATAAAATTTTACATCGGATGTTTAGCTACAATGAGCGCGCGCACAACTCCCAGCTCAATGGTTGCACGGGGCTCTCTCTCCAAATATGCCAGTGTGGTTTTTGTGGGGTTACTGACGTTTTATACACATCGTCGTAAAATATGAAAGGCGCACTGGGCGAATTTATAGACCTTTCACACTCTATAAATATGCAGATTGCCAATCATTGTTGCGTTCTTCTTGGGGACTTTGAGCTGCTGGTACAAACGTCATAACCGACGCAGATTATGGATAATGAGTAGTCAGTGTTTTGTTTGTTTGTTTGTTTTCATACTGTGCAATGACAATGGAATAATTATTATTAGTAGTATTAATTTTATCTTTATTATTATGATCATGTTGTATGATGTTATATTGTTGTTTTGATTGTTTTTGCTCTCACTGTTGCTATCTATGGTTTTGGTGTAACTTATGTAATCGTTTACAAATTATTATTAAAATAGTTTTTATATATTTAAATATTGTTTCTGTCTGTTAATTTATCGTGTTATCGTTATTGTGTTAATCGTGTATTACTTTGTTTTTCCACTTAAGTATTTGAATTGAGGTTTTGTTTTTAATTTACAACATGAAAAATAAAAACACCAAATGAAAGAAAATACAGACACAGAATCCAAACAGAGTGCGGTAGGCTATTATTCCATCTAAATGCAGACATTTTTTAGGCTACCTTTCTCTCAAAAGTTAAACCTGTCTAAGCAAATGTGTCATATTTTCAATTCGCATACAGTTGGTAGTAAATAAAAATAAATAAATACCACAATATTCCTATTAACTCAGAAATTCACGGACATTTGATACATTTTTAAAACAAAGAGTGACAAAAAAAAAAAAAAAAAAATGTAACCCACAAGACAGCAGACATATAAAAAACGAATCAAAAATAAAACTAGAAAATAGAAGCAACTGTTTATGCACACACTCTGTGCCCAACACAACAACCAGCTCGCTGCATTCCTGCGTGCTGCTCTGTGGCCTATTACACAAAATGCGGTGGGTGACCATATCTGTCATTTTGTCATCGATAGGTTACTCTTCATTTTTCAGCCAAGCCACAGAGCTGTAAAGAAAGCCCTTGAACACACAGAGCCAGCACAAAACATGGATCAACAGCGTCATCTAGTGTTCAGACGAGTCCCTAAACCTGAATGAATCCACCAATCAGAAACAACTGTGAAATGGACAGAGAGGGTCTCCCCATTTGTCCTGAGCCTTGTATGTATCACGTATTTGCCTTAAATTAAAAAAAGATGTTCACGAAGCTGTTTACCACCAGAGCTCTAACTAAATGCCTCTGGTCTCCAGTTTTTAAAGCCGCCTTCAAATAGCTGATGTGTATTATCTTTTTCCTGTTATGGTCGCTACCTGCTCTTATATATGAGATAACATCGCTCTGCAGCACTCATATTTATGCACAATAACTATTGACGTTTTCCCATCTAATTGTAGGCTAATAGAGCACTCTGGTGATGAAGTGCGGGGGGGTTGCGGCTAGCCCATCAGGCAAAAAGTCCCCTGAACGGTGCGCATGACTCTCCTTTGAAGGAGTCCACCACCACCATCCATTAAAACCATAAAGTAATTTAGCCCAGACGTCTAGCCAGTTAGTCGAGTTTGCTTTGTTCGTCTGCATTTGAGACAAACAGCCGAGCTCCAACAGGGGCTGTAAAACTGGCATTTTTGTCCGAGCTGAGCGGAAATGCACTGGATTAGGCTTTGAAATTACAGCATCCTGTCCGCATTGTTTGTCACCACAAAAAGGCAATTTAGGCCTATCCCAGGAAACAAACGCGAAACTTGGGAAATTGTCTTTCACTTTCAAAACTCAAATGTTCAAATGCAGTCTCAAATTTTCTGATCGCCCGTGTGCGTGCAGAGCATGTACGCATAAAACTAGCAATCTATAAAGTTTTTTAGAAGGTAATTCATTTAAAAAAAAAAAAAAAATTAAGAAGTGGTGGTGGTTTCTATTTATAAACGAATGTGTTCTTGTAAATGTGAGAACAACACAAATATGTTTACTTCCAACATATTAGGACATGGAGGAGGAGCAATAAAAGAAATATCCTCACACTTTTTTTGTTCTCATAAGAATATTTGTATGCACAATTTAATTAAATTATACTGCTGCAGATTACCCCTGTTAGTAAATCCGTAACCACAACAACATTATTAATAAATTGTAGCAAATTGCTTATTGTTTTTTTTTGTTGTTTTTTTTTTGAGAAACGTAGCCTACATTTTTTTTCTTTTGAATGACCAAACACTGCTATTTGTGCGTTTATTTGATATGTGTGTACTTATCCTTAAAAATATGCAAAACTAAATGCACGTGGCTGAGGCTTGAGGACGGCAAAAACATGAAACTAATTTTAAGCAATGGCAGCTAAATAGAAACACTGTTGTCTTGCTAAAGTTTTTAGTGCGCTTAAGTTTTCGTCATTATTTGCGGTGGCAGAGCTCCTTTAGGCCTTTAGCTGTATTTGGAAAATGCTCGTCGGGCAAAACACTTCACTTTAGGAGTTGTGGAGGAAAAAATATTTTAAAAAGATTCATCTGTTTGCAACATGTAGCATATCCAATGAGGATTGTGTAACATTATTTTCTATGGTTTTAAAATGTGTGAATTATCTAGTTGATACTGATTGGAATTATTATTTGTTGGGCCCTGCCTGCAGCCATGTCCTAATTACTAAATGGTTGGAAATATGAAACCCACATTGAGTCACAATGAATACAGCAAACAAGCACTTAGTGATTATGTTTATATTTGCAGAGGTCTATATCTACACTCTATAGTTAAGAACTACAATCCAAAAAAAAAGAGAGAAATGCACAAATACAGCAACAACTATCACAAAAATACAAGACAGACGAGTCCGATTGCAGATGCTCTGTTTCTGTACAAAATACTACACCTGCACAACAACGTACAAAGGAAATTAACATGAAAGAAAAACATTCACATCATAAATTATTGGTTTGTGAAATTCAAAAGAATTCAAGTATTCTCTTTCTTCAGACAGTTTTAACGTGTCCAAACTGCACTTTTATAATTTCTCTTACAAAAAAAACATAAATCGAGGTGAAAGCAGAATGTAATTATCTCCTTGTAAAGTTTTTTCCTCTTTTTTCCCTCTTTAAGGTTGGAGACATGAATGTGCACTGGAAAATAACATAGTCAGCATCAGACAGTCTCGAAGTAAAGGTTAATACAAAAATCCAACAAAGTGATAAATATGAAGAGGAGGAGAGAGGGGGGATCATCGTGTGTTTTGGTACAACTGTGCTGTCCGTGTGACTAGTGGTTATTATGGTTGTTGTCTGACTGCTGTTCCACATTACGGTTCTTTGCTGTCGGTCTTTTCTTTGTTCATTTTCTTCATCTTCATTCGCCGGTTCTGAAACCAGATTTTGACCTGCCTCTCGGTCAGATTCAGGACCCTCGCGACCTCGAATCGGCGGTCTCTAGTTAGGTACATATTGAACAAAAACTCCTTTTCCAGTTCGAGAGTCTGGTACTTTGTGTAAGGGCATCGCTTCTTCCTCGTGGAACGGGCGTGTATCCAATTTGCCACAGGGTTATCTGCAAATAAAAAAAGCACAATGGTAATAAAAAACAGAACACATAGGGGCAACAATGTGAGACATTTTAAAAACTGAAACAATGACAACCAAATCAAGCATTTAGAAAACCTGGCTTTACAGCAATTCTGTGAGCTCATCACAAGGTGTTACAATTCAAAACAATGTCAAAGCAAACACAAGTTTGGTTTTTACCATTAAAGCTGAGATTTAACATTTTAAGGAAACATTTTAGCTTCAGACTATCCAAAATGACACTGATTTGCTCCCTTGTCCCCTTGACTTGTGAGTAACACCGTCGTAAAATACTCAATGCGCTTATTCACTTTATTGGCCCATAAAATGGCCCGTGGTTCAAGCCTTTACAGGTCCGTGGTGAAAGTCCTCCACTATGCCCCTACATTCCTCAAGTTGGCTGCAAGAGTAATGTGAATTTGTTTTCGACCCAGAGAATAGATTTTAATATGTAATTATATGCATATTATCTTGTCATTATTATGAGGCTGAAGCGTGGAGCCTGTTTTGCCACTGGGGATCAACAAGAGCCAACGTAGCTTTTCCTCACTAGAATGGCCTGTTAAAAAATCAAGAGTGAAATTCGTCTTACAGGGCTTCATGTGCCGTGCGTAATGACACGGGGTCAAAACATGGTCGTAAAAATGCACCATAAAGCATTTACTGATGAATATTATTTCATATGTCGATTTTGCGCTCAAAAAGAGCACCTTGCATGTTTTTAACATTATGAAGCAAGGCTTCCAAATTCAACGTCTTCCTGTAGGTTTGAGTCCATGTTTACAACCCCGTCTGGTTTTATAGCCCCAATATTAGCCCAGTAGCGTTTGTCTTTTATAGTTCCTAAAGCTTTCCCCCTAGCAGAGGCGAGCTGAGCTGAAAGGGGAGGATGAAACAGCTTTTAATTTCACTCTATGCAGGACGTTGAAATGCCTCTAAGCAAAAGCAGTTTTTTTTTACAAAATCCCAAAGCAAAACTCCCACCCGGCTGTAAAAAAAAGGGAGCTTGAACTTACTCGGATCTAGCTCCGGCTTCTCGTCTTTATGTTTTCCTGAAGCCAGGAGCTCCGACTCGGGGGATGGGAGACTCTGCTGCGTCTTGTCTCGCATGTCAGTGGATGAGCAGTACAAATAATCCGTGTAGGTCCGTCCGCTGGAGCCCAGACACTCGGCGGCTCTGTGCTCCTGAAAGGCGTCGGGCTTCAGCCCATAGTGCCTGCTGTTCCCCGGGTAGCCATGGAAAGGCACGGCGCCTGAAATCGGCTCCAGCCATGACCGCATATACCTCGAGTCTGTGCCTAAGTGAGGTTGGTGACTGTATGGATGGTAAACCACTGATGACTGGGAGTGTACAGGGGTCCAGGAGGTGGAGAAGACGGGTGGCTTGGGTGCGAAGCTGCAGGAAGGATAGTCAGCACACTCCGGTACTAGGGACGTCGGACGAGGGCCGGCTGGGTGCGAACCGGGAGCCGAGAACCGAGCTGCAGCAAGGACATCCTCGTTTTCATGGTTGATCAAGGAGTCCACATAATAATTACTTATGGGACCCGTGGTCGACATGTCGAAGCTTCCCCGACTCTTTTACATGCATCCGATTATTATATGGAGTGTATGTGTACTTTTTTATCTAGCCATAGAACAATCAAGGCAGGTAATTATTTCTCAACGCTTCCCTGGCTGCTATTGGCTGCGTCGCCGACACGTGATTATATTTACCCCCACAAAAATTGTACAGTGGATCAATGCGCCACTTATCCTGGGATCCCAGTGCACATAAATCGGATTAAAGAATGTGCTCTTTTGCTCTTTCTCTTGGACGTTTTAGAGGTAACTTTAACAACCGTGTTTTTTTTAAGAGAAAACGTGCTTTTGCAGAGCTAAGAGTGGATCTGTGTGCAGGCGCAGCACAGACCTGCGCACAAAACCGAGCAAGGCACTATTTGATGGTGTCATCAATCTCTGTCTGGCGAAATCTACCGTAGCCCCGTGTTATTGCAATGGATAGTATTACAGCATTAAAGTGTTTATTGAATCGTTGACGCCTTTTATCTTTATCAAAGCGACACATTTGATAAAGTGAAAGGTTTATAACTTCCTGTGTAATGCTGTTTATTTCTTAATAGACAGAGAGGCATTCACAGTAGCTATATGAGGACGAGGGAGGGAATCAAAATACAGGATGCAGGATACCAACAATTAAGTTTGCACCTTTTTATGGAGGGCGCAGCACACCAAACATTTCCTAAATGGGATCTGCGGAGATAGCAGAGGAAGGGATTCAGATTCTTGACAAGCAGCCCACTACAGCGGGTTATATTCGGCTAGTGACCGTCCATGATTTTATGCCCATCAATAAATTTTAACGAGGACCATTTGATTGTTCATAAACGTGTCGTTAATAAGAACTGCATCCGAGTTCCTCGTTCAACATAAAACCACCACCACTTTATGCAAGTAAAACAATATCTAATATGGGGGAAAACAGGCCGGAGACAGGAAACAGAAGACTGCAGAGCAGAAGAGGTAAAAGGGTTCGTTAAAGGGTTAACTAGATTAAAGCTTTCATAACAGGGATAATGTTACTGTTGGATTTGATGGCAGGAGTTTGCCGTTTTGCCCCTGCGATATACTGGTGTATAGCTTGTCAGTTAGTAGGCTGTGAAACAACCCTGAACTCTCGTGCAGCGTCACAGCAAATAATACGATGAAACAGGAGTAACCAAAGAAGTCACTGGGAACACAAATTAGACGATTTGTGGCATAAATGGTGAAAGTTTAATGCACATGTGCAGACTGGATGAGGTCGATAACAACGTGGCTGGTGCATTATTCAATCCCAAAATGCTGCACAGGTTATATTTTAGTGATGTGGTGCAGGAGCGTATTTGTACATTTTTGAGAAACGGTGATGCTGGTGCGTGTTAATGTGACGACTTTATGTTTATGCATGTTTTACATGTTTTTGAAGTGTTGTAAGGTTGGGTTTTTTGCGTGATGTGCATGATGATGTGCGCAACGGCTGTTTGAAATATCTTCTTTTTTCTCTGACTGTGGAGTAGTTTGAGAAAAAGGCTAATTAAAATGATTTCTTGCAAACTTTAAGATGAGGGTGCTAAAAAAAAACCGTTTGTATCCGAAGAAGTGACATTTAGTGATCACACTGTGCTGAAATGAACTGTCTGAGTGGTCTGCATTGCACAAATATGAAGTGAACAAAAAGACACATTTAAAAATAAATCCTATTTTACGAGTGAAAATTACGCGTGCATCTGCAGAAAATCAAAAATTGAAGTCTTAAAAATTGCAACAACTCACGCCTTTGTAACCGCCAAGATACAAGGATCACATGACGTCACTAATTAATCTAGACTAAATTGCATTTAAATTGCAATTAATTCTTACACTTACAAAAATAAACTCATATAGTACTCAGAATCTGAATTTCATAACGTAAAACAAAATGTAATCAGTATACGCGTTAGAAAGTGTGATGTTTGTCACGGCTGCTGAGTTCAGATTCAACCATGAAATTTAAAAGGCCAGACGCCAGACCTTAACCTGGATTACGCCAAACGGTGTCCTGGTGAGCGCTGATGAATGCTCGCGAGTCTGTGTCCGAGTCAAACATTTCCCCACATGTTTACAGAGATACAACCGTTATCGTCATAAATGTACCATATCTTAAATTACGTCGTTTTAAAGTTTTGTGGTTTTTTTGCAGGTTGAAGGTCTGAGTCCGTTTATTCTGCTGCTGCCATTAAAACTGAATGAAAAAGGGCTTAGTGGCTATTTATTACCATAACATATGGTCATATAAATACATTATATAGGTCGTATCTATGTCCAGATTAATCCACTGAATAATCTTTTGTGTTGTTTGAGGGGGGTCCCCTGTGCTAGTGTGTGTGTGTGTGTGTGTGTGTGTGTGTGTGTGTGTGTGTGTGTGTGTGTGTGTGTGTGTGTGTGTGTGTGTGTGTGTGTGTGTGTGCGCGCGTGCTAGTACGTGTGTTCATTAATGAGAATAAAGAGATAAGAAAATATTTTTTGTATCTATTCCAGTCGTTCATCCATGTACAATGTATCTATTCCAGTCCTTTAGTCATGTTTGTTATGATATAATAAAATCGCATAGTTAGATATTAATTTGTTGTTGTTTCTTATTTGTGGGATTATGGTGTTTTACTGCAACTGAACCATTTAACATTTCGAAGAAATGCCTCGCTATATCGGTTAGTATTTAATATTTTCACTTCCTCCTTAACCTTTTTAACAATAGAGACAGTCTGCTATGGTAAAAAAAACAAAAAGTGGTGGTTTGTCAATTTCGTTTTCAACATATACGACCCAGTATCGCAAGTATATAAGAGAAAAGACTAGAAAATAATTGATAAAGAAACAGTGCAAGGTCAGAAGGAGACAAATGATACGCTGGATGGGCTTTAGATTACCTCTATATTTGTCTACAGTCAAGGCCGTTATATTCATATAGTCATAAGTCAGTCCAAAATAGTCACAAATTTGCCTCTGAAGGCTTCAAGATCTGTGCAACACACACACTCACTCACTCACTCACTCACTCTCACACACACACCACACCACACACACACACACACACACACACACACACACACACACACACACAATCCTTAGAATCTCTCGGATTACATGCAGTCAACTTTCCAGTTTCCATTTTGGTGCAATTATTGGATGAACCAGATGTATCTAATGATTCGTTAATTAATCCGTGATAATATCAATGCTTGAAACTTGTTCCATCAGTCTGCCACAGTAGCCTGTAAGCCTCTGACATTTCTCGGTTAAACAATTTAGTTTTCAGTTTATAAAAAAAACCCCCAAAAAAACCGCATTAAATAGCTCTACTTGTGCAGTATGACACAAAGGTTTTGCCTACATGGGCTATTATTCGCATACGAGCTATACTGTGGTCGACAACGTTGTTTTTGTTACATATAAACGTTATTTATGTACAGCTTTGAGCCGCTATACTTCATGTGGACGGTGGCGGATAAAAACATTATAGTCTGTGTGTTTTCACGCCGCCGCACTGCGGTGACGCCTCATATTAATAGGAAATTATTGGGGGGGGGGGGGCGTTTTACCAACTATGCCTTTAGTGCAATGCCAGGAGACCACAGCCTTAAGTGTTTTCTTTGCCTACATATAGTTTTTGGTGTAAAAAAATGCAAAGAAAGCAAAGAAAGATGAACTAACTATTGATTATTAAGAGAGTCTCAATTAAGATCATGAGTCTGTCTGCAGGTTAAACAAGACGAAATCTTCAGTCGCGCACATTATAAATGTGTGAATGGTTGATTAGGTTAGGATCCATATTTCTGTTTGTTTATATTATTATAGTCAGCAAGCAGATAGAAGTACAGGGTAATCATAAACACTAGATAACCTCCTTTGCAGGTTAAGATAAAGATGAAAGGTAAAGATGATCCATCTTCATTGACAAGGGACTGAACTTTGTTTTCACATCTATCAGCACAACCAGTTTGTGTCATTGCTGTGTGGGTGAATCACAAACGAACGAGTTAAGATCTGCGTTGTAACATGACTTTCTTTCATCAGACACATACCGCCACATTCGCTGGTTCCTGTGTAATGTAATGACAGGGCGAAGGCACATTATTTATTCTGTCAATGATAAAGATAGCTTATTAAATGTAATTTCCTCCAAGAAATAGTCACAACACAGAAGAGGAGCGCATAATATGTCCATGAACCTCCAGATCAAACAGGCCTTTCTCTCACAAACACACGCAGTTAAACCCAAAGAGGGGTTTATCTATATAGACAACATTTGGAACGTATTAATCTCTACATATGGGAAATCCAAAGTAAGTTATTTATAACGACTCATGTGCTGAACAGAAAGTACCGCACAACCGAAAGTTACTGTGTGATCATCTGATAGGCCACAAAATGGTCCGTTTTATCCTAAATGCATCACAGTATTCTCTAACCAAGATAACCGCTGAATGTAACAGTTTCCTCCAAACACGCCTCTTATTTATAAATCATCCTTTGAGACTGTCTCAAAGCATTTCTAAATCAAAACACCAGATAAAATCCTCCCGTTGATCTAGAAAAACATGTCGTGAGACATATTACTGATCAATATACATATTCTCATGAGGCTAGGCCTGCCGCAGTGATATATATTTAGCATTCGTCCTAAAAAACAGATTTTCTTGGGTAAAAAAAAGTTATTCATAGAAGATAGTGATCATGATGCCTTGAATTTAAAAAAAAAAAAAAGAAAACGCTATGTGTGATATTTTATGGTCTATGTTTTTGCGTATAGAGACAATTTGATTGCCAGTTTCGAGTCACGCAAAGCGGATATAAAATATCAATGACTATTCAAAAATTAAAAAACATAAAGCCACACATTGAGCTTTTTTTCGCCAGTAAGATTAAAAAATAATTAAAGATCAAAACACTTTCCAGTGAGAGAAAGTTAGTCTTCTCGTCCTCTGAATTCAATCGTTTATTAACTTTATCTCTTAAAAAAAAAAAGCATACAAGTAAAGCGCAAGGATCCCATTCCCCCCCTCTATATATCACAAGAAAAGCCAATAATTTATGTCAAAAAAGGAAGAAAAAAGAAAGAGGAAAGCCGTTAGCATATTTGGTTCATGTCTGATCATGCCAGTGGCAGTAACATATCTTGAGCTGTCCCAAGGAAGTGGCTGACTAAAGCCTTCAGTTCCTGTGCGCAACTACAAAGTGAAATAAATTGCTTTATGTGTATA
Source organism: Plectropomus leopardus (assembly GCF_008729295.1). Classification (NCBI taxonomy): domain Eukaryota; kingdom Metazoa; phylum Chordata; class Actinopteri; order Perciformes; family Serranidae; genus Plectropomus; species Plectropomus leopardus. Next base: position 18,501,474 of record NC_056470.1, on the reverse strand, counting down.
TGGTTTTAGGGGGAATCTATGCAGCTCTCGGGGCTGTTTCCAGCGCTGTAAAGTCTTTGTCAGTGATGCATTCCAAGGGAGACACTCATTCACAGAGCTGAATGAAAGTGACTTTGGATTCCAGACTGTCTCTTCCAGTTGCACCACCGCCAAAGGGAGGGGGGCTGAGAAAACAAGGGGAAATAGTGACCAGTATAAACACTGGACTGCCTGCAGGAAAGATGCTGACTGCGCCTCAAGAACAGACTGTTCCATAAATAAGTTAGTATGATTCTTTAAGATAAATACTTCGCTTTCCTAAAGACTTTTATTTTACTTAATGGCATATGTTAACGTTTTACGTTTACAGAAAAATAATAATAATAATAATAATAATAATAATAATAATAATAATGTTAGTAATTAAATGGATTACTGGGCTAGGCGAGAATTAAATAATAATAATAATGATTAAATAAAGTTAGGCTTCTATGTTATGGTCAGTGGCGTACTGATATGCTGTAGTTTCCGATATGAACAAATTGGACCCATATGTTACATTAATTAGTCAAATAATTCAGTGTAATTAACTACGATCTCATTAAATAGTGAGACTATTGCAATCAAAAGACAATACAAGATTTTAAATCAATTAACGCAGGCCAAGTCTTAAAAACTTGGGCCTTAGTTGATCAAATTTGGGCATATATCTATCTATTTAAGACATATAACCTCGTTAACGAGCCAGGGAAAGCAACAACAAAAATAAAGTCTAATTTAAAACTATGTAATAAAAAAAAAGAGATTAAGAACAGTTAAAGCACCACATAATCGAGTAAATGTATTTAATGCACAAAAATAACGTTTGCCGGATTTTCATTGAAAAAATAAAGTAGGCCTTAATTATCAAAATGTGACTTCTTTTGAGATGGTTGCTGTCATGAGTGTCAGTGCAAGTGTTCTTATCTTATAGTTTGTGGAAAACATTTGCTTTCAAAGTAGAAATTATTTAAAGCCATATAGTATTTTAATATTAGGCAATTTCTCAGCATGAAAGTTTGCAGCAAATTCGCACTCCATTTTCAATATCAAGCAGCCGTGTATTCGCATTTACAAAAACAAGAACCATGCTCAAATGAGATCATGGAAATGTCAATATGCATCACTTTCCTGCTACATACCCAGAGGAATTAATAAGTCTGACATCCATCCATCTGTCAACTAGCATCCGTCTATCCATCTTTCTATTGAGATCATCATAAAGCAGCTGAAACCACTAAAACCAAGCAGACAGCCAGTGATGACAGATGCAATACAACAGTCTAAAACTTTACCCCATGTTGTTTACAACCTATTCTCCTTGTGAGAGCCTCAGAAGGTTTTACAGCCCACCACAAAAATAACAGCAAAGAAAGAAAACGTCTCTGTCCAAGGTATTGCAGCTCAGTTCATTTACAATGCCATTTGCGGGGACCTGGGTGACTATAGGGGGTAATTCAGCGGAAATTGTGCCCTTGATGAAGACGAACTGACGTAATCAAGGCAGTTTCTTGTTGCCGAGCCAGGAAGCCAACCCCAACAACATGAAACTACCTAAACCACGCTTCAGCTTCGCGCAAAAGGGGTTAAAATCCATGGAAAGGACAATGCATGCAAAAGCCAAGAGAGGATTAACACAAAGAGAAAAGGCGAGTACCAACACAATAAAACACAACATGTGCTATCAGGGTTTGAAATCAAGCTACTTTCTCATCCCTGCCTGCAAATAACTTATATAGCCCGGCATGCTTTTGTTTGCTCATATAAAGAACCTGTCAGCCTTATTATGCTGTTGTTTTAATTCAGTCTACAGGATTATAGCAGCAAAGCACAACCAACTATTCAGCTGTTCCAAACAAGCAAAAAAAATTAAAAATTCACTCAGAAATATCCAGAAACAAAAACATTCAGCACTCAGCATTTTGATAAAAAGACAACAGGAAATCAGCAGCAGCAGATAGACATCAGCAACTTCAAATAAACTATCGACGTGTGCAGGCGTGCACCATGCGTGCCACATGAGCTGTCAAGATGCTCCCCCTGACAGATGTGGCATACTTTCCAAAACAGGAACTAAAAAGATTACGTAAAAAAATTGACTCCTACCTTAAGTTGCCTCATGCAGACGCCTTCCCGGTGCGTTTAGTTATCCACGTGTTTGCCGTGATGCCTGTTGTTATTATTGCTCCTGCAGCCGTCTCCGTCGCTGTCCCCTTTTATCCACCATCTTTCTTATCTCCTGCTCCCATGAAGCTCCATTATCCCGCGTGGAGGCGGCGGCTCCTTCCAGCCCAGCGCCTCAGCTCGGATCCTGCACATTGCAGTCTCTGCTGTGTGGATTAGCCCTCCTCCACACACACCTTTAAACGCATCTTTACTGCTGCAGCACATTATATTTGCAGATCATAAAATCCACCCCCAACGCTTTCCAGGGCGAACCTGACATTAGAATTTTATGACCTTGACTTACTGTGGTCACCTGGATAATATTTAAATCAACGTTATGGTCTCTCACTTCTATTAAAACTGCCATGATCTCCTTCTCTCATCCGCAGTGTCTCTCCCTCCCTCTCATTTGCACCGGGGGAAGGACAAAGTTGGTAATACCTTTCCATTTCCTCCCTCCTTTTATTGTTTTGGAATCGTTTGCCATGACATAGCTTAATATCGCCTTGTGCATGCACGTTACACTGCGTGAATGTGCCACAGCAACAGACACCAACGAAGAAGCTGCACAAGTGGCAAAACATTCATTATAGCTCAGCAAAGTGAAACTGCGTGCATGCCACGAGTTATTTATAGATTGCTTGAGATTGCCTCCTCCTTTCTTTTGCTTCATATTATAATTATCAGTGCGAGGTAATAGCGCCTCATTGTTCCAATGCTGCTGCAAGTGTTCACCTGGAACTCAGGTCTAGTCTGCAGGTTGCAGCGTTTTATAGTTCACATAGGAAGGCACGCCGTGTGTGTGTGTGTGTGTGTGTGTGTGTTCGTGTGTGTGTGTGTGTGTGGTGTGCACATAAAGAGAAACTTGATATATGAATAATGAATGCATTATAAGATGACACATGCATGTTTGTCTATGTCTGTGCATGTGTGTGTATGTGTGTGGTTGTGTGTGGATGTGAATGTGAAGGTCGGAATATCATCAGGAATAGTTATAAACTGCACTGTGCTCCCTCTCTCGACTCTCCCTGTTAAGCTTCTTGAGCTTCATGCGTCTGTTTTGGAACCAGATCTTGACCTGTCTGTCGGTCAGGTTGATACTCCGGCTGATCTCCAGGCGGCGCTCCCGAGACAGATACATGTTGAACAAGAACTCTTTCTCCAGCTCCAGCGTCTGGTGCTTTGTGTAGGGACACCGCTTCTTCCTTCCACTTTTGGCTTTTAACCAGCTTCCAGTTGTCTTTTCCGCGGCTAAATCATCTACCGGAGCAAGAGAAAGACAAAAAAAGATGAGCAACTGTGGCCAAATCCGGACAGTCATGTTGTGCAGAGATCATATGCAGCTCCATCAATACACTGGGTGCTATGTGCACGCCCATATCTCCTATTCAAAAGCGTTCATCTGGATCAAAACGAGGAGTGTAGAAGAGCAGATTTACCTTGATGTGGACTCTCCGAGACTCTCACTTGAACAAATTAACAACGCCGAGCATCCCACCTTTTGCTACAACTCCTACTGCTTGCAAATTGCTTTTGTGTGATGTACAGCTATAATTAGATCAAATCAAAGTAGAGCGTGTAAGCACTTCTTTTGTCTGTGTTGGACCTCAGACTCTCATAAAATGTTATTACCTTTGCACGCCGGAGCCAAATGAAAATTTTTTAGAGGTTCATCCAAAACAAAGAAAGTCTCTGTAGCATAATACCACATTTAGGGGAAAAAAGACAAAGAATCAAGGCACGTCGATGATAGCGGGGAAAATCACACTGCTGTGCATTCAGTTAATTTCTTGATTAGGTTGCAGACTCTAGGGAATAACGCCTCTGTTGCACAATGCACACACACACACACACACACACACACACACGCACACACACACACACACACACACACACACAGGTTACAGTAATAATTACCCTAATGTGAACACTCAGTGTGTGTCCCACATTTAATCATTATCAAAACATTTAATTCAGTAATATGGGATTAACAGGACACACGCGAACACACACACACACACACACACACACACACACACACACACACTCAAAATGACGGTCGCATTGCCTGGCTATACCCTCTAATTAAATTAAAAAAAAATAATACGAGCATGTTGGTCGACATATATTAAGCTAAAACCATAAATAACACCAGAAACTGAAACTAATTTTGAATAAGAGCTGAAGAAAAACGGCAGAGGGATTTGTAATAACATCTTTATATCTAGCATCAGTTTATTAGGGACATAATTAGCACATAATAAAAAAGTTATTTTTATTTGCATTACTTATTTTTATTGTGACTATTCTTATTATTACGCAGGCCTATTTTAAGTATTATCAATCCATCGTTACAGTTTAATTTATAAAAAAAAAAAAACCATCAGTTTACACAGTTGATTTATACTAATAATACATTTCCTTGGTTTCCTCAAACGGGAAATAAAAGACAAATTCGGTTCATTCATATTAAGCTATCACTATTAGCATCAAGGAAAAGAATTTTAAAAACTGTGCTCAGGCGTGGACCTTCACTTTTAAAAAATATGTCGTAAAAACTGGACAGAATTATCCTAAATTGTCGTTGCAGCGACGCAGAAAAGTGCAAATGTGTTTATGATAGATATAATCGTGACAATTGTTCCCTGAGGTTTCCTTAAAAAAAATAAAAATAAATAAGCCATGGCATCTTGACAAAAGGTTTTCAACTGTGGAGCAAAAACCGTAGTATTTTAGGGTGGCTCAAACCCAGCAATTTGAGGCGTAAAATGGTGCTGTTAAAAATGGTTACGTCTCACAATGTAAATGACCCATGTAAGAGAGAGAGAAGGAGGGAGAGAGAGAAAGTGAAATAGTGTTGTGTGTGAGGTTGTGTGTGTGTGTATTAATGTGTTTGTGTGTCAGTGCGTGTGTGTGTGCGAGCGTGTTTATTTCAATGATAAGTACCCATCTCACATTCTCACATTAATAGAAAGGTGTTAAATGCCACCGGGCCCATAACCCCTGCGAAGCTGTCAAATACCCATATAGCCCATATGACTATTATCAAACACAAGTCTGCATTATTGGGCCATGACACAACATAGCGTGCCCTCACAGCAATAACAGAATTAATGCACGTGGGATATTATCAAATTATCCGTGCATGCATGCGAATAGGCCTACTTGTCTGCACGAGTGTGTGTGAACGGGAGGAGGAGGAGGAGAAGGAGGAGGAGGGGGTAGGGTAAAGTCTACCTTTTAATTCCCCGTCCGAGTTATCAGAACAGCTGTCACTCTTGGCCTTCTCTTCCTTCCTGCTCTGACTCTCATCAGTCTGTGAAACCTCTCTCGTTGTCTCCTGCGCCGACTTGCCGCAACTTATTGTCGTTTCTGATGTTGACTCAACAGATGTCGCCAAGTGGGTCAGAGAGAAGCCGGAGGGGAACCGCTGCTCTTCCTGCTGCGGCCTCTCGCCGTTGTACACCTGGAAACAGCCACTGGACGAGGCGGTTGTCTCCGGCAGGCAGCTATTGTCCCCGAGCCGGATGTAAGTGGCTGACTCTGTTGTCTGTTTCCCCTTATTGCTGTCGTCCTGATAGAGACAACAAAACGCCTCCTCTTTGACGTTGCCCGCTGGAAACGAGCAGGGCTGTAAACACTGGGCAACAGGTTGTTCGTCCCTACTGGTTTTGGAGCCTGGGGTCCATGTGGCCAGCTGTGTTGACAGGTAGGGCGCATCCTGGAAGCCGCTCGGAGGAACCTCGTCTCTTTTGGGGAGTGAAGATGGTCCAACCTTCCCAATGTTTCTCATCACTGAATATCCGTACTCTGCAGCTGAGTGGATGTACATCCCGGGGTTGCTGGAATAACCCTCACCCCTGAAGGAAGATGATCCTCCCATTAAGGAATCCATCAGGAAGTTACCGGGCGCTATGTTATTCGGACATGACATTTTTGCATGTAGCAACACAGTGATCGTTTGTGGTGTTGCACTGCTCTCTGAACTACGGGATTTCTCCAGGAGAGTAAGGACAGTAGGATGCTGACATCTTTTGGAGGGGGGTGCAAAATATCAGTAACATAATTATGGATGCTGGGAGACATGTCATGTGATTTTCAGACCAATAGCTGCGTGGAAGTGGCCTTGATGCTCCAGACTGGCGTGACGTCAGCGCGGTCAAGTTGGGGAATCTGGAGGCTTTTTGATGGAGCAAGAGCGCCACCCAGCGGCCATCTGCTGGTCAGGACAGCAGGCCCACACCAGGGGGAACAAAGGGCGGCTGCTGCAGCAGGATTTTTAATGGCACTTACTACGTGGCTTTTTGGTATTTTAATTTGGTTTAAGTTCAGAACTTCTGATGTCTGACAGAATATTAATTAACCAACGTGTGATTTACTTTTTCGTCCTGGCGCCAGCTCTGTGGAGGAGAAGACATCGAGGAGTTGGTATAAGACAGAGTGCATTTTGTGTGTTGTTTGTTTCCATCGTTTTTGCTCTGTTGTTGCCACCGATTTAGCAAGGTAAGCTCTACGCAGGTGTGTTGTGCAAGAGAAAATCTGATCAGAAATGAAAACTTCTTTTTGAATTTTAGACAGAAATAATCGTCAAACTGCAGACTAGTTTTCAACCACTGACGCTAATATTTGTCTTTACATTTGACCTGCTAAATTTAAGATTACGATGTCTTCTTTAATATCCTACTGACATCATTTTGTAGATTTATACTAATACATTTCCCACAGTAATTGCGAAAACCTTACTCCGGCCATGTCCTGTTTTGACCCTTAGATAATGCTGTTTATTTGCATTTTTCTTTATTGCTCCACCAGAATGAAAATTCAATTCTTAAAAAAAGAAATTAAACATATGAGATGTTTTTAGACGATTTGGTTAACTTTACTAAACTGACGTAACTTTCAGTTGGCTGTTTAACCGCTTCTTTTCATGAAATGAGAAAAAATATTAAGTAGACGGTGTGAATTTGTACGATAGTGGGCCTATATGTATATATATTATTTTGGCGTAAAAAGAAACAAAACTCATATAGAACTGCATCAAGCTTTGCGTCTCTTCTTTTCTTTTTTTCTTTCTTTTTTTTTACTGTTCATACAAATATCTTACAGCCTAATAAACAATTCATTGCATAGTCTATCTGAACCATTGTTATACACAATCGTGTATTATTTTCATGATGTTTGTCGATGCCTTACATGTGCCTTCAGTATGTTATATATCTGAAATTAACAGTCTTTTTTGCGTTTTTGTTTTTTCAAAATAACGTTTTAATTCTCAGGATAGGTGTGGGCCAGAGGGGCTGATATGTGAATTAAGTGTGGCCCTCTCATGTAATGCGTATTTTTGAATACAGACTTTATTTTAACCAAACAAAAAGATGTATTCTTGTCAATTTTCCCCCTCTCCTCAAAACTACTCAAAATGTATCAAAATTATCGTAATATTTAAAATGTGTCATGTTCAGGTGAACAGTTTTTCTTTCTTTCTTTTTTAATAAATATAAGTCAGAAAGAAAAACAATTAACAAAATACTGAGCTGTACCCGAAACCAGCCGACTAGATAAGGTAATACTGCGAAATACGGAAACAGTGAATATGACAAAATCTTATAATCGCCATTGCCAAAGTCACTTCGCATATGTCGCTTAAATCGCATATCCAAAATTAAAAACAACACAAGAACACTAACGTTGTTGCGACATCTCATGGCCTAACATCTGAAACTAAATGTTCAAAATGTTGTTTGCATGTTTGCATTGAATAGCCAAAGGAAGGCTGTTAATCTATTATGGCGAATTTTGCATCTTAATAGAGTTAAGTTAGTTTATAGCCCACGTAATGCATTTATTTTATCAGTAACTGTGTTGTGTTCAGTGGAAAAGCCACACTGTCTTCTTTTTGCGTGTCATGAGTTGTTTGTTTAAGGCCCGTGATTTCTGTGCTGCAGTCATGACATCCAGTCCAAACAAATCCCTAAGAGTTCAAATACAAATACACGTCTGCTAAAACCTCAACAGCTCCTGATTCTCGCCTCTATAGTAGAAAAAAAAAGAATCAAACGCACGAGATTTAATAGCCTACAACACCAATCACATAAAGTCACTGTTTTTTTTGTTTTTTGTTTTTTTTTGTCAGGATAAAACTATAAAGCTTAGAAGTATTATTTCAGATTGTCTAGGTGCGTAATTTCTAGGATTTCCAATTTGAAAAAATGATCAGTGAGGCTGCAATAATGCAACATGCCAAACACGTTTAACGTTTAAGGATTGCCACAAAGTTATGTCTCATCAGTATTTTGATCTTTAAATTATTGGATTATATTACTAACAGATCTCTGGCAAACATTTCGAGACTTTTGATGCAGATAATTATGGCATGCATTTAGCCAGTTAAAAAATGTTGGTTGAAAGCGTCACCGCAGCTATGCGGGTGTGCTTGGTAGTGTATGCGAGACGTGCACGCGCGCCTGTCTGTCTGTATGTTTAGTTCAGAATCATTTTCAAAGGCAAGGGCACGACATATTATCAATGTATGTTTTTGATTATTTGAGTGCATTTGCATGTTTGCAGTGATGTTTCAAGACGAGACACATTTGTTTACATGTGATACTGAAAGTGAATAAAATTAATATTCAAAATAACAGATTAACAGTGTCTTTGTGGTCATTCTCCATCCCCACCACATCCAACATTTATAAAAGAAATGTGACCAATAAGTTAGAGTTTGATTAAAAACTTGCCTCTTCAAATTTTGTGATTTTTATATTAATTGAGGATACACGGGCGGATAGCGCGGTCTTGTGAGTGTGGAGAACATCTTGGGCTCATGAAACCCTTATAAAGCAATATAAACTATAAACTATAAACCGTAAGTTAAAACTTTTATGTAGCTCCCGGTAAATGCACATTTTGAAGAGTGAAGCTGTCCACCCAAAAACAGGAAAATCCTGAAATAAAGGATTATTGGGGATATTCTTTCACACTCCATCTTTCTTTAATCTACATACACGCTCTGCCTCATGTATGGACACATTAATAACCACACCTAATGCACAGCCCGCCTCACCAACTCACATCGCTGACACACAGAAAAAACTGCTTTATGACACATTCACACCTAGCCTGCAGGCTACCTCCAACCAGCCCAGCACAGAAAAAGAGTCAAGCACATAAAAACAAATTATATGTGTACAACTTTTCAAGGAACGCTGAGCTCTTAATAATGATTAAATTTCAGAAGAGACGCAGAGAACATCAGACATGTTATTATGATCTCATAGACCTGGCAGTGCTGGGAAATAAGTATTATGACGACATATACCTGATATTATATATATGTTGAGATTCAACACACCTGACAGACTCACAGATTAAGTATACAGTGGCACGTGTGACAGTCAGAACTGTTCAGACCTGCAGCGCCATAGAGTTTCATTATGTTATATACGAATATAATATATAATATATAACAATGTGTACAGATGTGCATTATGATGCCACGGATTTCGTAGCACGAGTTTGTGAACTGATAGCTCTTGACATTTGCCTATCATCGCACATAATAACAGGAGATATGTGCGCAATCATACGCAATTGTGCAGTACACACGATATTATAACAAAGAAGAGTAGCAAACAGTTGCTGCAAAAGCTTCTTTGCTGCTATATGCTCGATTGGACAGAATACACACACACACACACACACACACACACACACATATATATATAAGGGTTGAATTAACTCTAGATTTGTATTTAACGATTGACATCACAACGGCTACTCACAAATGGATAAAGCTTTCAGTGAGCATGCATACCTTTCTGGTTTCATAACAAATTACGCCTACGGCCTGTTGCTATTTGTTGTTTATTCAGGTCTGTTTCTCTCATGGAAACACGAATGCAACCTTGTTTTCCAAAAAGACATTCCTACACATTGTGTGATTTTCTGTCTGCACACATTTACTGCCGACTAGTCAGTTAATGGGCTCAGTTTGCAGAGAGGATAGTTTTACATGCAATATTTGAGATTTTTCTTCCCCCCACATATGCACGTGCTGTATTTTTCAAGTGCATTAAACCTTTAAGAATTTCCTTTTACACATTTGTACACACACTGTTCGCCAACCTGTAACCTACACACACAAAACACCAGATTGAGATGCTGTTTTAGTTTTGTTGGACTGTTTTCATGACAGTAGACCTCTCCGCTCTCCTGCCTTCTGAACAACAGCGCACACACACACACACACACACACACACACACACACACACACAACACACACACACACACACAAGGAACTGACTGCGATTTTATTTTACCTGGTCTTTACACATGTCTAAACTACAGCCTGCACTTTCGGCACTAAATTGTCCTCCAATTGATTGCAACCCTGGAGCCTGTTATTATATTGCAAACAGGTATGAGTGTTGAATGCTGCGGGACAGAAGACATGCTAGCGGTTTCCTTATTGCACTAATCAGGAGCCACTGGGGCGACACAACTAATTTGCTCTTGGCAGCCACTTTGAAATATCTTTCCAGTTGGACGTGAGGAGGTTCTGCTTTGTGTCCTCTTTCATGCTGCTGTCCACTCCATGCGCAACTGCAAATTTATGGTGCCAGAATCATGTAAGTTCTTAATTAAAAACCAGAGTGGTAACTGCCATCAAAGTACAGCAGTATTACATTATTACCACTGACGACCACACCAAATACGCACACCAAAAGCCGCTATATCAGACTTAAAACGTTCTATAATAATTACAGTCACACTAAGCTCGGTGGCAACAATAAATAAATAGCGCCGTACAAATGCGCTAATGTAGATTCGAGCATTTTGAGAGTTATTTGGTTGCAGCAATAGCAGGAGCTCGTTTTACAGCGTCGAACTGTTTTATGGCCCTATAGAACAGGATAGGTGCTGAGATGTGAGTAGTACACTGTAGTATAAAACCATTCAATAGCCTATAACCCCTTGATTAGTATGTGCAGAGGGAAAAATAATCCTCCATTTACCTCACAATTAAAAATCACAATACAAATTTAAAAATTATAACTGAATCCGCAATAAAAAAAAAATTAAAATAAATAAAGTTATTTAAAAAGAATTTAAAAGCAATCCATAATTAGGTATATTTTTGGGAACTATCTATCTTATATATATATATATATATATATATATATATATATATATAGTGTGTGTAGTATTTATTTATTGTCAAACTGTTTTTATATTTATCTTCTAAGCTATTAACTCTACTAACAAACAAAAAATATATTTCGTTTTCATTTCGTTTAGTTAAAACGGACGCACTAATTCCTCATGTTCCCCACTATTTTAGATATGTTTATAGAACTATGGGAATAATATCACTATCAATATTAATTCACAGTATACTCTGGACTCGAGACGCAAATATTGTTTGTTTATAGCCTGGTTATATTCCAAAAATAAAATAAGGTAAAGTCTTATTGATAGTTTACAGCATTAGATCGAAAAAAAGCCCCACAACCAATTCTTTAAAACAATTCCTCAGATTTTATGGAGATGGATTAATCCATTTTTCCTTTTACATTTTAATAGCACCAGGCCATACCGTTTCCCTCCTGGCTCGCCCTCATCTACATAAAACACACCGCCATTTTCCTTCACCACAACACCCAAGTGCACAAGCCAGAATGAGACACGGCAGAGCTGCATTCCAGCTGAGTGGACTGCACTGCTGTCACACACACAACGCATCACGCAGAGGATGTATCCACGACTAATAATACTACTCTGAAGTCACCAAGGCATCTATCTCAGGAAACGTTTCCAAGATCCCGTTGAGGAAACAAAACAGTGCAGAGGCCGGGAGACTCCTGGCCCCCGTGTGGCTGACAGACAACATTTGCAGGAGCCTCTGCAGCCTGTCTCCCGTTAGTGACGTTGTGTATTGGAGAAACCTACAAATTACCCACGTCACCGTCCCAGGGCCAAGGTTGGTGGGTGTGGCGAGAGAGGGGCTCCTATAGCCTTGATCTCCGCTTGTGTGCATCGCCCCCTGTCCTTCCTGATATTGCACTGACATATGCAGATAGAGCCTGACCTCAAATCACGGAGAGAAACTTGACAGCTATCCATTAATGCACGCATAAACAGCATGCATCACGTGAATACAACCATTTTTTTCCACGCTTTTTTCTTGTCTGTCTTTACAATTAAATAATTGAATCCCTGCCCGTTATTCCAGCATCATCCAAAATGACTATGACATGGAGTAAACTCTCAGAAGAGACCAATACAATACAATATCTACACTGTAAAACCTCTTTGATACACTCACAACAGCCTGAGCAAGAGTCCCATCTAAAGTCAAGAATCAAAGGATGGACTGTCTAACACACTCACACACCTACGCACGCACAACCGGTGGTGTTTGCACTCACAGAACCACCCATTACGACAAGGCACACTGCGACAGCCACACACTAGCATGTTGTGTTTTGTCTTTCTTGAGAGAATACAAATATAGTTTATACCAACATGTTTTAAAACGTCTCATGCGTGAAAACGTATACATTTTTACAAGGACAATAAAGTGTATTTACTGGGCGTGCTAAAGCTGGCAAAGTTACCTGCTGTAGTTTAATGCGAGGGGTCAAAGTTGTCTCTGTACACATTCCATTTTCTGTTCCCACTCACTCTCATTGGCTCATTCCGCTGCTGCACACATTTCCGGGCTAAAGGGGCTCCTTGATTCCACTTTATTGCAGCGGGTTAAAGGTGAAGGCCTTGACATTATTGAAGTTCAAAGACTACATTTAATTATAAATTGTAGTTAATGCACACGTGCAATCATCATGCGCATATGTTGGGGGGGAACGCACATACGAATTACACATGCGCACACACTTGGGAAAAAAAACACATGCCAATAATGATTTCCTTTCCCCTTGTTATCTCTTGTTGTAACTCCTAACACATTGCCCAATTAGTCAACAACTATTTATTCGTAACTGATGTGTTGATATAAACTGGGGTTTAGGGTAAACTCAGGCAAATAGAGTATTATTTCAAGCGCTTGGCTGAGACAAACCTGCATAACCATCAGCGATGTTTTCCACAGGCCATATATTTAAAAGAAAATAATTTAAAATTAAACTTACACAAAGAAAATGTCTCTGCTAGAAGAAGTGGATGTGCTGCAGTTTTCCAATATTCAGATTAGAAGAATGGCGGTCATGACGGTTGTGTGCAAAGGGGGTTGGGGTTTGCAGACTACACAGACCGAGTTCATGTCGAAACCTCTTGGCAAGTTTTTTTCCCCCTCGGACATCCAGGCTTGCTTGTTTACTATTTACTGCGGAAGTGAACGCCATTCCCCCCGAACAGACGGTGCAATTAAGAGAAAAAAATAGCCATTTAGTGCCTCTGTCTTTATGGCAGTGTCTAGACTACAAGAGTGGCGATTCCATTTAGTGGGCACTAAAAGAAGATATCATTCCACGCTTTTTCTCTACATTTCTAAGATCTGGGGATCTATCTTCGTTTCACACGCTTGCTAAAAATTTAAACATGATCTTTCAGACCTTAAAATAGACGAATATCTGACAAGTGTAGGCCTGCCAACAATATTCCTCAGTTTCCCAACCGCCACCACAGCAAATGTTTGCGTCATCGTGAACTAGCCATTAACGCGAGTTAAAGTGTGCTAATGTTATGCACGCAGGCCAACAGTTTGAGGTGATACAGACATTTACTGCTTTTTCCAAAAAAAAAAAAAAAAAAAGAAAAAAAAGAAGCTCTGACTCACGACCGAAAAAGCAGTACACACTGCGGCTGGGTATCAGTCATGGTAATTGTGATAATGATTGCACAAAAAGCACAAAGTCGTTTGGTTTTTGCCTATATGTTTCTGTTTATTTCATAGGTATTATATTAATGATACACAGGCCAACAATCTGTTCCTCCTCTCTGAAAATCCAAAGCACCAAATGTTTTTTTGAAGCAAATAATTTAACGAGTGTTGGCGTTAAAGCTGTTTAAGTTGTATGGGCAGTGTACCGAAAAATAGCAGCAGGGATGGGGGAAAGGAAATTCAACATATACGCCTATTTACAGTCACGAATGCACATTTGCATAGGCTACTCTGTACAGGGGGGGATATACACTCACAGATTGGACGTCACAGTTCTCAATGGCGGAAAAAAAATGTAGCCAGGAGATTTGCTTTAACTGGTTCATCCTCTGGTCGAGAAATAATTAGATAATGATATGCTATATACATAGACCAGATGGATGGGGGGGGGGCTAAAAGTTGTCTGCGCAATAAGGATTCAAACTGTTTGTTACATTTGATATTTTAACAACAAACATGTCTATATGAACAATAGAATAAACACAATGGAGAATTGTGATAAATAGAGACATATTCAAGAACAGCATAGGTATAAATGATTATTCTAACCATGGAGGCCTTTCTGGGGACCAGCTAGAAATTCACCGCCGCCCGTGGGGCAATAAGAAAATGGCGACTTTATCCCATGCAGGCCTATTACTCCCACTGTCCACTTTAACATTGCACTGTTGGTGATATGGGCTCCTTTTTAGAAAATGGTTATGCCCACGATTACAATTCAATGACTTAAGAGTAGGCCTTAATGTCACGGACCAAGACTGTGACACTGTTTTCTGCTCCTGCTCACAATAGGGGGTTTCCAGAGAAGTACTGCAGGCGATCTCTGCTCAACTTCTTCTCTTTCATTCTTCTATTCTGAAACCAAATTTTAACCTGGCGGTCGGTGAGGTTTAACATTCGGGACAACTGAAGCCTTTTCTCTTTGTTGATGTAAACGTTAAAGAAGAATTCCCTCTCCAGCTCCCGAATCTGAAACTTGGAATATGGACACCTCTTCTTCCTTGTGCGAGGAGTGCCTGGAGAAAAAATTAATACATTTAAAATAAAATAGCAAAATATCAGAATTAACAATAATAATATATACCCAAAAAATGACAAAAAATAGGCTTTATCGTGACTAGACTCACTAAATGCTAACACGTTTTAGTGGCATTAGTAATGATAACATTTCAGTCAACATTTATCAAGCAAAGTGGCTAAGGCTATCAGATAAACCGGCCATAAAGAGTGTTAAATATCCGAATCGCTTGGAGGAAATAATATCAACTTACATGCTCTAAGTACGTGTTTATCTGTTATAAATATACAACAACAAAAGTATTTCGCCGCATTATATGCGTCACATTCCTCTGGAGCTAAACTAACAATTTACACAATCTTTTGGCAGTGAGTTGAAATGCATCGCCTCAAGTTTGCAGTGGCCTGCACACCTCTGTGGCCCTATAACTCCTCATCAAACAGGTGACTGGGGAAATAGATTTTTTCTTTTATTGTTTTCTGAGAGGTAGCGGGGCAGTTAGCTTGCATCTGCAGCCTGGCTGGGCTAATGCAATGCACAAGGCTAAAAAGCAATGTGTATCTGCAATAACAGCCATTAAGTATTATTAAAACAACTGTCAATTTACCTCAAGCTGGTTATTCGAGTTAACAGTAATGCCAGTTTGTATGCAAATTGTCACTTGAGGTGGCTTCCAAAGGGAAATGGATTTGGACTTTTTTTTCTAGCGGCTACTCAGGAAATAGCAGAAATTGCAGAGCTATGCATTCTCCTTATATATGGACGAGGCAAAACACTCGATTCTCCCTCAGTGATGCGTTTACTGCCTGCTTGTAAAACGGAGAAAACGGTTCTAATCTGCCATTAGATAGCTAGAAAGGTAGCTATCCCACTATATACAGAGAGGAGCGGGTTTTAACCGTAAAGTGTGTAATACTCTGTGCAGCATGTCTTTTGCGGGCAAACCCAGTGCTAAAAGAAAATTCACAAGACGCCAAAAGCAATGTTCTGCCCAATTGGTTTTTACTCACGACAGCCCAACGAGAAAATCCCTTAAAATGCCCAACGCAAGTTCATGATCAAAGTTAACATTTGTCACAATAGCTCTCTCTTAAAAATTTCACAGACTCTCACCATACAGGCGTCTGTGTATAACATCCCCTTTTTTTCAAAGCGCTTTCCCATCGTAAAAATTCTTCTCGTTGCAAGAAAGAGCTTTGTAGGGTTATAATAAAATCCTTTGAATGCTTATAAAACTCCACATAAAATCTGACCGACAAAACACCGGGCTAGTCCCCTTAACCTTCCCCCATTTTACAGCGTCGGTATACCTACTCGAGTGGCTGCTCTTGTTGGCGGTGCCGTCCTTGGTTGTTGCAGAGGAAGAAGTGCACGAGCCTGAATTTGTATGTTCCTCCTCATCTTCTGGGTCTTTTTCCTGCTCCGGGGCTCCGGGTACCGTGGCTGTGGGTTGCTGCTGCTGTTGCTGCTGCTGCTCGGAGTCGCTTTCCAGCTTTCCCCCCTCGCCCTTTTGTAAACAATTGTCTGACTGATTGTCCGTGCTGCTGCAGTATGCGGTCTCAAAAAAGCGGTCGAAACCTTGCGGGAGGACGTTGTTTTTCCCCACGCCGGAGTAAAAACCTGTGGAGGGGTGATTGGAGCCCGGATGGGTGTGATGGTGATGGTGGTGGCTGTACACACTCTCGTTCTTCATAAGCATTTCTGTCATGGTGGATGGTGGAAGACAGTCCCTATGCACCAGATCCTCTCCCGAGTAGCACGATGCATAATTGCTTCTGTGGTGCCATTTACTAGCAGGGTCCAAGCCGTATGAAACTTCCCGTACCGGCTGTACTTGAGACAGATTTGTGGAATAAGGGTAGCTGATTTGCCGGGACGGGGCCTGTGGAAGAAACGAGGAGACGGCAGAAAACTCGGGGACGTAGTAGGTGCAGCTGGGGAGGTAGATGTTGGACGCGCAGCCTGTCCTGTCCCCAAACTCGGATGTCCGGTCTTTGCGCGTCTGGGAGCAGAAGTTGCCCAGATTCACCGAGTTAAACATCTTTCTCTCTCTCGTACTCCGTACTATAGATAGATGTTTTGGATACGAGCTGCAGCAGAAGGGGAAAATTTGGGAAGGCGAGATGACGCGCAATCCGTCTAAGTCGCCCCGCAGACACGTGATCGAAAGTAGATATTGTCATATATCAATTTGGAAGAGTTGGATGTGTAGGAGTGGTTGGCTTTAGGTAAGATCGAGGAGGTTCAAACGAATTACTTTCGAACACCACAGGCGCACTAAGAAAACCAGTAACAGATTCCTGTTTGCAGGCTTATGACAATTAGAAAGATATGTGCTGTGTGTGTTTATGTTTATGGGCTGCTGGTAGGCTAGCTAAACAGCTACAGCTCCTTAAACAGGCACAGCACAAACTGCAGTGAACTCACTGACATGCATTTCATAGTGTTATGGAATTTTAAGGTAAGAATATTATTATTAATATTTTTATGTAGGGCTATTATATATTATTATTATTAAATAAGAATCACTATGTATATCACATGCTGCTGAACTGCTGGTAATTTAAATATCTTAATCACAGAAAGGGAAATTATTCTCACTGACACTGTTACACACAGCACACAATCTGCATTACGGAAGAATATCAGCAGTCGCTGTGAATAAAGCCCTAATATGACGTACACCCGTTAAAATGCAATCCCACGAGCCTAATCATCGTTTCATAATTTACAAACGGTTTAACAAATCATTCTTTTATTCTCCAAATCTCCAAGACTCCCCAGGACATTTTTTACACTGTGGTATGTGAATAAACAGATCAGAAGGATGATGTAACTTTTTGATCTCTTTTTATTCTTTAATAGGGGCTACACGAGTCTGCTGCACATATGCGTATTAAATAGATATGACGATGAGCCGGGCCCATCTATTTAAAATAATGCAACATATTAATTCGCCGTTCCTTTTACTTGTTTTTGTTTGTTTTTTTCTCTCTCTCTCTTTCTTTGACCAAATGAAAAACCTCGCTACACCAGACCAGCGGTGGACGGCTATAATCATGTTGTAAAATGAAGTTGAAGCAACGGTTAGGCAATGCAGGATACACAGCATGCATGTTGACTGTGCAAGCTAAAGTAATCGGCCCCACTCTCATTATTCCCTTTGACTTTGGATCATGACAGAGTCCATGGAGGACAACTGCGCAATTCAAGAGCCAAGTTCCTGGAGTTCCTGGAGCACTACTACCAGTGAAGCCCTGGGACCTCGCATCTCCTGCAGTGGGAAAAATGCGCCTTGATGACATAAACACAAACTCTGAAAAACCGTAATTATTCCCCTCAAAGTGCTGGATTCAGCATTATTCAGTGTGTGGTTGGTTATTGACAACCCAGAAAATCACCGCAATGTGTGAGCCTCTTACTGTGAAAAAATATTCAAATTGATATGTTGGAATATTATGCGTCCTTAGAGTCACTAGTCGATCAAATTAAATGTTTTGGGTTGTAGCTTTGGTCTATAAGCTTCAAAGCAGAGCGACAATTAGTCCTCTTGTAAACGGTGACTTATAGGCCATTCAGACTGTCTATTGACCAAGCTGCATGAATCTATCCGATGTTTCTCTCTAAAATTAAATAAGTCCCAGATGATGTTCCAAGCTGCTGTGATCATTTTATTTTCCACCAGAATGTCGACATTTATCTGTGCATGACTGTTAAAAAGAGAGACATCTCCTCAGGACATTTTTTAAATAAAATGTAATAAATGAATGGTTTGGAGAAAAGATGCGCCTGCGTGTTCTTTCCTGCGTCATTGTAAACTTTTAATTATACTGTTGAGGGCCATCCTCGACTCTTTATAGACTAACTGATACTATCACAAGGTGAAATTAATATGATGGCCCATTGTTTATGATTATAGGCTACTTCCTAAATGTTGCAATAGACTTTTGAATTATTATCCAATGGTCCAATAACACTATCGTTGTATTACAATCACTTATAGAACACCTGCGTTGTTTAAAAATGATGGAAAACAAAGTTTGTGTCTTTGATGATTTCAAACAACAAAGGCAACAACAAGCAACATGATCAGAGCTCAGCACTGGAAATAAAAGTCCATTGCAGGCGTATTTGTGAAAAGGTGGCATTGGCATTAGCTTGTTTACTACCCCTGCAGACAAAAGGTTGTCTCACATGATGCATCCTGCATCCAAGTACAAAGAAAGCAGACAGCTGTCCAGACACAGCACTTGAATTTGACCACTAAAATCCTCTCTACGTCCACCATAAAACTCCGAATGGCTGTAGTAACGCTAAATCCCTTTGTTCTATAGAAAACCATAAACCTTGAGAATGAGAGGAATTTGGATTTCAGCAACTAGATATTCTGCAACTTAAAAAAAAAACGCCAGAGCGCTGAATTTTCACACCGAACACCATGACGCATCTTCTGCAAGTTAGTTTTGGGTGTCTATTTCAGAAATTCTGCCATTTAGACCAGGAGTAACGGAATAAAAGCCTCAAATTCCGTGTTTTTACTTTTTCGTAAGGCTAAAAATTTTAGTCAAATATATCTAAAGTGAGATTGAGACAAAAAGCCCCCCCCCCAAAAAAAACAAAAAAAAAAACCTCAAACAAACAAAGAATGTAAGTGTATGTGTGAACTTTAACGAACAGCCCCTGGTGTCATTTTTCTTAGATGAACAACCGAATGGAAATATTTATAAACACTCAGGCCTGTGGAAGACCTGGCCTGTGTGGACACATGCTCCCCACATGCTGCAGAATCAGTGTTTTGCGGTTGCACAACAATAATAATAATAATACTTCGCACATCAAAATGTCATTTCCTATTTTAACAGTATGAAATATCTCGTATATTGTGTGATTTAAAAGATAAAACGCAAGGCTTGAATTTGAAGTTGAATTCCTTAAAACTTAAAAAGCCGCCGTACTAATTGGCCTATAATAAAGGTTCTTAAAATGCATCCGTATGTCAACATTACCCTGATCATAATATAATCTGTAGAATCAAAATTGTCCCATAACAATAAATAAAAACTACAAACTTTTCTTTCAGCAGGCAATAACAGAAGCGAGGCAGACAGTCCAAAACAATATTGTCAAATCATTTCCTCATCATAATCATTTCAATGATGCGTATTAGCGCGGTATAAATAAGTAATGTGAGCGTATGAATAAGTGATGCACTAATAAAATCAAAAGTAAGGGCTGCTTATCAAGACCACTGAAAAATGCCAAAGTGTAGTTTAAAAGACAACACTGTCCACAAAAGGAATTAAGGCATTTAAACAAATAGGGAATACTTCTCCTGGCGGCATTTGTCATAATGTGACACGATCAGTCAGTGTCCATCAATATCCTCTTTCCGAGGGGTTAAACACTGATTATTCTCGCCTTTGTGCGCTCAGAACATCAGTCAAAAAACAAGTTTTACCATGTGTTAATTTTCTCCCTGGGTGCACACAGAGCAGCTGATATTCCGCTAGCAGTAGGACCCAGGAAAGTTTGATTTGGTTGCACCAAATGAGCAGGCTGAGAGTATGCAGAGTTTGCACGCAAAAGGGTTTGTATCCGAGTCCCCTGTTTATTCAGTTTTATAAGGACAAATACATAAACACTGTTTTAAATATATGTCCCAACTATTCTGAGTAATAGCCAAAATGTTCTGCTGAGTGCTCAAAAGAGGTGTTGTAAACATATGCCATTCTTTGCTTAAATATCACTGTTGGAGCACTAACTTTATGACTGTGTCTGTGGAATTTAAGCTATGTATTGCTACCTAGCACCATAATTACAATGGTTAACCTAGGTGTCAACCTCTTGTTAAGAACAACTCTCAGTTCAAAAATGGCGCTCCTAAATATTGCGGAGTGTTTTGGCTGTGCGTCAATAAATCCTGTGCCAAAGGATACAACACACACACACACACACATACACACACACACACACACACACACAATAGGCGCTGTTCACTAAGACACTGCTGCACAGTTAGCTGAAGTCAAGGCTAAATGTGGGAAGCCTGTGTAATCATATTACTGTCCCCTCATGGCCTAGATAAGTTTAATTGGATGTAAGTCGGGCAGTTAAACTTGGCTGTATGAGCTGCGAACAGTTTCAAGCAACACTAAAGAGCCTTGTTTCTTTTTTTACTGAGGTCTCAGTGAATGCACCTAGCGTGAAGCGTTTGTGGTAGCAACAATAGCTTACAAGATAAGGATGTGTGTTGCTGTTACATTTAGAGCAATCTCCAGAGTGTATTTCTCTTTCAACCACTAGGACATAAAGCTTTCACAACAATGTGTTAACTTTTTTATTAGAAGTATTAAATGATTTCACATCTCAAGAAATCGCCCAATAGTGACTGCTGGCTCCAGCACCCATTTAGATGGCCTGGAAAAACATGGAAACCAAACACGGTATTGTATCTGTCTCTGAACATATTATAGAAGTATGCCTTTGTTTGGTATTTTTTTGCTAGAGGGGCTCTTGCTTTCACGGTTAATATCAGTATACAAAAGTCAAAACAAAGAGCATTTATTTGCAGAATGTGCTTGAGGCTATGGCCTGTCACATGCCGATATACTCCATAAGATATTTTTGGGCGCAGTATTACACGTCTATTATCTGCACAGTTAATTTTCTAAAATATCTGGCTCACCTTTTAAAATCAGCGGGGATAATATTCCCAGTGTTAGAAAACAATTCAGGGATGACTAACTGTCCTAATTAAACCGTTTTCAGAAATTACGCACAAAACGGCACAAAATTACGCACGACCTGCGAACCATTACGCAATGGTTTGTGTTAGAATTCGTTGATTTATACATAATGTACTTAGTGTGGTGGCACTTACAAAATTCTATAACAGTACGAGAGATTGCATTTTTGCCATAACTGACTTAAGTGCAGTTATTATAGTCAAATATTTTGTCAGACGTTAGACACATGGTGTTTTTTTTATTTATTTATTTATTTTAATTTCGTCAGATCTTGTTAGTTTAGGCCAAATATTGGGTATGCGCCTGCAAAAGGGCAATCGGGTGACGAATGGAGTAAGTGCCTATAATTGCATAACATATATTTGTCATTGTATCTCCAATCAGTGCGATGCAGCTTGTATTTACACTATTTATTTCATTGGAGACGAAGCGCATAATTATTACTTCTTTATGCACTGTAGGGTCAAAATGCATTATTTTGGCCTTGCACATGAGCGCTTTAGAGTGTGGACCCAAAATAGAAGCTCTGAGCTTTGCGCTACCGACTCAGATATCGTTGAAATGCCTGCTCAAACACTTAGTCCTACTGTTTGCTTTGCCGTCTGAGCTAAAGATTTTCCAAACTCTTCCTCAGAGCCAGACCTTTAAACACATACTGCACATAAAAATATTGATATTCTTTTTTTTTTTTAAAGTCCACACTACACTGCATGTGCACTACAAATTTTAACATGTGACACAGGACATACAGAATTGTCCATCTTGTATAAAAATGTCAGAGCTTTAAGCAGGCACCGCCAGTTGTGCAGCTCTTTGCTGCATACTTGACCTTCAGCGTCGACCTGAAGAGGATAGCCCACCTCCAAAATACTACATGTGAAAGAAGAATGTATAGGCAGCAGAAAAAAGAAAAGAAGCTATTTATTCAAAATGTTGAAAATCTGCTTTAAAAACTGAAATCAAATAATACTGTGCAATCATTACTGAGCACACTACTGATTCAGGCGCCGACGGATGCCATACGCATTTTTTTGACATTATTACTGTCCTGTCACATGATATCAAATATACCAACAGTAAAATAGCAATGATGCTTCAGCACGCTAAACAAGAATTTTTTAAAAAAAAAAAAACACTACTAATTTTCAATTGCGACATCAATCAGGTTGTAATCAATTCTATTTTTCCCCCTCTCTTTCCATCAGGGACAACTGGTCTAAAAGGAATCCGGCTCTTCCAAGGCAGCAATTAAACCTTCACACCCCGTATTAAGAGGTTGTTTGACGTGCGATGCTATTGAAAAACAAATTGATAAGATAGTACATTTCAGAAAAATGGACCTCATAGAGAACTCATTTCAAATCATGTCAAAATCAATAAATAGCAGTTCTGAAAGGAGTGAAACGATATGGATCTTTGATGCTACGCATTCCCCTCTCTTTCTCTATAGCATTAACACTCTCCTTCAAAACACACACGCTCACGCCGCACTCTCACGCACGTCCACACACCCCCAGCACACACTTTAGTAGGAATAACATTGCTTTCTATTTCTCTAGCCAGCCTCGTACCATAAACGGCAGAGGGGTGGCGGGGGACGTAGACCACATGCCACACAAGTTCTCTGCGAAGGGCACTGTGAAGCTCACTGACCTTTGGGACGCTGAGACAGGGCCGCCATAAACAGATTTAGCCAGTCTCAAAGTCAAAAGTGCTCAAGAGCAGTGAAAGACCAATAGTAAAGACCTGCAAAGCCAACTGAGATTTCATCCTGTTTTAGAATCCAAATATTTTGAGGTTGTCCGCATTGGTTTCTTTTGAGGTTATTTTAATTCCCTTCTGTATCATGTATAACGTGAAAAATACTATGTATAATCATTAGACACAAACACAAAAGGCAAACAAGTGAAAACTAATATTATCCGTCATGCTGTGATTAATTTTAACTTTGAAGAAGCAGATCAAGACGCAGTCCAATGTTTCGTGGTTTGTCGGATGTGAAAGCTCTTAAAAAGGTTTCCAGCACAAGATTGTCACAAGCTAAAGCAAAATAAAGACCGGGAAAACCCGAAGAAAAAGTATAAATTGAAAAGCCAAGTGTTACATCAGCAGAAAAGTCTGGTTTGAAGTTCAAGTTAAGAGTACATGTTCAGATATCCGTTTGGCAACGTTCAAAGATTAGACCGCCGTGTTATTCAACCCAAATAATCCCACCGTTTTACACAGGAATCACCTAACTGGCCTGTAAAAGCACAAAGCGCTGTTTGCATCATTTAATTTTGGTAGCAAAGGCGATTCACGCTGTGCTCAATGTTGTGGGCTGTTTGGGTGCTTACACCAATTTTCTAGCTGTCAAAACACATTTGTATTAATACATTATGCAAATTGTCGCTGCTGTGAATTTAAGTTTACGTTTTTCTCATTTAACAGAGCGCTAATCTATTATATCTATATAAAAAAAATCATGCATCCTGGTTAATATCTATTCTCTCTCGCTCTGTTCCATTTGGGCATTTTTACAAGCACAAAGCGTGTAAAACTTGAAATATAAATAATTGAACCTAATTAAGTTATTGCACTTGTTGACGTTTGAATTCCATCAGCGCATACATTGACAAGGGTTCCTGTATCCGTTTGCGGTTTTCAGACATTATTTGTAACAACTGACCTTGAAGATTTCTTTTACACATTACGGCTGAGGTGCTGCGAGATAGTCAGGAGTGTCATGGTGCATTTTGCATCTATTATTCTCCTCTAACCCATTTAACAAGGCAACACACAAACATAAGACACTAGTTTTTATCTCCTTTTATGGTTAACAGCGCGTTTGATAGGCAAAAAAGATTGGAGTTGTTATGAATGATGCCCTGTGGATGATCAAATTCAATACACACAATTTAAGATCTCAGTATTATTTCATAGTCTTTGTTATTATCATATAGCCAAAATATTTTGTACACTTATGCTTTGCATCAGCCTGGCGCTACCTGGAAACTAATGCGCTGTGTATTCCTTGGATTAAAACATATACGGGCATGGCGCTTGTCTTTAATGCGTAAAAGGTTGCGTACCAAAATTACGCATGCATTTCTCACATTATATGGAAGAAACAATTCAAATTCAGATGAAAGTATTTACAGTGATATCAATGTTCAAATTCCCGGTAGGCATTTGATTGGTATAGCTCATCAAACCACCTTTAATCAGATGCGTAAATGTGCATGGAGAGCATTTTTTCCAAAACATAAAACCAGGGGATGCCATATACTTAGGCCTACATCTCGTCTCATTTTGACTTGACATATATTGTATATTCATAAACATATTGCATTATTTACATGATGTTTTAATATTTACAGACGCTATCAACATATTGTAAATATTATTTTTGATATCTGCAAACTGACGCATTGTACCCGATCGAATAGCAGCGCGTCCAGCGCGACGGACATAACAGCTCTCACATTCATTCCGTACATGCACTGTACACACTGAACTATTATGCATTATGTTTACGGATACATAAGGGTGGTATTTGTTGCTGTTTGTGAAAGGTGGAGGTTTTTTGCAAGGTAAACAGCTACCCATATGAGAGGTTTCTGTCAGCATCATTACAGTATAGCTACAATGAAAAAGAATACTTTCGTATTGAAGAAACACTTACATCTGCTCAAATATGAGTCATCGTAATAACACTGAATATTAAATATATCTTCATTGATAAACGGACATACCTGTGCTAAAGAAACACCCTACAAGGACTGTGTGAAGTTAAGAGCTCATGTCACCTGACTTGTGTGTATTTGTGTTTTGTTATCATGGACAGACTAACGCAGGAAGGCCGGTCTGCAGCAGCAGCCGTTCACAGTTCACTGAAAAGCCAACATCTGATCTCAACATTGTGACAGCACACCAGTATCCAGTGGGCCTACTTCAAATGACTGAGACTGGAAGCTGTTGGTGACAAACGCATTAATGCTTGTTTAGTTAGCTGATAGGAAAACACTGAACGGCCCTACATTGCTTTACACTTCTTTGCCAGTAGGGAGAGCTTTGAGGATTTCAGATATGGGTTTTTTATACAACCGGCTGTGTCGGTTGTAGAAAGCATATCTATCTGATCTGTCTGCATGTGTTCATAAACCATGATTTGATAAGCAATTATCATGCATTTAAATCTCTAATGCAAACCAGAAGATGCAGAATGCACAGTCAGTCCAAGAGGCTGGAGTATATGGAGCACTGGGGTGTAACCCTATTATACTTTACAGAGCCATTGCGTGTTTAGCTGCGCCGTTATAGGCTTGTAGCATACCGGTGACATTGATTAGGTCGAACTTCAAGAGAAACCACAGGCAAAAATGTAAAAGCGGCTTTTTGGCTTAGTTGTTATATAGGTGTTATAGTGCTCCACACTGCAATAAAACAGGAATAGTATTCAATGCAAGATGTAGTTCAGCATATAGGTCGCCATTTTGCATGGAAAACTGTCATACCTATAGTGAACCTTTGCATCTGAACGGCAATAATAAAACAAGCCCAACCTGTGTGGGCTCCTATTGATTATAGTTCACAGCATGTACAATTATGTGCCAACAAAACACCCTCTGAAATACTTCCAAATGTCCCAATAATGTTCATTTCACTGCCACATCTAATTTTTAAACTGTTAGAGGTCACGTCTAATAAAACAATCCCACCAGTCAGAAATAGCTGATTTTAAAGCACAGCATTTCAGAGAGGTAACCTACAGACAGACTGACCAATAAGCGTTTCAATATTCTGTTTATTGAAGACCTTACGCATATACATTCATATCAGTATTACTTTTACAAGACAACGTAGCAATCCTTACAAGCGCAAAGAAGGGAATGCAATGAGGGACAAAGTAAAAGGACGATAACAAACAACTATAACACTGAAACAGGGTTTCTTTAAATGTCATGGATGGTAAAACTTGTTGCATACCATTTCTTTATATCCATTCTTGGCAGTATGATATCATAGGCCTACAACCCTCACAACCACTAATAGGCATGGGAAATATGGAATGCCATATTGTACAAGACGATCAATAACATAACGCACTATTACATAGCGATAAGGGATCCTCAAACAGGATGCAAATAGTAACATGTAATTTCATTTTACAAAGTTATACACGAGTACAAGGTAAGGAAGGGACAACACTGAGCACGTTGCAAGGAGCAAGTACATTTAACAGGCCTAATAGGCCCTCCGTCCGTCCTTACTTATAATAATAATAAGCTTAATAATATTAATAATAATAATAATATTAGTAATAATAATAATAATAATTCATTCTTTGTAGACCTTTGTGTCAAAAATGTTTAAGGTTGTGTTTTGCTTTTGATTTGTTCAGAGAAAAAAATGTATAAAAAGTCCCTTAGAGAAAAAGTGGCCCGCAGAACATGACTTCTAGCTATTTCACATCAATAACATGCTGCAAATACATTTCACTGCTATAGCTTATACATGACAGATGATGCACTGCATTCGCTCCGAATTAAGGGAGCACACACGTAGGCCTATGATTAACTTTTTCTAAACTTATACATATTTATTTTCATTATAAGCACCAGGTTTCACAAATGCTCTTTTTAGGCCTAAAGAGTTATTTCCACTCCCAGTTGCAACTTTAGGCGCCTCCTTTTTTTAACCAAGTTGGCCTAAAAAAATGTTCTTATATTGGTGAATATTTCCATTACAGGTCTTGGTGGGTTTATTGTAGAATATACTATTTTTTAACGGGCACAATCTGGACGTGGACATTTAATAGCAGCTCAAAACCGTATTCAGACGGTGATCTCACTTAACTAAAGAAACGCAACCCATGCAGGATTCTGTGGTTGTTGTTAAGACAAGTTGAAAGGTAATAAAAGTTTGTTTTTTTTTAAAAAAAAAAAAAAAAAAAAAAGGTATCTTTAAAAACGTGTTAGCACATGAGCGAAGTCATGGCAATTTTTCAATGCGCAGTCATAAAGATAACAATATGGATTACGTTGCGGTTTAAGTCCTCCCTCTCCTCATGCAGACTCACAGACTTCCAGACTTCCTGCCCGTGACCGTGAACGTGCCCACAAAGCGTGGCGAAAACTATGCAAAGGAGACAAGGATGATGTTGCTCCTACCAAACAAATTATGGCGGCAGAAGTATTAATCAACCGGGAGGGAGATTTCTTCCTTAACAGTTTGCAACCTCCGAGAAATTATTGCGCGGATGCGGCTCCAGTCTGTCTTTCTGGCTTCTCTGCTATTTTAGGCCTATTTTTGAGATTTTATCACGTGCCCCCGCTCCCTCCTTATTTTGACTACAACTGGAACAAAATAAAAGATGTCATCATGTGTCATCCTCAAGTGAGCTTTGATAACTCATTTTTTACACAGAAAAACACATTCTCACAGCTTATTGTGCGATTATACCAAACATGAAGGCAGTCTTACTGACATGTAGACTTTGAATGCCAGATAGTGGCATGTTTTTGGGCGTGTGTTAGCCCGCACCTTTGAGAGAGAGAAAAAATATCCTAAAATATTGTAATAATTGCCTGCAATGTAAAAGATGGATAGATGAGTGCATGCATTGAAATAAGACCTAAGGGAGCGTAGAAGGCTTGGCTTTTTACTGCCTATCGATTCACCTTCTGCCGCATCTCTAAAAGTAGGCCAAGGCTTGCTCCCTCAGCATGAGTCTCTTCTTCTTCATCCTGCGGTTCTGGAACCAGATCTTCACTTGTTGGTCGCTGAGGTTCAGACGGTCGGAGAGCTCCCTCCGCCGCTGCCTGGTGATGAACTCATTCAGCATGAATTCACCTTCTAACTCAGCCAGCTGAAGTTTGGAATACGGTTTACGCTTCTTTCTGGTCCGAGTGTGCATCGGGTACCACGGGGCACCTGGTGGGGGGAGAGGGAGGAAGGAGGAGGAGGGGGGCATACAGCGGATTAGTCACCACAGTTGCAAAATCACGGTCACCTCCAAGGTTATGAGGAGCCTACAGGGGCGTCAGTTGTCCACGGGAAGCTTGGGTAATTGCCTTACTGTGGGCTGGGTGAATTTAACATTCATGTGAGCAGTAAGCTGGGGGGCAAGCACAGAATTCTATCTATCTACAAGTAATTGCATTATAAAGATAAAATACATCTAAAGATGTCTGCTGTCGCGTAAATGCAAATCTAGAGAGAATGTTTTGTAAAACATCCCAGATGTAGAGATTCAGAGAACTGACGACTCTGGAAGCTGTCACTTCCTACACACACATACACACACACACACACACACACACACACACACACACACACACACACACACAGCCACACCGGATTTGTTTTGGTCTCTGCCTGAACATCTCAAATTCAATCTCAGGGCCACCAGAAGGTGCCAAATTTTGTGTATTTTTTTAAAAAATCATTTGTATTTTTTGTATTTTTTTTATCCCCCCTCTATAGAGACCACCAGTATACAGCGGTTTGTGTCACAGGAAGTTTTATTGTCGCAGTTAAAGTAGCATTAACGTGATAATTAAGCCGTGCTTGCAAATACCCCTACTTATTTGCGAGTTTCAGAGCATATTAAATGACTCTTGAGTACACAGCGACAGATATTAATTCTGTTTACGAGTCATTAAAAAGAAAACTCTCTCTATTCAATGCAGTCAACCAAAGCGCCTCACCTCTTTAAATCACTGCGCTAATTTGTTTGCACAAAGTGTAACAATACACTAAAGCATTTACATATCTGAATTACAGGTTTGTTTGCAGTTTAAGGTGTGGAGATGCAACGACTGATCATTTATTCAAAAGCTGGTGGGCAATATGGTTCGCTGGGGTTATCTGTAACTGTACACAACCACATGGTGCGTGAGGCATTTTAGGGCAACCCCTAGCGGCGTTTGCTCACCACGCAAGTGCCCTGCAGGCTGATCTGGGCTGCAAGTTGTGCATCAAGATAACGAGCTCTAATGACGATGTAATACCGCAAGAGTACGCAACGTGCAGGTCTCTTATAAATAATGTGAACGTGCGTTTATAATAATAGTGGTTTAAAAAAAAATCACCCACCTCCGCCTGCGGCTATGTTGCTTGAATGGCTTCCCGGTGACACCAGGGTCTGTGTGTCGCTGGATGGAGGCTTGCTTCCCTCGTTGAGCAGAGAGGAGCTGGAGTCGGACTCCATTGACTGACAGGATGGCGGGTCTTGCGTTAGTTGCTCGGTCCCATAATCATATTTGGAGAAGGCGGCTGTGCTGCCAATTCCACTGTGCATCCCGTGGTCAGATGTTAATGATGATGTGTCTCTCGCCCTATCCTCTCGCTTGAGGCTGCTGCCACCTGAACAGGTCTCTCTGTTCCCGTTGTTATAATAACATTTACCCTCTTCTGGTCTGCTGATTTCACACGACCGATTGAAAGAAGGGTTAATAGACACGGGGCTGCTAAAGTAGGATTGAGAGTATCCATTGCACGGCTCCGAAGGATTCCACGGGAGGGAGCAAACATTGTCCCTTCTCGGGTAGGAGAGCGACGGTAGCCCCGCCAGTTGTCCCCCTGAGGCTCTAAAATTCGGAAAGTAAAATGTGTCTCCAGTGTGGATGTTTACCAAAGGTCCCACAAACCCTGGATTAAGAAGATTATGCTCGCCCATTTCCGCGGGCCCGACCAACAGCTTCTAGTTTATTGCAATCTGACATTTAACATAGTTAAACCTGGAGGGGCACCTGATTGGTCATTCCCGAACCACGTGTCCAGGCTAACTTCTGTTACACATGGTACCACCCACTCGGTCCATCTCAGACAAAACAAAACATTAACTTCTGTATTATAGAGGTTTATATGCTTTTTAAAAATACTATAAACCTTTTATTAAAAATGTAGAATCTTGTTTTTCTTCACTTGAGTCATGCTGAGTCCAAAAGGAGCCCTGGCTGCTTCTCCTTTTACACTCGTGGAACTGTCCATGGCCTCGTTTAATATCTTTATAAGCTGGCAAAAGTTTTTAAAATGCTATTTCTTATGAAAACTATTTTTTCTTGAAGGAGAGGGCGCATATGACATCTTGTTTTCTAGCAAATTATGGTTGAATTCTATGTCACATAAAGCTGTGATGTCCCAATTTTACAAGCTTGTTTTAAGAAAAGACTGATGCTCATTGCCGCACTCTACTCATATTTACAGTAACAGGGTCAGCAGGTTGAAGCCACTGGCTCTGTAAAAGAGGACGATATTCTACAAGGTTACTTTAAGAGGGTATATTTCACATAATATTCCCTAGTACACCTCACATGAACAACTTTAACAGATACCTCCAATAAACGTTCACAGCCAAACTCTGGTGGGATTGTTATACCTCTCACAATTCTTTTATATGAATTTTACAAGATATCAGAGGGCACTTAACTGATTCAATCAGCCGAGAGTCTCTCTGCTTTATATCTCGCTAATTAGTTGATTTGTGGATGCAGCTCTGAAGACACTGAGCAAATATGTGATATACAATACTGTAGTCATGCCTCTGTTCTAATAAATAAATACATTTTAAAAAAAACCAACTTTTTAACAACAAAAAAACTTTCAAGACACTCCAGCATAATGCACTTTTTTTCTGCAGAAAACTTTGTGTGCACAAGATTCAGGCATTCTGAACAGCTGGCACAAGAATTTCTAATGTGGTCTTTGTGCACAACTATCATCCTTCAACATATTCTTATGACTGACCCTTGCCTTTTGCAATTCCCCTTTCGGCTCCAGACTCCTCATTAATTGAAAAATAAATCTAGAAAGACTTTACAGCTTTCTATATTATGTTATATCAGTCCAGCAACTATTTTGCCAATCCCTCTTTCCCTTTATAAATTCATAATTTACCACCGCCCCCCAACTCTCTACATGTAAGGGAGACAAAATCAATTTATGGATCTCAAAAGTTTTCATAACTCAGCATCAGGGAGCTGCTTATGTCTCAATTATGGCAATTAAAAATATAAAAAAAAAAAGTCTGACTACGTCAAGGACAAAAAGTTTGAGTCATCAATGACAGGGACTCCTAAATATAACCAAGCGCAAGTACGTCGCCGTCAATCCACTCAAGTTCAGACGCAGACTCATGGTGGCTTGAACTTGATATTGAACTCAAATACTCCATTTAAATAAATAAAATTAACAGAAATTAGAATCAATAAAACAAAATAAACAGCATTTTATGCTGCGATACCTTAAAGTGAGGGCTAAGAGCCCAAGTCATAAAAATAATGTGAATATATTCCAACATGCACCGATAGCCATTTCACGGATTTAAAAAGCACCCCATCATGTTCTATAATATGGCACCCTGGAAATAAATTAATATGAGTCCAAATAATAAAAATAAACAATCTGATTAAATTAATTAATTATTGATATTATGAAGGGATTAACAAAAATGTGCAGGGTTGCAGCAGCTTGCACATGCGTGCAGATTGCTGCTGGCTGCGTGCTTCAAATTTGCCAATGAAGTGTTATGTGAGAACATCAGCATTCATTTAAACATTGGTTTGGGGAACGATTTGCAAGTCAGTCGATATTTGATAGCTGCATCCGTCACTTGTGACCATGTATCCTATCTAACGCAAAGGCACAGGGCCCTAGCCTTAAATAGAAAGACAAATATCAAATGTTTAAACTGGAGAAGCTCTCAGGGATCCGTTACGGTGTCATCCTGTCCCCTGGACTCATTGCATGCACATTCTTGCATCTAGTTAGTGAGTCTCGCAATGCAGCACAACATCAATCCAATATAATATATTGTGCCTTACTCTTATGAGGAGCAATGGGGTGTCTTGGTATCACTCCTCGTGTTATTATAACAGCAACCAAAAGCAAAACAGTGCAGTGTGACGTTTACAACAAAATGGCCCGGATGGTCATCCAGTGAGTAACGTATATAGGCTTAAATCGCCACTTTACCTCGGAGAAAAGAGGCCATGTGTTTCGCCTCTTTGCCTCGCCTCTCCACGCCTCCGATCCCAGTGCTCCAGATCCGCATTTCACATTCAAACAACTGATCGTCTGTTCAGCGCATCTTAAACTCTGCGATGATGTCATGTGTGACCATGAGCTTCAGGCCTTGTTCTCTCATTAAGGAAAACTAGAATCTGCTTTTAAAAAGAACTTGGTAAACGGAGCATATAGCACTGTCAAGGTCACTGTCTAGTACACTGTCTGCTCGATATTGAAATTACCCTCCTGGAATTCACTGGTCCTGTCCAGACAGGGCAATAGTCTAAACAAAGGGCTTTTCTTCCCTTTTTCTCTCTTTGATTCTCTGCGGGCAGGTTGCCACAGTTATAGCCTTGTGCAACCCTTTTAAAGCTTCCTTCAAGGAAAACAAACCACCAAGGGAAGCCTTAAGAGCCCACAACAGTGCTAACGTTTGAGTTGAAAGCGTTGGCTGATCTTTTTCATTTGTTTACAACAGACGATACTTCAGGCGGGTTTGCTACATCTCTGAGCTCATTAAAAAAAAAACAAAAAAAAACAAACAAACAAAAAAAAAAACAACCCAAAAAAAACCCAAAACCCCATGCATTCTATTATTCAATTACTTCAAAATGTTTGTTGGGGATACCCCACATCCATCTGGAAACAATAATAATAATTTGAATTTCAAAGTCTCTATAAAAATATAACACATGAATAGCTATTCCATATGTGCGATTTTTTTGTAGATATATGCAAATTAAACATTGCAAACTAGCATTTAAAGCAAAGCCATTGCCTCATCTGATAGATACAAACATTTGAACTTGACTGTCACTTTGTATAAAGTTGTCATACTATAAACTGCCAAATTGTATAAGATAACATAAGGATATGTTATATTTTATTTTATTTTTGTGTGTGTGTGTGTGTGTGTGTGTCTGTGTGTGTGTGTGTGTGTGTGTGTGTGTGTGTGTGTGTGTGTGTAATATGTGATCAGGAAAATCAAATAATCAAATGCAAACTGCTCATCTACTATGACCATGTATTCATGATAAATAAATTATGTATACTCAAATCAAACCTGGCTCACGTCGTCAGTCAGACTGGATACAAATATTACATCGCTTTAACACAATGCGACTTTTCAAACAACAGTGTTGTCAATTGTGTAGAATGTATTAGCCGCATTATATCGTATATTATGCAAATACCTCAAAGAAAAATAAATTCATAAAGACCATTCAAGTGAACGTCAAAATTATTCAATTCACGTCATCTAATACTCATCCGACATGCTATTTCCAACTCCTCGGATATATTTCAAGGGAAGACCCATCAAATCACAAAACCGTGCATTAATTGCATTAATGCAAAATTAAACGTACACAACAAACGCAGGACAAAACATTAGACAAGTCCTATACTCGCATATGTTCAGCTGTAACTTCTGTATGTGTTGTTCCATTCTCTATCAGCAGGCCTTGAACTTTTAACAGAAAAAAATCTGCATGAAAATAATATTTGTCACCTCCATATTTCAAAAATACTGTCAAACGCAATTAAAAACTACCTATACTCAGCCAAAACAAGTCATAGCAATGAATAAACATATTCGGTTTACTACAAATAAAGTCTCCCTAAATGAGAGACAGTTGCAACACTTCCTGATATTTTCCTCTGGTCACCACCAGAGGTTATCAGCCCCCTGTCTCATGTGTCTGGCTGACAGCGGCCTGCAGCTTTGGTGCCTTCTCACACAACCAAAAGCTATGCAACTTTTTATACTTTTTACATTTTAAGGGAAAAATCAGCGGCTGGTGAAGGTGCAAAGCGTCTTAAAGATTTTAGTTTTGTTTATTCTGTTTTTTGTTTGAAAAGTTGCTGTCTGGTTTTAGTAAGTTTGCTCTGGGTCTGTCTTTGTTCGACATAATAAATGTTAATCCCGGGCGTGTATCTTATTTGATTGAGCTTACTTTAAGTAACAAGTTAAAGTAGTAAAAAATTAACTTCCACGAAATTGTGTATATTTCTTTAAATAGAATTTCAGAGTTTCTTCTACAATTGTATGTAAAACTGTTTTAAATATGCGAGTATTTCTATATTTATGCATTGTAAAATGAATTATTTCTAAAGACATTTTAAATTTAAATATTCGTGTACATTTGAAAGAAAAAAATGTCCCTTGGCTTAAACTAACAAATAATTTGCGTACTCTGCCAGTTTTGTTACATTAGGCTGTTTGAGATAGTTATGTGGCAAATCCGTTCTCATACATTTAACACCAACCGATAGACAACTTCAACAAAATGTTTTTTTTTGGTCATATTTAACATAATGAGTTAATTTATACAAATTGTATTTTAAGCAGGCATATTTTTTTCTCTAACATTAATCACCACTGCGCGCCCTTTACTTTAAAGAAAATAATGATTCAAAGATTAATTACAAAACATATTATCTATCATGTTTCTGAAAGTTGGTTTTGTCTTAAAAATGTATATTGTTTGTCATGAGCCAAACAGTCATAAAACTAAGTCCACACAGGCCTGCTGTCATAGTAGTAAGAAAACGGCCATACCTGTAATCGTTATATTGCGGGCGACGTCGTATTATCGTTTCCTCTCGCAGTGTAGACAGTATGGCTGCTTGAGGCGAATTACTGGTGTTGGTGTGAGACGTCAAAAGTCTACCTGTCCTTCGTGGTCAATAACACACACCTCATGATGAGTGCATGAGACCATTGGTGGTTCCAGAGTGCATGGGCCACAGTCACTTTTACTGGACTTCTGAAAAGAAAAAAAAAACAACACAAAAGAAAAGAGCCCAAATGTTAATGCAAAGCTCTGAGACATGGTCCGAAATGCAGGTCAGAGGATATCGGTACACTTCCCCTTTTTTATGTATTTATGGCATGTCATTAAGCCCCGGCTGTCTAGACAGGGAAATAACACCTTGTTTGCCTACAAACAAACCGCCCGCATTGGTGTCCAGCCCCCTATTTATTATTCACAATCTGCTGTGATGTCAAGGTCAAAGTGACTGCATAGTCATGGTCAAGGGTAAAATCAGGAGACCTAGAACTTTCCACAAAATCCAGGAAGCAGACAAACAAAAACTTGAAGTCTGACGACTTGGAATCTAATCAACGATCTCAGAAGATCTGATGAGCTGGAAAAAGTGACCAGAGCCCAGCCTACCACTCGCCTATAGAGAAATTAAAAAACAAAAACACCAGAAAAGGATGTTTACGGGAATAACTACAACATCAGGCACATTGGGAAAAATATGTAAGACTCAGAGGTGAATTATTTGGCCAAAGAAAAAGTCAAAACCTTATTTACTTTTATTTGCATCTAACGTGACGGACTAATCTGCGTTTATGATTACTCAGAGTAAAACTGAAATTGCAGGCTTGAAATAGACTAGTTGTTCGTATCTTAAAGTAAACCACCCTTAAATTTGTTTGTTCACATCATAGTCATGTTTAAATATAAGTTTCCCACCTATTTTCCTCTTTCTACTTCTACACCTGAGTTAGCCTGACTTGTTTACAAAATATTATGGGCTTTTTGGTTGATAACGCAGGCCGCAGGTACAAAAAAAACTTTACGGATATATTCAAACAAAATGTGTAAATAATACATGTATAAGCTGTTAACAAAACTATATCAAGAGACTTTCCGCAATGCAGCTTTGGGTGGATTTCGCGCTAAGTGTGTGTATGCGTGACCGCGCGTGTATTACTACTATTAATATGTTTAAATTATGAAAATAAGGACTTTATATTGGTGACAGAATTACAAAGTCTCCTCAAGTTGCAAAACTCACCTGTGCTTTTTACGCAATGAAAAGAAAGCAGGTAACTAATATCCAAATGCGCGCAAAACTGCAAATTTTACAATATACTATCATGTACTGTAACAGATTTACGCACGCAAACGCTTTGTCATTTTAATTTTCGCGTTAATTACGTTTATCTTAATATCTTAAGCACATTCAACTAAATCTAGTGTGGGCAAATTCCTTAAATACACTGGAGGGTGACGGGAAGGTGAAGTGTCCGCTGAACTCTTACAGGTTAGAGGTTATCATATTACTATTATTAGAGCAACAATAACTAATTTGTGCCTATGGAATATGAAAAGATCTTAAAATAGCATTTTGGCCATCCAGTAAATGTTTCTGTGAGAGCTGACGCATAAATCGCTTTTAAATTGCCTTTTGGGTTGTTTCCGATGATCCTGAAATTGAACTTGTGCCAGTTAACAGGTAAAAACAGTGGGCATTCACTCTGATTAAAAATGCGCAAGGAGTTGGAGGGCAGGGCGGGATATATTTGGGCTGAGTTTCTCTCACCCGTCGAGTGTTTCTGTAAATTGATCAATTTGAAAGATCAGATCCTGC
This sequence comes from Plectropomus leopardus, assembly GCF_008729295.1. Lineage (NCBI taxonomy): Eukaryota > Metazoa > Chordata > Actinopteri > Perciformes > Serranidae > Plectropomus > Plectropomus leopardus. The sequence goes on along the minus strand of NC_056470.1, from coordinate 18,464,249 downwards.
AAGAATAATATACAATGCCTATGTAGAATAAAATGAGTCTAAATGTCTCGCTTCATGTTGTATTGTTCTTAGTTAGCAAGAGTGCGAAATGCGCCTTGCTGTTCACTAACCATGCGTAATCGCTGCATCCTCTCCTGTTGCCATTACTAAGACTCCAGGATGCCCAATAAGTCTTAATCAAGCACTTTGCAACATAAAATCCTCACTCGCCCATCGGCTGCTGATGTTATGGACTCAAGTTGAAGAGCAAAGACGACAGCGGTCAGAGCCTCTGCTGCTTAATGACACCAGTGTAACTTGAAACGAAAGGAAATGCTGCAAGTAGGGTGGTTGATTGACTTGAATATTTAAGCATTTTCATAATCATCATTTATTTATGAAACACGTTACCAGTACGTAATTCAACACCACAATACAGTTCACATACTGCACGAAAAGTAGAAATTACAGGCTTCGTACAAAGCGTGTGATCAGCTGCAATGCTACGCTAACAAAGACAAAATAAAAATTAAAACGATTGTGCATTTATGTGTAATACTCACTGACTTTTAATGGTTTACAATCATTCCAGTTGCATGACAGAATCCTTCACTGACAAAGGAAAACATACAGATCTTGGGATATTCCAGCTTACAGTTCCGCCATACTAGATAATATGAATTAAATAAAAAGGCATTGCACTATACAGATTAACAACACAGGAGCCTTTGTTTAACCCCTGGTTTAAGAGAACATTTCCCACACAGAGGAACATAGCTTTTGAAATTCTGAAGGAATATTTAAAAAAAAGAAAGAAAGAATTCTTTCTCTCCGAAGTCCTCTTTGTGAGCTTTTTGAAGAAGTCTCAAGCTCAGCGTGTCATTATGCCACAAATTATGTCCATGTGACGATTATCTTTCTAAAATGACATCAATCAGTCTCCTTTGTTTTGATCTGCTCGGTGTGAAGTCTCAGAAATGTCATCAGTCCTTATGAGATTTGGCTTGGAAAAAAAACCACGCAATACTTGTCTTTGAAATACAGATATCGTTTTAAATATTATATATTTATATATGTACATTCATATAAAACAAATGTGAAGTGAATTTTCAATATTTTCACAGTTTTTAGAGCATTATCTCTAACTTGAAAACAAGGGGCTTGGTGGCATGGTCGATGGAAATGATGGAACTTAAATAAAAAGAACAAAACAAAACAAAAAAAAAACAAAAACGATCTGCCAAAATGTTCTTCAGCCACGAATTTTTGATGCAAGAGGTAAATAGATGGCATGGTGTGTTGGAAGGTATGAGTTGCAGTTTCAAGGAGGGCGCTCATCTCATCAAGTGGTGTGCATGTGATTGCTCTTGGATTTACTGACAAATTTCTTCTCCTTGACTCGCCGGTTTTGGAACCAGATGGTCACTTGACGCTCTGAGAGGTTGGTGGCGGCCGAGATGCGCCTTCTCTTGTCTTTGGTGATGAACTTGCTGGCTGCATATTCTTTCTCCAGCTCCTTAAGCTGGATTTTGGTGTAAGGGACACGTTTTTTACGCCCACGGCGGTAGCTGCTGACCTCAGGCTGCAGTGGCACAACATCTAAAGGAAAAGGAAGGGAAATTGCCAGGAAAATGTTAGCGCACAAACACCCACAATGTTTCACTTAAAAAAAAATCAGAAGCAACTTTGGTTGACAAGACTGATGTGTTTCTGAAGCATGCTGGGAAATGTTTAGATTTAATTACTGAATTAATCTGTAAGAGAAAAATAAAAGTATTTTTAATAATTTTATTTTCAAGGTAAAAATCCTGCTTTTTCTCTGATCGCGTGTGTGTGTGCGTGCGTGCGTGCATGCATGCATGCGTGTGTGTGTGTTGTATGTTTGTGCGTGCTGTCTGCAAGCATGGGAGGGATGGAGGGACACACAACAGCAAATGCATTGCGGTCAAGATCTCAGGTGTACTGCACCTGACATGCAGGGACGCAAATATAAAATAGTCTAAGAGAGTTCACTAATGTAAAATCCACTCCGTTTGTGCTCCATAGTGATAAGTCATCCTCTGTTTCTGTAAATGAACAATCATTATCAAGTTACAGCCTCTACAATTGTGCATTGTTTTCTATGGCAAGTGATCGATGTTTATTCTGAGGCTGCATGTCGATACTTAATCTCCTGGTTGACAATCTACTAAACTACACAACCCTGTTAAGGGTATCTTGGATAAATCTCTCGTATAGATGTTTAATTGAACTGCGGGGTGCGAGTGTGTAGGTATAAACTGCAGTAAGTGCAATGTGGGTGCAATACGCCGGTCAGTGCCTGATTAGAAAATAAAAATTACAATTTGCCAACCAAAACTTTAAGTTTTTATTAGGCTAATCATAAGGGTTAAAAATTTAAGTAAATGGTCAGATTTTATATGCACTTGTCTGAACTTTCCTTAAGAGTGTACACACTTCTAAATGTTTCTAGAAGCCCAAAAACCTTTAATGGACACCTTATATGTCCAGGTAAGAAAAGTTCTAGGATTACACCCTTTCGCCAAAACTGGAGCTGGGTGCAAGGCAGCCAATGAGAAACATGACAGAACACGTATGGCAATACCTTGAGAAATAGTGGCAAGCTGTGAGACATTGAGCTTTGTGCCCTCCTGTCAATTTACAGTCAAGAGTTATGGATATTTCCCAAATGTTAAGAACCATCCCAATTTAGTCAAATGGGTATTCTAACATTATCTTTATTATATCTTTATTGTTTTAACATTTAAAGTATGAGTTGGGTGTGTGTGAGTGGAATTCGTTGTTTTTGTATCTTTTTTATTTAAAAAAAAAAGTTTTACGTGCCTATGTGCGTCAGCTTGTGGTGTGTGTATATGGTGTGTCTGTGAAGCGAGACAGAAAGACATGGACAGCGCGCTCCCGTGTTTTTAGTGCATGTGTGCGCGCGCATTTGACTGCGTGCCCGTGCTTGCGTGGCTTGCTCTTGTATATTTTCATTATAAAAAAAGGGGGGCAAATGTCGCGCGAGCGGTTCAGTCGAGGTCTGAGAAGTTTCCCATCTGATATTAAAATACCTACAGATTTCGAATAGATAACAAAGCATTGTGATAAAAGAAGCAGTCCCGTAAACACTCTGTAAACTACATACTGCTCGGGCCCCTGTGTCCACTATCAGATATCTTGCATGTATGGAAAAGCAAAAGGCGAGCCTGAATTATAATGTGAAGTGGTCAGTGGTTGTGAAAGATTTGTGAAACATGATGCAGAGTCTGTGTGCAAAGCAACTGTTGGATTAATTAATCCTGATATATGCAGGGGATTGTGGACACATTGCAGGGATTTATTGTACCATCCAAACACAGCAGGCTAGCTCCGTCACTATATTATCAAACAGGGGCAAAGGTATGCAGTGGTGTGGCTTCCTATTCTACGTGACCGAAACTTAACATTCATCATATGACTTCACATGGAAAAAAACAAAACAAAACTACAAACTGTCGAAAGCAAATACTGCTTCTGAATTTGTATTAACCATTTAAGGGGCTATGCAACTACAAATCCCCATGTACTCAAAAATCTGATTTTTACGCATACTTCTAGGGAAACATACGGATTTGTTTAATGTCAAACTGAGAAATATTTCTCCCTAAACTCGCAGAGTCCATAAAGGATATATGATAACTGACATAAGGCTTGACATCTGTATGTTTGTTTAGCACATTTAGAGTTTCACTTGACTTCTCTGTAAGTTGATATTGGCACTTTAACACAATAAAATACATAAACTAAGCAATAACATCTCAGCAGAGTAAAAATATCTGACTACATTTAAATAGCTTTCTTTATGTGGTGACACAGGTATTAAAAGCCTACAAGCCGCTGGACTAACATATGAATTACAAGCTGGAGACAGCTTTTAAAAAAAGACATATTATTTTTTACATACCTGGAAAAGGTGATTTCCAAAGATGAGATGACTGCGTTTGTTCTTTGGAGCAGTACACCTGCCCATCCCAGCCATTGGAGAGAGCCCAGTGCTGGTAGCCCTCCATGGGGATCAAGGCGTCGTGCCTCGGTTCGGGATGGGCACTGATACTGGGCACCACGGACACGTCGAGATATCCAGGGACAGCCTGATACGAGCTAGCGAAACTCGGGTAGAAGGCAAACTCTTTCGCCCTCGTAGACAGTTCTTCCGTGGGCAGCGCTGTGCTGGGCTCGGCATATTTCTCTGCGGGATGGTACGAGCAGGGCTTCTGCTGCAAGTTCACGTTGTGCGAATGAGATAATCTACAGCCGTAATACGGGTTTCCAAAGGGATAACCGTAGCTCAAAGATGCGCTGGATGATGTCTGAGGAGCGGGACACTGCCGGCCGGTGTCTGGAGAGGAAATATCCGAGTAGACGGAGCCCTGGTGGGTCGCTATGGTGCCAGAGTGTCGTCCCAGCGCGGGGTGCGACATCAGGTCCCTGCAGTGGGTCGCAGGGCAATTACCGCTCAGTCCCTCCATTGTTTGGCTTTTATTCTGGTTGTTTTCATTCGGGCTTTTTTCATAAACGTACATCAAGGTGTCCGCCCAGCGTGGATGCAGAACCAGCGAAGTCGTCATATCAGGGGCTGCCGATGCTTTTTAAAAGTCGACTACTCCAAGACGGACACCTCATTTCCAACTACATTTTACACCAAGCGCATGCGCACACGAGACCCTCGTGTGTCCACTTCATTAAGAATCTGGCACGTGATACGCTAACAAGTCCTACGAGATTGGGCTTGTGAGTTGGGGCAGAGCAGCCCTTTAAAGACCCACTGCCTCACATGTCATAGTTTTTTCCTGCAGAACACCGAGTCATATCATTGGCTTAAATCACCGAGACCCACACCCTTAAAGGGGAGTTTGGATACTTCCAACATTGGGGCAAACGAAAACAATCTGTGAAATTTGGCCGACTGCAGGGCTGCCAGAGAATATAATGATACATGTCACAGTTGAAACATTGAAAAATAAAAAATATATATAAAGATTAAAATTAAATGTTGAAATCATGTACATTTATTCCTGAGGCATGGGTGAGCAAACTTTGTGTTTCACTCGGTGAAAGATGCGGCTGAGATTTAGTTTGATTATTAAATGCAATAAATAAAAATGATTTAAGGAGGAATCCCTGGTCTGCAGTCAATTTAATGTCCACTACATAACAAAGTATTACGCATTAAAAAAATACAGTGCTGTCAAAGCAAATATGTCTCCGTCTAATCTTATCAACACTGCTTCTCTGAAGGACGCATTTCCTTTAAACCCGTATACAGCTGCCACTGGGTCACCTATTACCATGCTGAGATGAGATTGTGTGCCTAGTTGTGGATTAATACTGTTCTGGCGGGGCATTATAATTACGTTTACTATTAATGTTGCTTTCTAGACGTTAATATTGGAGTCTGAATATTATAAATTTGGCAAGACGAGTTTTAATTTAAAAAAAAATTAAAAGTCAGGTTTAAAAAAAAAAAAAACACACACTTTGGTGTCTACAGGGTGCGTGCGCGTGTGTGGTAGAACCAGAACTAGTCTTGGCAAAGTTGGGTGTTGCATGTTGCACCTCAGTATAAACAGCTACAGGACGAGGTGAAATCTCTGCAGGTAAGATACCGTCATTGCAAATGACTTTTCACTACAGGATGCATCTTTCATTTGAATATATAATCATAAGTAATAATAAGTATTTGCCTACAATTAATGATACACTATTGTAGTTTACACACACTATTCCCGCAATATGTATGGACAAAGAGGTTGAGTCGATTGGGCCTAAACGATTTTTAAACGATAATGTCACTATACTAAAATGACCGTTAAACGAGTTCATGTGATGTTTCTGTTTGACTGAGAGCTCTTCTTTCATAACATACAAGTGATGCTGACGTTTCCGGGCGAAACTAAGAACAAGGGGACGCTTTCAGCTGTGTTCACAGACCATATTCAATAAGATGGCAGATATGCAGACCGATTTCCCCCAGAAACTCTCCCGTCACTATTTTACACGCATCCTTCTTTAGATTTGAAGAACTAGTCGCTAAATACAAAACAGGCCCTTAAATCGCAACATGTAAATCATCTGCTCCTCTCATCTTCTGTAAAAATGCGTCTGGGTTAATATTTAAAACGTAACTGTAATTTAGAGTTTGAAATATTACCAATGGGATAGGCCCGCAAAGTGTTCATAAAACAGACCTTTTGTGATGCCTATCCCATGACTCACTCATAAAGAAGGCTACAGGCTGCCCTACGAAGGGTGCCTAGTTTATCAACATTTTTGCACTGCTGAGTTGTCTTGGGAATAATCAGCCCACCATCGAGTATTTGTATACTACGGAAGCCAAATCCCCTGTCCTTCCTCGGACAGAGACTATTCTTTTGTCTCAAGGAAATTACAACTAAAGAAGTGCTCATCCAAACGGCAGCTGCACGGAAGTCCAAGGTCAAGGTAAAAAAAACGCAGACAAACAGGGTCGTAATCAGAGTCTAGACAGACAAGAATGAACTTCACACTAGAGTATGCATGCAAACTAGCTGTTATTTAGAGAGCCTTACTCGAAAATATTTGCTGTGTGTGAAGAGAGAGAACTCCAAATAATCCCTCTTGTGTGTATGTTTTTTTCCAAGGATCAGGAATTTGACAGCTTTTGCGCTGCAGGAAACCGGTTCCCTCCAAACTAACATTTTCCAGGAAAGCTCAGCCTGCAGAAGATCACGTCTTTTTTTTTTTTTTTTTTTTTTTTTGCATTTTATGGACGATAGTATTATTTTTTGTGCTACTATTTTTTTTAATCTCAGTGCATTTTGTTTTCAGCCAGCCTAACTTCCACATTATGTGTAAATGTTTGTAGACTATAATAGTTTCCCCGAGGGATACACGGATGATGTAGCGTTGGTCAAACAGGCGGCAAAGTCTCAGAGAAAAAAAAAAGTAGTTGTTAAATTTTCAGTAAAAAAAGCTATGATTTGATTAAGTAACACTTTCTGTTGTAATAATCATAAATCCCACGTCAAGCTTTAATCTGGTTTTATGCAAAACTGACAATGACAAAACAGATTTTTAAATATTCTTTTAATTAATATTTCAGGTGAAAAACACCAAATTTGAATCTTGAATAAAGGGGAAAGTAGAGGATTTATTAATAAGGTATTTTCTTTTCTTCGAGCTAGGAAGAGCTAGTACAATTACTGTATTGTTATGGTGACAGCAAATAAATGATTAGCCCAATATTAAATATTTAAGCGTCTGGCGCATTTCCACTGCAGCATAATGCAATACACTAAGACACCAGAGGCCCACTCTTAAACCACATAGTGACGATACTGCAGCCAGTATGCAATACACGCCATGCACAAAATTATTCACAATCAACTCTAAAAGATATCAAACTTCAATTTTTAACTTTTATTTGCATTATATTTCACAAATAATGGACAGGTTGTAAATATACAGGTGGAGTCTTCAAGGATCAGAACTGAGTTATTTTCTTGTTTTTTGTTTTTTTTTTTTAAACTTTAAGCATGTGTAAGTTTCACATTGCGGGACTGTATCACATTTGATGTTATTACCAAAACCACCTTTCAAATTCATATTTAGAAATAAATAATTTAGCCACGAATATGGACTAGGACAGCTAATTGATTTGAAAGTTGATATTTTTTCACCCATAATCCACCCTGAACTTTTACTTTATGCGGCGGAGATGCTATTGGTAACATTGGATATTGTCTATATGCACATTAAATTTTAATTCAGGTTGTGAAATGCATTCTGAAATGGCATTAATTATGAGGGTTTAAATTTCTATTTAGTCACCATAGACTGCCAAAATTCTTACAACTCGGCCAGCAATAAGTAGCAATGTGCGAAAGGACATGTAATAATAATAGTCGTTTGCCTGTCAGTATTATTTAACCAAATTCCGACACCAATGTCCAACACTGCTGAGTAAAATGCTAAATCTGTAACCATGCGTCATTGAGACAACAGCAGATGCGCCATCACAAACTAAAAGGCGTTATATAATATAAAACTCCTGCGGTGTCCGTTTTAATGCATATGAAGTGTTTAAAACTTTAAAGTGGTGTTTGGTTTTTAGTAATCTGCATACAGTTTGTTGTGGAACTTCGCCGAATACAGCGCAACAAAATGCAAATATTTGTCCACTTGCAATTTTAAGAATATATTTCTTTAAAAGCGTAAAATAATCTGCCAGGATGAGTGAACTATTTCTTCTAGGCTGCGGTTTCACTTATTTCAGGAACTGTTAATTGAAACGACTATCAATACCTTGACAACCAGCCATGATGTGCTGCTGTAAATATCTTGACAACCAGACATCATGTCCTTCCAGACAGGCCCTGTCAGACAGAGAGCCCGTCTGATGCGGGCATTTGTGGGGGAGGGGAGAGCATCCATCCCCATACAAATGCTGCCTACCTGCGGCTTCCGCTCTCAGGAACTGACTGCATGTGCACATGACTGAGCCAATGGATCTTATGCACGCAGAATACGCCCTTAAATACATAACGTATATGTAGCATGTGTTACTTCAACCCTACAGTGCCATGCTATAATAATCAATCAATAACCGTATCTCTCTTATCCAGGTAATAACTCCAAAAACTCAAAAGGAAACAAGTGAAATTATCACTATTTCAGTTTCCTTTACCTTGATTGGGGGGGATGCCACATGTCTGCAGTGCAGTCCCTCCATCAAAATGACTCCGAGTCTCTTTCACGCATGTATCAAAAGGTTAGACGACGAGATAACGTCAGTAAAAAGCAGTACAATTACTTGTCAAACATTATCTCACCGGTCTTGGAAATGTTGCAAATCCTTGAGCATAAAAAGTCTTTGAAGAGGTGATGTAGCGATCCAAGAATGTGTTGACAGCTTGCAGGTAGAGTCTGCGCCATGCATGCTGAAAATCAGGTTGCGTTTATGTTTACGAGTTTCCAGCCAGCTTCAGGCTTAGCTCTAAGATAAAAAACATTTTTGTAATCAAAGTAAAGCAAGTGGTAAATTCACTTAAAAGTGGACTACCTCAACCCAAAATAACCCAACAGATTCGCACACTATAATAACATTAAGGCCAATAGTCGTGGTGCATTTTCCAAATGAGAACTCGGAGATTTTAGTAAATGAACATGTCAAACTCAGTGGGATTAACTTTAGACCTATTAAATGTCTTTACTAATTGAATGGGCAAAATCTGACTGTAGTGCATAAATCTCATAGTAAATCAAGACTGGAACTCATTTGGAAGTTGCGCGTGTGACTCACGAGCGCCTGGTCTGGTGCATCACATGTATTCTGCATTATGCTCTGCCTTAATGCAACATTTGCCTCTGCAAAATAGTGAATGCTTTCTTACTTTCAGTAACTCATACATGTTGCCGCTTTGCATGTCCTCTGTGTGTGTGTGTGTGTGTGTGTGTGTGTGTGTGTGTGTGTGTGAGAGAGAGAGAGAGAGAGAGAGAGAGAGAGAGAGAGATCGGGCTGTTGTTCAGGAGGCAGGAGAGCAGAGCAGTCCACTGTCATGAAAACATTCCAACAAAACTAAAACAGCATCTCAATCTGGTGTTTTCCCGTTCAGGCTGGTTTTAATTTACGATCAAAAATGTTCATAATCGCATAAGCCAAGACCACTGGACTTCTGTGCCAACTGCCAGGGCGCAGAAAGGGCCGTGATTCTGTCAAGAAAATGCTAAACTAAAATACATAACTGGGGCAGAACAGAGTTGGTGCGTGACAAACCGAATGAAATGGATACAAGAGAGAAACGTTTAAAAGCAACCGTTAACATGCGTAAATAGATTGCTATGGAGTATTTTGTTTCCATTTCAGCTCGCACCAAGATTCACACATTCCTAGTCGCATTTCTCACAGGATCTTGCTGCACATTTTAAAATGCAGGTCTGAAACTAGCATGCAACATGAATTCTATCAGACATTAGCTGCGGATCCTTTAAGTTTATAAAAACATACATCTATTGCAACAACTGTATAAATTTGTGTCACTGGGAGGAAGCCATGTTTGCAAAGCAAACTGAAATTAGCTTAAGTACTCGTGAAACGACGTACAGTGAAGAAAAAGTGTCGAGTTTAGGCCATATAGAGGTTTGGGGGGGGTGCAGCCCCCCCCTTACACTCACTTTACCCACCAACACCTTCTTATATGTGACACAGACTCGTCTTAATCTTAAAGACGTTGACAGATGTACATTGCAGCACATCTATCAGAGAAGAGGCTTTAAAATCAGATATTAGTGCTTTTCTGAAACCCAGTAGATTTCCGTTCATGTTGGTGGATGGTTTTAATCACCACGAGGTAAATCCATCTATTTATTTGCCACTGATAATATAAATGTTTGTCTAGTTGTTGTCGGCTTTTGCTAAACCACGCATGAAAAAAATCTATGTACGCCACAATTTAAGCCTGATTTACATCCGATCTGACTCGTTTAACCTCATCCAGAGCAGGTAAAGTAGGATGGAGATGGCTGTGGTTTAACCGCAAAATAAAGCAGGCCAGGCGGAGCCGCGCCCAGAGGACAGAGGGCAGGCTGGCAGACCACCGCTACAGTCTGGCCAAAGTGGATTTACAAAATACAACACGGGCTTTACATCCTTTGTATTCAATGTACTTATCATATTGTTACTAAAACGTCAGTGGTACATTAGTTGACGCCGACTGCAGTGTTTAGGCTACCAAATTAGAGAGGAAGGTATCTTTGCGCGTCATTTATGCAACACAGAATACTTTCATAATGTCGACAAAAGCGTCAACTGCAATTACATTAGTATGAAAAACAAAAACGGTGTACTGGCGAGCATTTAAGCCACAGAAATTTGCAGAATGACATACAATTTAGAAAACAGGCAACATAAGCATGATTACATAAATAGATACAAACATCTGGACGTTTTCAAACGCTGGTAATTACATTTTCTTACTTTCCTACATTTTTACAATAACAGTCTACAACTTTAGACAATAAAGTGTTTTTTTGTATCCTAATATGGACAAAGTTGTAAATGCGCGGCGCCATGAGATAATACGCATCTGTTATGCACAAATACCAGAGGAGAGTGGTTTGGGAAGATAAACATTTAATTTAACATCTCGACCAAAGGTGCTTCTTTTAGGATAGATTTAATGTTAATAATATCATACCGACAATTATCAAGTCATGTCTCAAAAATATTGTAGGACTGAGCCTGTCCTGTCCTGTCTTAAATCTTAATATGATTTATAAACAAATTCTTTTTTGTTTTTGTTTGATGTGGTCAATAATTTAGTATATATCGCCGTCTACAGTTAGTGCTGCAGCTTAATTTCCCTGCAGCGGTCTGGCTGGAAAGCCGGTGAGAAAGCAGACAAAATAAATCCACAGTTTGACGCGTCTCGTCGGAAGTCCAAGTTCAAGTTAAGAGAGGCGGTCACTCCATCCCAGACAGCAAAACAAAAGACACACACGTTCATCATTAATCATCTCACTTCTCTCACGGAATAAAGCGCTTTAAACTTTCAGAGCATATTTCAGACTTGATGCAGGCAAGCCCAAAGCACCAACATAGGCACAAGCTCATTTTTTAAAATGTTTTATGCTTTGGTGTGCTCTCCAAAATAATCTTTGTTGAACTATACAGCTGATGACGATTTATTTCTAGAAATAGTTTTGAAAACTGCGAGTTCTTTTAGGCTTAATGTATAGATTTAAATTGTGATTATAAAATTACTAACAATTGATTAAACCGGGCCATTTAGGCAATATGATGTTTTTTAAAGATTGCCTCATTTTCAATAGGCAGCTTTAGGCAAACTGTGCTGCAGTGCCAGGAGGAAACTAAGTCCCCTGGAAATGGAAATCTGTATCAAAATAATTTTCTTCAAGGGTGTCTTCCTAAATCTCGAGGTTTGCCTTATTGGGCAATATTTCCTCGCCACTTAATGTGCATGCCAGCCTGTAACACCATGCGGCTTTCAAAACGTTGACTAATAGAAAATGTGTCAAAATGCTGAGGACACGCGCTCTGAATGTTTGTGAGCTTAACACGCAGCTGTAACGTTTACTGAGAAACTCTTTAACTAATACTGTTAAATAAAAACTATTCTGGAACGTAAACAATAATCTGCATATATAAAAGGGCAAACTCTTCCGTTTTTATTTTTACCGAAGAGGCGATTAAGACAAAACATGAACGAACTTACATGCAGTTCAAGCACTGCAGATTTTTTTTCGATCATATATGTTTCTTTCTCTGTGGTCATTAAAACAGAAATGACAACATTTTGTTCCGCAAATCAGTTTGATAAGTTATGAAATGCACAATTTCCTTTTAAATTATCAATTTATTATTGAATGTGGGCTACATTAATGGTCTTTACAATTTATTATATACTTTCTATGGAGTAGGCGACATTTCGACTTTTATGGTGAGACTAAACTTGTGAAATGAACTATAATATATGCTATATCACTTTATTTACACTAACATTACCAGTACATGTATAATATATGCTGTTGTACAGAATATAAAACGTTAAGCCAACTTTGGTATGTAGGTAAATGGTTTATTTACATAGTCCATGCTGTGAAGCCCACTTTGCTTGAAGACACCAAATAAAAATCCAAGAAATTTACAGAAAGCGATTTTAAGTATAACAAACTCCTCATCCCGTTTGCAGTGACTGTCTGAAGAGGCTAAAGTTAACAAGGGCTGTTGGTTTGGAAGAGCTGCGGACTGAGAAATGATGTCTGCACCTGCTTGTTGTTGGTCAACTCGTTTTGATGTGAGGAAATCTTAAAGTGAGATGGTGCACAGGAAGCCATACTCTGAATCATACCAACGAGGCAAAAGTAAAAGGCACCTCATATTGATCCAAGTTGTTTATGGAAAGCTTATGTGTGAAGCCTCCAGGACGCAGCCAGCTGCAGAGGGTAGCATTTAGGCCACGCTGCTACAAACATATTCAGCACAAAAATGCTTTAAGCATTTTACAAAGCAGCCATATTAGGATTAAACTGATTATTTACGTATTTTATAAGAAGTAATCTTAATCGAGTTGAAGCACATGGATAATGCTATATCTGAGCCATAACAGTAAGGTATTTACACGTGAGTTTTTAAAAAAAATGATGCGGCAAAGGGGATTTTACTTCTCTTTTTTTTAAAAAAAAAACTGACGGCGAAACCACTTAAAGTGGATCTTAATTCAGTCAATTTGATTTGACATTATCATCGGTCAGTGCGTTTTTTTCCGCTTTGTATAAGTGAGTTTGTGGTAAAGTTTGGAGATGGCTAATATACACTAATGCTACACAGGCGCGGTTAAGTTGATACTGTGGGTCTAATCCTAAATGAAACTGGATGATTAATACACGCGATAATAAACAGCTTGAGATAACGTCAGAAGTATTTTCTGTGTGCAATGTGATGTGTCTCAGTGCCCTTATGTTACGCAACTACTGGTCCACACCCTTCAGCGTATACATCTCACGTGCTCAAGGAAATATTAAGCAATTAAACTATAATATTTGCATTCGTGCATGAGCAAACATTTGCCAACTGCTGTCCTCAGATAACATCGCGTGAAGACGGCTGGTTTTTCACCATAGGAATGTGTTTAGGTGAACTTAGGTATAGCAAAGAACATGTGCTTAATATTAAATATGAAACATTTCATGAGGTGTTTGTTATAAGAGCCAGGAAAGCAAAAGTAGGGAATTCTATTAATACACAAACTTTCACAGACTCCTCGTGAAAAGAAAAACATTTTCATACACACATATGTGTGTAAATAATCGTTTCTTGTATGTGTAAGGTTAAAAGACCCACTGCTCAAAGTCTAAAGGTCCAAGACAGATCACTCGTTTGCGCATAAATTGGACATTTGACAGAGGATAAGCATGTTCTGAAGACTGAAGAGTTTTTGACTTAAAACATTTAATTGTTCAAAAGCAAACAGCTCGCCCATATATATAATAACCCAGATGTCTCTTTTAAAACTTCCTCCAGGTCACGTTTCCTGCACCACAAAAACAAAGTGGAAGGCAAAGTAACCAAAGCCTGAGTAAAATTAAAGACAGGGTGGCCAAAGTGGAATTATGGTGAAATCCATACTGTCGCCTGCTGTCTGGTGAATCACAGTTGGTTGCTCTGGATTTCTTTTTGCGCATTGCGTAAATGGACGGAGATGGATTGACAGGCCAGCCATACACGGACTAACGGGAGTGCAGGTTCACTTGTACCAGTGTACTACAGGCATTATGAAGATGAGCAAGTTCAAGTTCAAAGTCGCTGTGCTCAGACAGAGCTGGGTGTGCTCAGGAGAGGACACCCCTCACCTCTCTCACCTCGCTCGTAAACCAAAAACAGTAGCCGTTTACATAAGCGGGGTCCAAATCCGATCCGAGTGGTGAAAAAAAGACCCCCAGTCAAACTGAGACCAATAGAAACTAAACAAAAACTGCGAATCATCTTATGCACCTCAACAGACTAGATTTCAGTTACTGACAAATGATCAAGCATTCATTTACTCATCATGGACATGCTTCACTGTTATGTGTAAATAATAGCATGTTAAAGCAGTCGGCTCTAGATAATGCTCTTTACCAACACCGCGGTAAGATGCGTATCTCATCTCTTTCTGTTGTTTTGAATCTGCATGACATCAGAAAATGTGTCTGGACTTTGCGACTCAATAAATTCGGGCAGACTTAAAGTGACAAAGCATCAGTTTTCAAATCCGATTCGAATTTATTTGATATTTCAAAAAATTATTTTTTAAGTGTTAGTCTTGCAGACCTGCCGAACATGTATTTTTATCATGTATTGTTCACCGACAGACAATGATTTGAAACTGCCTTAGAACTCCAGTATGTGCTACCCTTTCAATTATTATTTTTCATTCATTAGCCTATTATAATTCATATGAATCTGAACTCATTATAAAGGGCGTGCATTATTGCAAAAAGTCAAACAGTTATTTGCAGCGTAAATGTTATGAATAAAAAAATTTTAAAAAATCAAAACTCCCATATTAGATTTTAAAAAATGTTATCTGCTCCTCTTGCGTACATCTTTTGTTTAACGTGTCGATTAAAAAAAAACTGCATGTTTTTTTGGGGGAGGTTATTCTATAAAGAACACTTAAATACAAACCAGCACTTTTATTAACATATTCAGACGAGTAATAGGGCGATGAAAAACCACATTCTCTCACTTTTTCTTCCTGCGTGGGATTTTATGGAGAAGCCAACAAATCTCCAAAACTTCGGAACCTGAACTGTGCTACTGTATCTACGGAAAAGTGCATCGGTGCTTCAAAGCTTTAATTAATTTTCTATTTAATTGCACAATTAACGATTGAAGAGGCTGTAAAATAATCCGCATCGGTAAGATATTAAATGCGTGAGAGGGTTTTACATGTAGTTATATGGCAATAATTTCGAGACTAAGATACAGAGAGCAAATTAATGTGCAGCATCAGGCCATTCTGACTGGGTTTAACCTGTTGACTGATAATGCAGACAACAACAAAACAACAATAATCCTTTTCTAATGCAAAGTAAAGTATAGAATCTGGTTAATGAGAGAGAATGTGAAAAAAAAAACTAAGGTTTGAAAAAATGATATCTAGTAGCATAATCCCAAAACAACAACAACAACAACAACAACAACAAAAACACATGAAAGATTCATATTCATCATTAAATCTCCGTAATATATTCATACAAAATTACATACCATTTTCCCGGAAAAGTGCTGCCATTATTAATTAACGAATGATAGCAATGTTAACTGTCACTAAGAGGTGAAAAATCTTTTCTAGAAATGAAATGTTAAAATTTTTAATATTAGCAACTTTTTCTTTCTACATCCCTGCAGACAATGTTTCATGACTCACAGCCTTCTTAAATTTTTGCAGTTCTTTGTGCAATGTAGAAGCAACAACCGCTAAATGGCTGTGTGCATTATCAAATCAAATTTTTCATATTTTAGCATTTCAGCAGTAAACAAAATATCTAAGAGCAGCTGCAAAATTTGACAGAATGCAATTTCTACTCAGGATTTTAATCAAAGTACTTCGCATTTAAACATTCGACTGACAGTGTGAACACAGTCATACTTTGTTAACGAAGAGTAAATAAAGAACCTTAAGCAAGGAAGTAGATAAATGATCTGATAAATTATATAAAATTTTACACTGAGTACTGGTGGTCCACAGATCACCTCCCTGGTGTAAATGCCTCTCTATAGCCCACTTTGACTGTTGTGGAATCCTGGAAATATCCCCAAGTAGAAATATTTGTTCATGACCTTGCTTAAGGTCAGAGTAAACACAAAAAAACCATTTAGCTTAGCTGAACTTGGCCAAGAATCTGGGGAAGTCAGTTCCGAGTGCTGGTAGAGGTGTACAGTATATTACAAGCTTTTCAATGTTTAGCCATCCAACCTTACCGTGTAAAGTGCAATTAAACGACATTTCTAAAACTACAGATTGAATCGACTGTGAGGCACTGGCTCCTAAAACTGAGAAATTGATCTGGTGTGTAGTTTTAAGCAGGAGCCAGATGTGACCTGCAGGCTGCTAAATGAGCATCACCGTTTTAAATCAATTATGAACTGCCACAGTAAGACAGTTATTTTTACTGCAGTGATGTTAAAACTATATATTATATACACCTGAAATAAAATTTAGAAACATTAATTTGTAAACACCGAGTCAAAAATCAACTTGCACATGAAGAACCTCTTTGTTGCAACCATGACTGAGCATCCCTTCTGTATTTTTAAAGTTTTATCTTTTTTTTTTTTGTGGTGAGTTTTTACCAGATGTCAAACACTGACAAGACAGGCAAAAACACAAGACAGCTTTTTTCCATAAATGCAATTCTGTTTACTGCATAATTTGAATTTTATAAATCCATTATCATCATTTAGTAGTTTAGGTAGCTATAGTAAACACTAATAACAATCATTATGTTTTATCTTCTCATTTTATTATTTCTTTTTGATTCATAAAAATGTGATGTAAAATACACTATAATGTAATGTCAAATGTAAAGTAATGTCATCTCGGAGCATGTTTCTCATTAAAGTAAGCATTACCCTGCTTTGTCTTTATTTTTACATCTACTGGTAATGCAATATTACCCAGGATTCAGTTCAGTAGTGTGCACATTTCATTCATTTTGTTATTTCTTCAAAAGGACAAAACTGCCAATTTGTGGTGCAGATCTAACATCTGCTTTCTTTGATTATGCATCATCTTAGAAGTGTAATAAGGAACGGTAATGGAACAACCCAGGACAGTTAAACAAATGCTTAAAAAATTAAGAACTGTTAAAAAATATATCGTTTTTCAGACATGACATGCTGCAGTGCAATGCCTCTGAAAAACTGTGACTTCTATGTGCCTGCACATTGACCATCTAAACACTTATCTGCACCATCATCAGTTAGGATGAAATGTTGCAACTGACTTCTAAAGTGTTTTCATATGAGTTTAAAGCTGTTTCAATGGAGCAACTATTACAGTATCACACAAGAAAACAATATTTGTATTGTTTCTTGTTTCTGCAGCTGAAAACCTACAAATGAACTGTATATGAACAAATTTAGTTTAAAAAAAATAAATAAATAAAATTGTGAATGTAGGTCAAGTGTTCTGGGAAACATCTGTTGGTTGCTATAACAAAAAAAAAAAAAACTACTTTACCCAAAGACCTATGTATTAATCACATAGTGCATTACAATAAGAACTAGTCTTACTAAAATACAGAATAATCACCATCAAATAATCGACTGTTGGATGCACAGTGTGGTGGAATAAATAATATAGGGATATCACAGATGAATGTCTCCATCTCATACTGTGTTGCACAAACATTAAATACAGCAAACTGTGAAAACACTTGTTACTATTTAGAAATACTATGAGATCCACTTCGACTCTCACACCCATCTATTTCACATAGAGCTACGCCCGCACGTAGACACACTGGCTTGCCTCGGAGCAGTTTGAGGGAGAGTGATGGATACTCTGGGCATAAATAAACACAAACAAAATCTGTCTGCCCACTCAGTCAACTGAGCGTGGAAAATGTCGTTTTTACAACATGCTCCCATACTGTGTGTGGGTATAATAACCACAAAAGAGGAGCTTTTCCAAAACTACCAAATCTACCATTTGGAAAAAGTCTAAGAGTCTTTCCACATGATTGATGGCATGAGAGGAAAACTCCAGATGGAGGATTTTTAATAATAAGTCACATTTTTTGTGGACATTAGCGCAGTTTTGAGTCCCTTTGCATATGTGCAATTTTCTAGAGTCAAGCAGTCCAAATCACAAGTTCTCACATCTTAGAACCAAACAATTAATTCTTGAAACAACAGGCAATTTTTGGCCCACCATCACAATTTTTTTCTGTACCTCAATTTTAACACAACTACAATATACAGTATCTTTCAGTCCCTTCCCCAGCCTTCACTGCACGTTAAATACTGCTCATGTGTAAAATGTACATTTGCAAACCTGTGCTCTCTGTAAATAAAGTATGCACTGCCCTCTGCATATCCAGCAATCCAAACAAATACAATCTCTACATATGCAAAAAAGGTGTTTTCTTTATCATACTATGAGTACAATGAAGAAAGGCAATATCCTACATTTACGTATTTTCAAAATAAATATTCAGTATTATTTTTTTCATACATTTTTTTGAATGTTGATTTTTTGGTGCTCACATAGCTGAGTCGAATGAGCATCTGTCTCTGCTTTACAAATGTGTCTGATCATACGACACTGCTCTTACTTTACACATAATTTATACGTCCTGCTTTTCATTATTATGATTTTGCTAGATGTGTGCTGGAGCTCAGATAGTCCCCCCCACCCCCACCCCCCACACATAATTGCTCCACTATTTAGTATAATACTCTTCTTTTCTATATCTGTAGATTTTTCTGCTATAATGACTCACTTTTATCAAGTTCATTTATGGTCTCTCTCTTGTTATTTTAATCATATTAAATCAGTATATGGAAAAAAAATGTACCTCTAGTTTATGAAAGTTCCATTTCACTAAACAATTTACATCAAACTTTAAGGTACTCTGAGTTCAGCTGAGTCAGCTTCGCTGACAACAACTTCCAAGTGGCTACAGCAGGTTTTACATCCATTTTATAGCTGGAAGGCAAATAAATCCCAACTGTTTTTTCTCCCCCTCATCACCTACCTCTTAATCCTTACTTCGATGCTTTTGGTTCATCTCTAATAGATGCAGGCATGAAAACAAGATTGGTAGTCCGCCTTCTTCACCGCTAATGTTCTCGGGCTGTGAGTTTGAGGGGGAGATTTAATTAGTAGCAGTTTTTAGAAAAAGAAAACTTAAACATACTTCTGCTAAAGACTCTAAAATTAGACTTCCTCTAAGAAACTGTTTCTGAATTCAAGGCACTGGCTTTATACCTGCACATTTATATCATAGTAGGAAAAAACTCCCTTAAATGTTCAAAGTCACTGGTTAATGCTTGTAGTCAGTCTCATATTGACAGTGAGTGTAGAAAACTCTAGAGTCAGTACCCCGAATAAAGAAAATCAACATGACAGATGTTGAACATGTGATCATCTAAATAACACCCATCAAGAGACATAAACAAGAAAAATACCTGGCTAATAATCCACACTGAGTGACTTTTCTGACTATTTTCTTTTACTGAGACTTTCTATTTAGTTATACTACAAGCAGGATGACTGTGATTCAGCTCATAAAAGGAGAAAAAAAAATCAATATATCAAAATTGTTGTTGATATCTGCATTCATCTGAAGTACTGGCATTGGATTAAAAAAATAAATAAATATAAACCAAATATGTAAATTAAAGGTTGATGACTGTGCTTAAAAACAAGCAGATGCTTTTACCTGTTGAGTGTTGGTCGTAGATATGTAGAATATGTGAGGGCTGTTCAAACACATGAAGTTCCTGCTGCCGTTTCTGGCCTGGGCCCTCAGCAATCACAGCTGCAGCTGAGAAACAAAATAAAGAAAATGTTTAAGGAGACTACACTAATTACTAGATTTGTTTCTAACAGTCACTGCTGAAAGTAAAAACATGAAGACATGGGGGCAAGAGGGGCAACTTAAATAACTGAAGCATTAAAGAGAGGAAGATTCTCTCCTTCCCAGTGTCCCCCATGGGACCTTATTTTGGAAAACGGAAGCTCAAAGGACAAAAAAATGTGGTCTAGTTTAATTAGAGCCATGAATTACACATGATGTTTGTCAATTTAAAATATATTTTTTGAAGTGAAGAAAAATTGCAGTTTTCTTGTAGTTTTGTCCTAGTACTATTTATTTTGTGTGCACCCTCTCAGTAAACTACAATTCTTGGCTCACATAATATACATCACCTACAGCAACTAGATAGCAAGCTAGGTAACTAAGCTATGTTACACACACAAATGGAAACACATAGGCATTGTTACCTCAGAGAGAGAAAGTTATGTCACCCACACAACTTATGTACTGTTTGTAATTACATACTTTCACTCTTATACTTTTACAACAAACTGCAACTTTCTTGACTTCCAAAGTTAATCTTTTTAAACTCACACACATTATATGCGTAATTCATGACACAATTTAAACATGGTCAAAGAAATAATGGGCCTCATACAAGAAACTACACGAGCAAATGTTCTCTTATGTTTGCTCGCATCCAGGATTTGTTATTATTTTATCGCCCATCGTTTTTTTGGATTCACTGATGCGGTCTTATTTTTGCCTTTGCCTTAGGTAAGCGAGAGTGGTCAGGAACACTTGTACCAAGATAAGAGAAAAACTTCTTGTTTTCACAGTTCACCAATTGTTGTCAAACAAGGAAAAAATAGGTTTTATCTTTGAGGACCATTTAAAAAAATGCAGTAACATCATTTAATCAAATTTAGATGAGGTTTTAGAGGAGTTACAATGACTGCATTATTACATTTCAGGGGTAAAGTGATACTACTAAACTCAGTCTATTGATCCCAGTGACTGTAATTTCAGTTGCTGTGTGTCCCTCTGCTGACCAGTGTGGGAATGTAACTAAGTACAGTGCTTAAGTACAAATCTGAGGTTACTTTTAAGTTTCTTAATTATCTTAATCTTGAGCCACTTTCCACTTCTACTCCATTACACTTCAGAAAGAAATACTGTACTTTTTACTCAACTACTAGTATTAGATAATTACTTTACAAATTAAGATTGTTTTCACACAAACCAAAAATATGAAAAAAATTAATAATAATAACAACAAATATATATATATATATATATATATATATATATATGTGTATAAGTGCAGCTGAAACAACTATATCAACTATTGGCAACTATTTCTTTTGTGTAAGTAATTTTTCATGCAAAAAACCCCCAAAACATTTCATGGTTCCAGATCTCATACATACTGTATGTATGAGGAATTGCTGCTTTTTCTTTTAACAATTTCAATCATTTTGATGTATTAAATTTATTTAAACCATTTTGCTTTTAATACTTAAATGCATCTTCCTGAAATTACATTTACTTTAAGTTTATTTAACAGTACATCAGTTTCATTTCTGCTGAAGTTCTTTCTCCTTAGAGCCTTTTTTTGGTGTCATGTTTCCAGTCTTGGCCATGTGTCAGAGTCTTTGCACACGGCACAAAACCTGCCCTTATATAGTGTTTAGGGTGCGTTGCTTATGCTAATAGGTGACTTAAGATCATGTGGGATTCATCATTGAACACACCTGGGTAAGAGCAAATTTCCCTTACCAGAAAAGTAAGAGAAAATATAAGAAATGTAGGAGAATGTTGCTGCGTGAGGCCCATTGTCTGCCACCACTAACTACCGTATATAATTTCCCGGAAGTAAGGTCCCATGACTTCGGCTCTCTGTACTTAAACCCACTAAATAAATCATACTTAAGGATTTCAATACCAACATCATCATGTAACCTAATATACAGTAACTAACTTGCATGCAGTACAGTACATATAGGTCATGGTTACAAACCTGCAAATTGCTTTATGCCAAAAATACCAAATAGAGGACAGTAAATCTGCAGTGTCTAAATCTGGTGGAATGGGACTCTCTTCATTTTCTCTCATTCAGTATAGCACTGTATGTATAACACCATGGTGTGGCATGCTCATGGGTATTTCCATTGTGCTCCAACAGCAGGGGAGAACCTCTCTGACCCAACAATATTATGTTTCTGCTACACAGAACTGTACCCCGAATGTGCCTGCCTGCAACAGCAAAATGACTGACTCAACATTTTAAAAGGCTTGCTACATTTGGCTTAGGGGTGGGTATCTCTACACACCTCATGATTCAATTCCAATTCACAGGGGCTAAGATGCAATTATAAAACAATTATTGGTGCATCAAAAATTTTTATCTCTGTATGTCATATTTTCACAGTGTGACTACTTGCTATTTTTAAAACATAGCAACTTGTAACGATCCATAATTAAAATAAACAGATAAATTTACTTCCATCATCTTTTATCAATACACTAATAGCAAAACGTAAACACAACATGCATGTTTGTGTCCGTTACGCCCAGTATAATGCTAATTATGTCAAGAACTAGGTTTAATTTTCCAATAACTGACTTTTCTGCATCAAGACAATCTTTTTTGGGGAGATAATTGTGATGCATCTAAGAATCAATGCTTTCTCCACCCATAATTTGGCTTGTAGTAGTTTTGTGCTTAAATTTGCGTGATTATATTTGTTTCAATCCTGGGTTTTTGTTCTGTCATTTGTCTAAGAACTTTGCTGTTTTCTGATTCTCCTTTTGCTGTGCCATCAGAACTGCAGTAACACCCCTTGCTGTGTCAAGCTATTGATAACGTAGACTGGAACACTTTTACTGTGGGGAAGCTAAAGAAGTGTTGTCTTAGCAACCGACTTCTACTTCTTTTAGCCACATTGTTGGTGTGCCTTTATGGACAGCACCACTTTAGTTCAGACTGAAATGTCTCCACAGGCACTGTATGGACTGCCATTAAATTTGGTAAAGATATCAATGGTGCCTGGAGGATGAATCCTAATGCCTTTGTGTTTAGCAAATGTCTTTTAATATTCTGAACTAAAGTGAACCTTGTAGAAATTGTACATGTTAATGAACATATTAGGCTATATAAATATAATTTAGCGTCAGCCTGTGAGTGTTACAGAGAGCCTCACAGAGCAGTGAGCATAGCTGTGGTCTCGAACTGAAGGCTGTAGTCTTAAACTGGGCTCAGATAACAGGAGTTTTGGGCTGATTGATCACAGATTCACCTCTACCTACAATCTGAGGAGAAACACAGTCTGGGACCTTGCTTGGTATCAATGTTTGGCCCAGATTATACGGTAATGTGAGAGGTTTGCAAATCAAATCTTAAACCTCCCCAATAGCTTGCAGGCTAATCAGGGCCACCCCAATCATTTCTAACATGCTTGATATTAACAATTTAAAATCTAGATGTTTGCAGTTAGGAACAGGTGAAAGTGTTGCCAAGCTACAGCTTATATTATAGCCCTTGAGGCTAACCTCAACTAGCATACTACCGTTGACAGAGTTAAAATCTCACCTACAGTTCTTACTGAAAAATAGACACCCTTTGTTGACTACGTCTCCCCAACCATTTAACTACCTAGATTAGTTTAGCCTTCTGCTTTTGTTTTATCCCATTGCAAATCATTATTAACATTATAGCAAGCTGTCACACCATGTCAGTCTCTGTTTTTTTCTGCATCTGCTTCTCCGTGAGGTGGTGCATACAAGCTCCCTGTGGTATGATAATGTTAGTAATATCCTGTAGTGTGTGAGGCACAAATATTTTCAAATCTAGTGTGTGCGTGTTTAAGATTTTGGAGACGACCGTCTGAATTTTTTTGTTACGTGTATGATGTAACTTGGCTTAAGACTGTCAACATTGATTTAAATTGGACTTCATTTAGATTTTAAACATGTTTCTGTACTCTTTTTGTCAGTGCATCAGTTTAAAAGGCACAAGGGAGTAATGGTAAAAAGAAACAGCCAGCAACTCTCCAGTCTGGGTGATGCTCAAACCCTGCACATACAAGTACAAAAAATGATTTAAGAGCATTCTCAGTAATAAATGTATATGCTGTATGTGGCAACAGTCTACATTTTCCAGTTTTTCTGGTCAGTAAGCCTGGATCACCACTAAGATTATTCACAAAAAAGAAGAGATTGTCAGCTTTTCATATAAGTGTTTTCCAAACCGCTACCTCTGTCATATATTTCATTTCATCTCTGTGTGCTGCCAGCAGTTGCGCTCTCATTTATTTGCTTCAGCTAGAGGCCCCCAAAAACCTTTGCTCCACTTTGGTTACAACATCTGTCCCATAAAACTAATCAAGCATTACATCCAGAGAAGATCATTCTTTAATCTCAACCTTTTCCTCCACACTATAGGATTTTACGAGAGACTCTTTAAGATCAACTTTGCAATGGCGTCATGAATAATCCATTAATATATTAGTCTTGGTATTTCAATTAACCATTAACAATTTGAGTCATTTTCAAGGGAAAATGCTAAATATTTGGTTCCAATTTCTCAAATGTGAGCATTTGCTACTTTTCTTGGGATACTTGACAGATTTTCAACCAGTTTGTGGGTAGTATGTGTTAATGTACTGAAGTAAACTTCCCTCCATCTTATCAGCACCCATCAAACAACTCATCTAGCAGATTTTCGATAGCTCTGAGGCTGTTGCTCAAAATACAGATTGTATTTCCACAAGCAGCCACCATGGATGCAGAGAGTATGTAAGTGGATGGAGAGAGAGATCACCCCCTAAAACACAGACCAAAATTTGATCAAATATAAAACCAAGATTTTGTAACTGTATTGCCCTTTTCCTTACCTGAAACATAGAAACATATTTTTGGCTGTAATATGAGAATTTGTGAACAAGAAGTGGGTACCACACTGTTTCCTTTATTGTAAATACTGAGATAACATGGTAAAACTAAGCAGTGCTGACAAAATATAAATCAATATTCTGTTACTGCTTTGCATATTTCACGCCTTAAATGTTTTCAGAAAAACCTATTTTAGCTCACAGTTGAACTTTTATTCCAGACTGTTTGTTACTGACTGACCGCCATACTGTGTCCTGAGGAAAAAACGTCCAAGCTTGCATTATGTCACCCACCACCGCAAGAGATTATTGGTCTGCTCTGGCGCAGTGCATTCTGGTAGTTGCAGGTTTTCTACCTCTTGAGCAAGTGCAAATACCAAAGCCTTTTTTTCTCACCAGTTTCAAAGTATTTGCATCTTTCTTCCACATAGACAGCCCAGTTTTATGACAAGACTATCTTTGCAGCAGTGAAATATTTCGTGTTGAAGATGTCACCTTAGGCTCTCAGGCACTTTATAGATTTTTTATTTTTTAGAAATTAATCAAGAAAATTATCCGCAGATTAGTAAATATAACAGATTAGATGCAGCCCTATTAAGGCATATTATTGATGTTCAATTGATTACACTATCCTACTGCCAGGAAATATCAGCCTGAACTTTGCATGCTGAGAGCAAATCTTCCAACCCATGACCATTCAGGTTTTTACCATTTATGATTAATTGTGTTTGTTTTTCCTTTGGTTGTTTTGCTACAATATCAACATTTTCATAACCCCTATACAGTGAGGGCAATAGGGGTTCCTAAATACTTTTATAAATACTTTTTTACTTTATTGTACATATTTTGACATCTCAACTCTGATGTACTTATAAGCTGCAAAAAAATGATAGCACATTTTTAAGTTAAATGATATCTGGAAGTTAAAACATCTAAAGGTCCTCATGCAGCCACAACAAAACCTCATTTTCACAACTGTGCTGCCTCAAGTGATCACAGCAAACGGCCCTTTGTATCTAATCCTACAGGAAAGGCGAGAGCCCCGCTGTTGAAGTAATACTTTGTAATGGTATTAGGAGGGCTATAAAAGTGTCAGAGCCCTGTAAACAGGCAATCAGAGAGTGAGCCATGGTCTGTTGCTTCTGCAGGCATCAATCACGAAGTAATGTATATGAAGTCGGAAAAAAAACTGCTGGGCATTTGACATAATGTGATAGGTCTACTTTGTTTGGTATTACTGAACAGTAATACTTAAAAGTGGTTTTCTCATGAATGCACAAACATCTGTGTACACAACCAGTGAATTAGAAAAAGTATAAACATAGAAAATATTGGTACAAGTCTGTGGATGTCTACTAGACTTTTTTGCATTTCTGCAAAATCCAAAAGGGCACAAGGGCAGTTTTCCTCAGAGCCTAGCAAACACCACAGTTTCCACAGTTACTTTGGTAATTTCACAGTCCACCAATTAGGTTACTGCAGATAGTAACTGCAAAGAATTGACACTGATACTCTTTGGTAAACTGGGATTAGCTAATGTGGAAAATAAAAGCGCTATTCTCTTCCTGTTTTGGCTGCGCAAGGGTTAACGCATTTCCTTTGTGCTGAAATTTAGATGGAATTACCTCTAAAGATCATATCTGATGACAGACAGAATTACAAAGTGAAAGCAAGGCTTATAGGGGACCAATCTACAGCAATCACCCACAACAGTACATCTCCAAGCAACCTGACAAAGAGCTCAAACACAAAGTTTCCCACCGTAAACTCAACTGTTTTAAAAACGTATTTGTTCCTACCTTTACCGAGCTTTCAAACAATGCTGCTTAAGGCTGCAGGGATTGTACAATAGCTCCATGATGCTTTAACAATGAGGTGTGTGCAATATCTGTTATGTGAAATGTATGTGCAATATTTTGCATGTGTAGTTTGGATTATGTTCATTTTATTGGGGGATTTGGTACAGCTAGTACTGTTTTGTTCAAATGTGGCTTTGAAGGCATTTATGAGCACAGCATCTGAGTACAAAAAAATCCTGCCTCTTTCCACTTTGAAGTAAATCTAGTTGTGCTTGTGAACTTTCACCTAAAAATGTACAAACAATATTCATACCACAGTTGACAGTTAAGAAGTGATGACACCTCCAGTAATGGTACCTTATTATCAATACATTTAGATTAAATAATTATGCTTATGCTTAAAAATTCCTTGCAGTCATTGATTTTATTTTTATTCTCATTGTAAATAGTATATCTGCATGCTTTTGCAAGCATATGACTCAAAGCACAACTGGGCCTGACTATAGGCCCACATATTCAGTTTGTATAGCTGTAGGCTCTCAGGCTTGTTAATGAATGAGGCAACATATGATCACTTTGTAGGGCAAATGAGATAATAGAATTCATAGAAATGCTTTACTGTTTTGTGGCGGTAGAGCTACCTCAAGTTGTATAAATGATTTGTGTGTGCTCCCTGCTCCTCTGACTCAGTGATGCAGAGGAAGGGTTGGATGACTCAGTTTGAGAAAAGGTGTGGCAGACAAGCCATTTCTTGAACGTTTTCAGACCACCCAAAACATTACAATGTCTAAAAACAGGTGATTGGGCTACCACACTAAAAGCAGAGTGATACAGACTGGAAAAATTGTAAAATACAATGCAGACTGTTACACTATGCCACTCTCGGATAGTATATGTCCTTTGTGTCATAACTGTCCACTGACTGGAAAACTAGTGAAATATAAAGGAATGTGGGATTCCTGTGCAAGCCACTCTTTTTAAAGATGTTAAATGTTGGATCTTTGACCAGATGAAATGCAAAAAAGATCACTGGAGCAATGTCAAATGTCCCTGCTGCTGTTGTTCTATCTGTTGATGTATTCTGAAACTTGTACATGAAAAGCGATGATGCCACTGGTGGGTATGGTTCGGTAGAGAGAAAATAGTGCCTACATACAACTGCTCACAACAAAGTCTGTGGATTATTTTGAGTAACTGGGTCATGATTTCTCGAAAGAGACATAGCTGCTGAGTTTTTCAAATGTATTTTTCTGACATTTTTAGTGCCACAGGCCAAGTGCCATCTAGTTCTACTACATTAGAGAGAAGGCAGATATCATGGGCGGTATCTCCGACACTCTGTAAATCACACCACCACAGTCGAGATTGATAAATAGCAACACAGGTAAGAGCAAAAATATGTGTTTTTGATTTTGAGAGGAATGGTCCCTTAAAGGGATTTAAATTAGCTCTACTAAAAGGTCTAAGAAAGGGCATCTGTATCAAAATAACCCTTATTTAGTTTCCCTGTATCTCCCCAACCTAATAGCCAAAATAATTGCCTGCATTGTATGTTTCCACAAACCAGAGATACGTTTGCACGGTATTATGTAGTGTAAATATCGGAACTTCGTGTCTCAGCAATGCTGTGTTTAAGATGTTGGGTTTAAGCACAAAAACCACTTGGTTATGTTTAGAAAGAGATCATGTTTTGGCCCAATCCTGTGTAGAAATGCGGTGATGTCTCACTAACAAATATGTCAGCTTCTGGAGGCACTATTGCAACGCAGGAAACACAGCAACAAGTAGCTGAAAATCAAACAGGTTTGGTGGCTAAAAGCTGCTTGAAATGCAGCTTTGACCTGCTAAAAAACAACCTTTTTTTGGTTGTTTGCTTTTTTGGTCTCGTACAGTGCTCTGCAGTGGTCTGCATCTTAACAGGTGTCTCACCTAGGTGTCATGCCATCCACCATCCCCCTTAATCTCCTGTCGACAAACAAAGGGGACTTTAAACAGTCAGAGAAAATCTCCTTCTCAAGGTATATTCTTATAATATTTGGACATGATGTGAGACAATGTTAGAGTCCTATTCAAATGAGATTAAAGGTCTTTTCAGACAAGGAGAGAGGTGAGCGGACAGGTAGGGAGGCCAGGGCAATCCGACAGGCGGAGTGACAAGTGGGTGAAATTCTGTAAAAATTGTCGCCAGCACCACCACTACCGGCACGCGCCTCACACTCTGTGCAGAGGGCACCAATGCTGGGGAGGGCACCACAACAGTCCACTATGACCATTAGCAATCATAGTCATGTTTTGCATCAACTTTCCCAGTCAAGGCCCATTCAGACACAAAACAGTTTGAGCTGTGCAGCTGCAGCCCGACCTCACCAAATGCTGTGCTCACGCTTTTAGGGTGTTGTGGTTATTAATACAGTCAGGTGCCTATGCTGAGCAAAGTTTTTTCAAAACTTAAGAATGTCTAAGTGGTGTTGCTGTCATCGGCACAACACAGAACTTGCTCAGAAGCTGTCATGTAGTGACCTAATTAACAACCTTGCAGCCAGATAATGCAGACGTGTGTGCCCCACACAGCCTCCCACAACTGCTGTAAAATGCCTACTTTTTCTGAGGCGGAAAACATGGTCTTTCAAGTGTTTGTAACATTCTGACATTTCTTCTGTTATGTGTAAGTATTGGGGCTATTCTATTTTCTTATCATGTATATTAATTTTAGCAATAATGTTAATAATGGATAATTAAGATCTTATTCTTCAGTTGAACCTACTGAAGATGAGACATAGATATGTGTTT
Organism: Plectropomus leopardus; assembly: GCF_008729295.1. NCBI lineage: Eukaryota > Metazoa > Chordata > Actinopteri > Perciformes > Serranidae > Plectropomus > Plectropomus leopardus. The sequence continues at coordinate 18,434,719 of NC_056470.1, read as the reverse complement.
TCCTGTTCTATGGTTCATTTTGTAGTGTAATATATATACTGTTTCTGTTTTTTATTACTTGTAACATTGAATATGAAAATATATTGTACTCATTTTATTTAAAAAAAAAGCACACTCTCAATAAAAGGGGAAAACAACCCATAAATATTTGGTAACAGCCCTGACTGTCGCAGTCATGCTCGTCTCACACACAAGCCTGTGGAAAGATTGTCTGTAAATTTTTCTACACAATGTGCAGTGCACATCAGTGGACAAGAGATAGATGCCTGCTGTTTGTGAGTTCACTGAAATACGGGTATCGGGATATACCGGTATGGATGATAACCATAACATTTTAAAATGAAATATTAGGATAATTTTAATATTACACATTATTATATAGCGTAAATAATCGATTGCCACTTTTCATTCATTCATCATTTGGTTTCTTTCTGTTCTCGCTTTGTCTTTCTCCTCCACCACCATCTGGCTGCCTTTTCACTATCCATTAAGGGAAATTGCTCTTGTTGTGTTTTTGTACAGCTATGGTAACAGAGTCTCCCCCCACCACCCCACACTTGTAATGAGTTTAAATCATTTTCCAAAAGAAACAAAACACTCAATCAATAAAGTTAAAAATGAAATTGACCATTTTCTATTTAGTAAAAAAAAAAATAGATATCACAATATTGTTATTGTGAGTTCTTATGGCCATGATAGTGAAAATCTTGTATGTTGTAAATTTTATGTTAAAAATTAAATAATAATCTTGCATATTCCTCACAGTTTACAGTAGAAGTTTGATAGAAAGGGTCAGAGGTTGTGTCAGCATTTAGGAGCTTATCAGTGAAGAACAATTATCTGGATATTCCATTGGATTTTTTTTATAAATTAAACAATGGACTTAGGCCCATTATGGTGATGTGCTGTTATCCTACATTTTTTGTTCAACCTGAAGCATATGTCAGTTTAAGTTTTCAAATTGTGGTTTGCAGTGTTTACCATTTAATAAACTATGCAAAAGTCAGAGTGGATTTAGAGGAATATAACATTTTAGGAAATTTGCTTATTTCCTGTCTTGCCAAGAATTTGATAAGAAGTCAATGGTATCCCAACTTCTTTGTAATTTATATGTAGCTGGACTAAAAAGCTGTTTTTCTTAGCTTAGCATGAAGACTGTCTTTTCTGGTTGCCTTTCTGGTCTTTATGCTAAGGGCAGTATATATATATATATATATATATATATATGTTGTGTTATATTTTTGCACAACCCATCTCTTCTAAAAAGCCATGTCAGTTTGCATCTCTGTTTATTACTGTTGTTGAAAACAACGTCCTACGCAAACATTGATCCATGTGATGAATGAAATTAAAGCAGTAACACCCATACAATAGAGCTCCGTCATGCATGTAAGACAGAGCCGCTTGTTTGTTTGAGGTGAGAGTGTGTGTCTACTTTGGTAGATGTAGTCTATCAAGCAATGGTGAGACGGCGGCTGAATGCAGCAGACAGATGTATTCATAAAAATGTAAATAGCTACGTTTATAATACAGGAAACCTCTCTCCCCCTTTAGAGAAATAATCTACACATGTTTAAACAATATGTATTTTTCTTTACCTTTTTTAAGATTATTTTTTGGACTTTTTTGCCTTTATTAGGAAAGGACAACTCAAGACTGAAAGACGGAGAGGGAGGGGGAAACATGCAGCAAAGGGCCACATGATGCTTTGACTTGCAACTGAACATTTTGCCTACCTTGTAAAAAAAAATACAGAGATATATATAACAGGATTTTCCCACACATTCATTTTTTTGTGGGAGCGTGCCACAACATTACCCATCACATATTGATTTTCTATGTTTGGAGCTGTGCGCCCCGTTAAAACATAAATGTACCAGTAGGTTATTCAGAGCACACTTGAAGTGGGAGACAGTGATATTTTTAACGCATGATTAGAGCTGTGGTATTATTAAATGCAGTATACTAGCATATGATATGTAGCCAGGCTAAATAAAACAAAGACTGTCACTTTCTTCATTTGATTCTTATTATGAAGGACAGTGCAGATCCAGTCTTACTGAGGTGTGTACTATTACAGGTTGGACAGGAACAGACCGTGTGTAAGCTGTGCTTTAGTGTCAGTCTCTCTACAAGATTCTCACAAACACACAAATGCACTAACAGACCATCATATCACCATATGAGACAAATAACACTGGTGCCATTCTATCAAGTGCATCTATCCATCCCAGCAAAATCATACTGAAACAAATTAGGACATGACAGGTTTTCTCAACAAAGCCAGGCAGCGGGAACCACAAACTAGCCAGCGCACGTGTCCGAACACACACACACACACACACACACACACACACACACACACACACACACACACACACACACACACACACACACACATGGAGCACACACACACACACACACAGCAAAGGTGGCTATAAACACGCACAGGAAGACTCAACACAGCTGCAGTGACACGTATAAATCAAGAAGAATGATTGGGGGATGGTTTGATTGGTTTACAGTATAGATAAACAGGCACAGAGATAAAATGAAGAGAAAAAGATATAAATAGGTTGATTCAACTTCCCATTTTAAGCCCAACATGCTCAATGCTCATTGGCTGGCCATGCACTTTCAATACTGGATTTATGAAAATGGTATCTGTCTCTCAGTTTCGAGAAGTGATGCTGATGTTTTTGCTGTTTTTTTAAAGATATTTTTGGGGGGCTTTTTGGCCTTTATTTGAAAGGACAGAGTGTATGTGTGAAAGGGGGAGAGAAAGGGGATGACATGCAGCAAAGATCAAGGCCAGAGTTGAACCAGAAAACCGCTGCGGCGAGGACTCAGCCTCTGTACATGGGGCACCCACTTTATCCACTAAGCCGCCAGCGCCCTGTGATGCTTGGTTTTAATGCGGTTTAGATCCAAAGTATGTTAGAAATTACTTGATTACAACTAAATGCACATATGACACTGGACAAAATGCATTCTGAATCAATTTTGGATGCATGTATTGGTTGATAAACAGTTTAAGGTTAAGGTTCGAAAGAAAGTCTGCTATTTCAAAAAATGTATTATTTGGATAAAATCGAGACTTAAACACAGTTGTGTATGTACTCTGGCCAATCCCTTTGCGTGTTTTTCCCTTTGTCTAATATGAGCACTGACTCTAAATGTATTTCTTTAACACAAATGAACCGAGCAAGCGGAAGACTGAACGTAGACCTAAAATACAACACCGCTAAATATCTCATACTTTTGAGCATTCCGGATGCTTTTCGCTTAAAATCTTCATAGTTATATGTCTACTGAGGGGCAGGATAACTTCTCTTCTACTAAAGTGACTGGGCAAAAGGCAAAGAGACAGACTAGTAGCTAGAAAAATCTCATAGTAGCATAATGTTTGACTGACACATACATGGGGTATAACATGAAATATGTGTTTAAGTATGTGTTCTCTTTTCAAATTAGGTGTAACAAAAACTATTATACCAAGCTTAGGCACCAGTTTTGGGCTACATTATAAGTATTTATAGATATTTCATGAGCCATAGCTTTTCACAGTTTTTTCATCACATCGTAACTCAAAAATAAAGGTCTTCTTTACTAGACCTTTTACAATCAATAAACTGTTTTTTTTAATCTTGTTTAACAGTCACTTACTGTCAGTTTTTGTATAAAGAACTCAAGCTATAAATTTAGGAATGAAATTTACTCCAATCGCTTGTTTTAACTTTCGGTGGGTGGTGGTTGTCTGTTTATTTATGATTGGATTTGGCAAGGGTCCTTAAAGTCGTCTACAACTGCAAAAGCTGTGAATCTGACTCACTTTCTGTGGTGCATCACTCCTAACTGCCACAACTGTACCTCTAGAGAGTTAACCACTAACGGTCATTTGACAAGGTCTTTAATTCCCTCCATCTAAGCAGTTTTCCCTCAACTTCACTGGGTTTTCCATGTCTGCATGAGCACACACCCATGTCTGGAGCCTTAATGTGTCCCTGTGAATAATTACACGAGTATATGCATATACCATTGTCATAAAAGCCTCGCAAAAGGAAAAAAGTATTATTTTTAATCAGACCACAAAAGCCTTTGCGTCACATCAAAGAAAGGTGGCATATTGCGTGGCAGTGGGGACTTATTTGGCTATGTGGGTGGAGTTCAAACAGCAGAAAAGGATCTATCTTCTCCCGTCCACTTCTGACCAAATAAAGGAAATGTACCTCGGTGCAACATGGCTCCACCAAGCCCCTTGCTGCCCCTCTTCAACAGTTTTTCCACATTAATTACTCAGAAATGTTTCCTGTCTTTTTTGACACCTGTGAAGGAGTTCAACTACGTGTTCCATTATGGCAAAGACGAATAACACGTAATTAGTCTTCATGTGTTTCCAGTTACATATGCTGATGTCACTCTTTTTCACTACCTCCTTCCAACTCTATGTCTCCACCACTACTTACTATTCAGAGCAACATGGAAGCCATTACGTAGCCTCTAATCAAATAGCCAGAAAGTCTTTGTCACTATTCATTTTTTACTAGAGACTGTATGGGTTAGATGCCAGTATATATTGCAAACTGTAACAATGTGTACAAGTTTCCACCAAAACTTATAAGCACATTTGAAATGAGTCATTAACCTCTCTGATAATAGTAGAGCATTATGGATCCCATGAACATGAAGTTGTTCTGTCACTTGGATTTAACTGATACAATAGCCTCAAGGAAATTCTTATCTCTCAGCAGCTGTTGGTGTCGTGTGTGTACCGCAGATTCGGCTCGTCTTAATCATTTTTCCTCATGTCAAGCTTTGCTTAGGTACTGACATCTGGGCATTTATAGTGCTGGCAAGTAATGGCTGTTGGCTGAGGTTTAGCATACTTTGAGCCATACCTTAGAGGGCTAAGCAGGGGTTTGTTCAAATGGACAGATATTCCAGCTCTGATTCGAGCTAAACTCCTAAGACAAGCTAAAAGTTGGCTGAGGAAACAACAACACATTTATTGTGCACAGATAATTAGTTTTAATATATTTCTTTGACCAGATTTCTTTCACTGTCAAAATGTAACCGAAGTAGGGGTGGGCAATATATCAAATACACTTAAGGTATCACAGCTTGTTCCACGTGCGATATATAAAATTACTATATTGCAAACATTGAGCATAAATTGTCACGTCATTTTTATAGGCCACCGGCGATTTGGTTCTTTCGCTCTCTCCTACAGCTCTGCCTCTCACTTACACACATGCACAAACATAAAGCAACACTTTTGCAGGACTCCAGAACGTGACTATTTAGGCACATTTTGCACCCATGGAACACTACTGTTATTTACAAATACTATCAATATATGAACAGTTTGCTTCCAGCTTACAGTGAATTAATCATAAAGTTTAAGGGTGCTGTGGTAACGGTCTAACATTTAACAAAAAAAAAAAAAAACAAAAATATATCTATATATATCAATATTTATATATATATATATATATATAATATATCAGGATATAGCGTTTAAAAAAAACCACAATATTATTTGAAGGCCATATCTCCCAGCCCTAAACCAAAGTGTGCAATATGCTTGTAGCACTGCTTGGACAGAAACGGGTAGTATTTTGTGGCAGCCTGTCATTGCAAAATGCCAACAAAGGGGCTAAAATTAGCACATCCAGCCAGGTTATGCATGTCCATCACTGCTGATCAGAGCTGGAGTTCATAAATACTGGTGACTACTGCAGAGTCATTTGTCTCAGAAGTCAATGCCAACTGTAACAATTCCCATTAAATACAAAAACTAGATATTAGCAGGCATTAGCTTTTCCGTCCAGTGGGAAAAGGGCTTTAAACTATGTCCTAGACCCCAGGAAGGGTGTCAAGTACATCAGTGGAAGCTTATGGGGATCCGAATAATACTAAAGAAAATAGTTGATTTAACTAATTCATCAGATTTGTAACACTGCCTTGCACTGAATTGTAAGGTGTACCTAATATTTCAAGAAAATAAAAAAAAAAACCTAACATTGGGCATGAGGTACAAAATAGTCAATTTAGAGTTGAATCAACATCTTTTTTACAGTCAGAACAAAAACTAGATGTTACACAAAGACAGCTTTTATACAAACCATTTCTGTTACATTGCACAAGAGTTACTTTTATTGTGTACAGCTTCTGTATTTCATTCCATCGAGGTAATTATTGCTAAATGTTGGATAAAAATTTTTGACAACACAGACAAGACCATAATTGTAACAAACGTAGTTGCTTTATGTTCGGTGTTTGTTGGGTATAAAATCGCTCTTAATGGAATGAAAAGTCATACACAGCCTCTCTACTCTTTCCTCATTGCGGTGTCAATCACTGTGCCATCCCCACAAGTGTATAATATAACAATAAATATGTTTATGGCAAGACATAACATTTGACTGTAAATATGTCTTGGCCAACACACAAATAAATGGGTATGCCAGTTGAGCACCATATGCACCTAATTATGAACTCTTTTTTGTGTGTTTTAACAAGAAAGCGAGGGAGGCGTGGAGAGATAAAGAGGGAGACGACAGTTAATCCTTTGGTGTAATTTTACTCACGTTTAACTTGTGCATCCACACACACAGAAAAGAAAAGTAAAGACACAAAATGAAAATCATCTCAGCCCCACACGTGTTACACTGTTATTAAAAAGTTTGGCATGCAAGAAAGATGTTTCAGCAAACAAAAACTAACCAACAAATTATCTTATATGCAGATACTGTTTCAGATTTATCCAGCCAACATCCAAAATCTTACTCCACCTCAATGAGAACACTTTGTTCTTGTGTTTAATCACTGGTACTGGCAGGGAGAGACGGCTGCGGTTATGAAATGCAGTCAAACATTTCAGGGAATGTACCAGTAAGGGATAAAGGCTTAGCAGACTACTTCTACTTTACATGGTTACGTCTATGGCATTCCAGGGTTCTCACACATCTCTACCAATCAATTAAAAGAAAAAAAAAAAACATCACCATAACCATAACATAATATATAATATTATACTCCATATTCATGACATTATTTCAGTAGTTTAAAACAAGTAAGCCTATATAATGATACAACCATACATTATAAAACAAACACTTCCCAGGGATAGCAAACCTCTAGCACTTGCTAACTTCATTACTGCCACCAACTACAGCTGTATGTGCCAACAGACCAAACCGGCACCTACAGGTACTTCATAAAACGTCAACAACGTGGCCTTTTTGGAGGGTAGAATTCTAAAGACCCTAAAGATGTTAATGGCATTTGATGTGTTTTGGATAAATGCATATCTGCATTTATGGGTCGTTTCAATGGTCATGCAGCAAAGCGCTGGATTTTAAATTAGGACCAGAGGGAACATATATTTGGCAGAACATCAGACATGTTTTGGGATTTTTATGAACATATTTTAAACAACAGCCAAAACAATGTATATTCAAACTTTTTCCAAAACATTCTGTTGATTCCAAACAATTTCCAAGACTGGCAAACAGAGGCTTGGCCTGAAAAAAGGTTTTTGTAATTTCATAACTTTTTTTCAGAAATTTAATGACATTGGGTACCTTGACATTCATAAAAAAACAACCAGTCAAACATTAATGTCATTCCAAACTCAATTTTGAAACTTCGTCTTTGGTGGCTGATTGAGTTGTCCTTGGTCTTCAGAAACAAAAGAGTTAAGGGTGAGCAATAAATCAATGCAGACCTTGGTTTGCCGGGGCTATTCAGCCACTTGGGGTGTAAAACGCTCAAAGGCAATGAGCACTTGAAAGTCTGGAGCTACGGCCAGTTTCTGCCCAGCAATTATCCTGTCTGCGTGCCTCCTAAACACTGCATACCAGATATGTTTGAGCCTCTTCAGCAACGGTCCCAGTTATGGAGACACAGATGCTAATGACACCATATTTTCAGAGCCGCAGAGACAGAGGGCCTCTGGCCATCACTTCTAAAACACATGCCACACAGCCTGAACCACCCACACCACACAGACCTGTTATTGATGACCACTGACGGCTCTCCTCTTCACTTGACTCAGGGTGGCCGCCATAGGCAACAAAGCAGTAAATTAAAATTGTCAAGGTAACGCAACTTACTCATAACTGCTTATCAGTTACCAACACTTGTCTTGTTAGTAAGGATAGATATCCTATAAAGATGTGTTCATACACTGACACATTTTCTCCTCTTCTAGAGTTGTGCTGTCTAAGATTTTGTGTTTCCTTTTTGGGCTGCTGCCCAGCAAGGAGCAGACTGACAAGCACCTGTCACATGGATTGATGTGTCCAGCTGGTGAGCAAGAGGTGGGCTAAGAGACATAGGAGCAGCACACATTAAATCTGATGGCCAAGACAAGAGGGCTGCGGTTAAGGCCCGTGCAGAAGGTTTGAAGTGATAGAAAGATGAGGTAAGATGGAGAGGTGGAAGAACAGGAGGGGTGCATCATTGAGGGAGAAGGTGACAGGAAGTGACTACCTTGGATACCTTCAAGGTGACTCAGTATGACAGAACATTCCCAGGGGTTTACTACTGCAAAGAGGGATAGTCAGGGAGAGAGAGAGAATTTCAAGGTGCAAAAGCTCTTTGCAGATGTCCAAATACGCAGTAAATCACTCTGAGGACCTGAGGGTGCTCAAATGCTTTTTGACTGAATCTGTCTCCCAGCCCAGCGGCTCCAGAATGACTAAAACATTAACAGGAGTCTTCAGGGTTGGAGTAGCAGCAGCAGCCCACCCATCCCCCACCAGCGCCTGCACAATCCCAGGGCTGTGCAAACATAGGGCCAAACCAAAATGGCCTCCATTCAGATGTTGTCCAAATGCAGGTTTTGTTTGAAACCAAGGGAATGCTCAACTAGAAGATAGGCTTGTACACAAACTATCTATTTAGCCTTGTGTCCCCATTCTCATGAGTCATAAAGTTGCCCCTGGCATTTGACTAGAGAAGTCTGTGTGTCGAGTTACAGGTGTTCTTTTAACACGGTTGCTCAAAAAAAAAAAAAAAAAGGTTTACGACTTTTCTTCTATGGAGGGCTGAGGAAACAGAAGTGACATTGGGCTTAAAAAACAAGTTTAAACCTAGGATATAATCACCTTTATAGCACAATAACAGATAGACCTACACAGCGTGCTATGCAACCATACTTCTGCAATCAACATACTTTTCTGCAAACACCCGCTGAGCAAAAGCTGCAAACCTTTAATCACACCGACAGTCAAAGTGCTGAGAGGCAGGAAACAAATTACTTGTGAATGAAAACAAACAGCAATATCTAATTTTATTATGTTCTATTATAAACACATAAAGAAACATTACAACGAATATAAATAATAATAAAAAATGGATCCCGCTTCCAAAACTTCATCATTAGTGGCCTGGAACCATTACTTGGTTTTACTTCTTTGGTTTGGAAGAAAGGAAAAAAACAAAACCATTCGGTGAACATTCAGTAAGAAGTTTAGTGCAGCACCATTATTCAAATGTGCAATAACATTAATGTATCTATTTCTTATTGCCCATAAATGGGCCGAGTAGTGAAATGAGTAGTAGTGAAATGAATGAAATTCTTTTAACAGTTTTATGGGTACAAAATTACAACTCCACATTTTGAATTCATTGAACTGTAACTGGCAAGCTTACTTTAGAGAGTGAATAAATGTTCTTTTTATGTACGCTGTTTAAACTTTTTGAATGCTTTAACATTAATGTGTTATAGTCTTAACATTGCTTTTTTCCCCCCAGACATTCCCCTATAGATAAGACCATTTTCCCGCCATCCCTCATTTTGCCTCCTCTGACCTCCAAATGGAAAATGTCTGACATGATTTAATGCTAATGAAGAGAACTTTAATAGGGGACATAAAGCAGTGAGTGCTTATAATTACACCAGAGCTTTAAAGAACTATATCCACGGCTCAAAATAATTCAAATACTAATCTCAACAATGATTCATATAGCATTACACAGATATGCTTAATTAGCAACTTGCTTTAAATATTCTCTGATAGAAGGACGGAAACAGTAATATTGCCACAAAGGGAGAAATAGACATCTGCAGAGGTAGGACTCTCTGTGGCTCTCTGCTGCCTGGATGTGAGTGCTCGACTGCCCCCTGGCAGATGCAGCTGTCACTACACTAACTTTTCATCAGAAAGGAAAACCACTCCCTACAGCAGAAAACCCAAGAAAAATCATCCAGCGCCTCACAAATTTGTTATATTCGCCCTCTTTGAATGCCATCTGCATTTTTGGGGGGGTTAAAGTCAATACGACACACTCCAAATGTCTGCGTATACAGGAAAGATGCAAGGAACACACAATTTGAAAACTCCAGAGGTTAATCACTTATTTAAAAGCTTTAAACACAATAAAAAAGAATGAGCTTCTGATCATAATCATCAGATACACAATAATATTCATAGCTTTGCAAAAGTGCACACCCTTAAACGAAGACCAGGCTTTGGGAGCCTCTCTTTCAAAAACGACATATTAAAACTAACTGCAACCTAGACAAATAACATTAATGCAAATTTCCTTGTCTTGCGCATTAAAATGTTAAAGTAATCCACCACTGAGATCAGAGCCATTCATCTTCATTAAGGTTTTCTAAAAATGTTTAAAAGAAAAAATGTATATCATCTTCCATCACTTATGCATGGAGAACTGCATCACTACGAGCCAAAAATCACTGTGCATCAACTGTATATGAAGGGGGAAAACATGCTAACGCCTCATTAATGCTCAGCCAGCAGCAACACAAAAATCTTACCACTAAGTAGCATTTCATGTGTGAAAAAGATGCCAATCAAATGATCAACAAATATAAAACAAAGCTCAAGAATGGTAAGGGACACGTGCATGGCAGATTAAATGTACAACAAAATCTAAAAAGCATCAGAGAGAAAACACTGTTCCCAAAGTTAGTGTCTTTTTTTAAATTAAAGGCACTGAGGGTAAAAAAACTCGAACACAGGTGGACAGTATATCTTGGTGACATTCCATTTTACATAAAGCCTGCGTGTTCACTGGTACACTAGCTGTAATGCAGTAAGGTTAGATGTGTTGTTAAACTACCCTCTGTCACAAGCACATGCTGTGTGACTGAACTGCAGAGTAGCCCACCAAAAACTGACGTGGGGAATGGATACTGCATTACAGTACCTCAGTCTAACTAAGGGTGGCAGCACAGCCCCTGACACAAGACACTGCTAACTGTGACCACTGCCAGGGAGCATCTTTAATGTCTCCACATAAACCACCAGGACCACCGAGAAACACTTGGTCGCTGACCAGTAACTTTGGTAAATGAAGCCAGCGTTGTGGCAGTCATACATTAACATTAAAACTTCAAAAAACCATCAGCTATTTGCTCTATATGCTCAATCAATAGTCCACTCTGTCTTCACCATTTTTAAGTGAGAAATACTGCATTGACACTTCTCACTCCTTAAGGACTACTTTGTGCTCGCCAACACCTTCCCCTGATAAATGGACAGGAATGAATATACTAGAGGGGCCACTGCAGATGAACATGCATCACTGCATCCATTTTGCAGTGTTTAAAGTCTGCTCAGTGCAGGATGACATCACTCAACCAAGATCACTGGAGTAGAACTAGAGCCTGTAAGGCTATTCAAATTAATTAACAAACGACCTTAGATTAAAGGGGGAGTCACAGATCAGACAATGAAGGCATTTATCAATTCAATAGGCGAGGGTACTCTCACATGATGCATTTCTATAATTTCTCTGTGCTACAAGCACACACTTCCTTACACTGACGTGAAAAAAGCACACTACATTACACAGAAGCTAAAATTAAAAAAACAAAACAAAACAACAACAACAACAAAAACATCTATGGGGTATAGCACAATTTACTTTCGCCTAGCAGCTGTTTCAATGAATCTGCCTTGTATCAAAATGCCTTTGTATATAAAAGCATTACCAGTCGGTTTTCTATTTGGGGAGGAAAATTCCACAATAAAGAAGCAACCAGGAATCATGTCACAGCGCTGTCTGATAAAGTGTGAAATAAGCTTCAGCCCAGATGGTATTTTCTTTTATTTCAAGTACAGACTATATCGGAACCATCTCCGAGAGACAAGTCAATCTCAAGGTTCGCTAATACAGTCCCATGGACAGGGGATAAATCCCTGGTAGGCAACAAAAAGCAGATCAATAAAGAAAGCATGTAAACAAACCACAGTGGAAATGAAGTTGAGATGGAGAGTGGGGTAGCAAGGGTGACCAGCAGTGCACATGGCCAGGGACTGATAGAAGAATAAAAGGGCAAGGGGACCATGAGGGTGAGGAGCAGTGGGAGTGCAAATGAGGAGAGGGAGATGCACAGCCATGAAGGATAGAAAGGAACAGAGAACGAGGGAGTGTTGTGAGGGAGATGGGGGAAGCGAGAAAATGAGGGAGAGAGAAAAACGGTAGTGTAGAAGTGATTTATGCCAGTTGTATAATTTTCTACAAGCCCCCCCCCCCCCAACCACCACCCATCCCCAACCCCCTCCCCTACGGCTCGCCTTTCCTCCTCAATAACCAACCCTCCCACCAGGGTGTGCTCCTCCGCACTGTCACACCAAGGAACAGTCCCTGGCCACACCAACCAGTGATTAAGATTCTGCCGTGATGCGACTGCAGCACTTCGCAAATGGAAGACTGGACATAATTTCCCTAAAATGCTGTTTTTTATCACCTATTTCCCCTTCATCAGCTTGCCGCACACGATTGATAGCTGATGGCACCTCTGACAACTTAACGTTTTTATGGCTAGATTTATGGGCTATCTGCTCCTCTCCTTTTACAGCTCAAACTCTGTAAAAATGCTTATTTCTCAGATAAGGAGAGGGAGGGTGTGTGTCTATGTGTATGGAATGGTATCACACCCAGCTAAATGTATATATGAGAGAGAAGGGCCCATCTCACTGCATTGCAGTCGGGATCAGTGCTAGGCTTCCAGGGCTTTATAGTGGCTCTGTGACTGAAATTACCTCTGCATAGCACCATGGATTAAATAATACTTCTCACTCCTTGGACAGCATGCCACCCAACTCCCATCACCTCCTTAGTAACAAACATTTGCTGTCATCCTCTTTCTAGGAGGAAGTAAACACAAACAGGAGCATCCTCACTATGTATGCAATATGTGTGTTTATTTGGAGACTCTTCTTTGTCAGAGTTATGCCTACCAAGGCAGCATGTAGTTTATTATTCTTGTCTTTCTTTTGTTTTTACCATGAAGCAAAACAGACATAATATTGTAAAGGGATTAACATTAAAACACCATCCCTGTATCTCCCAACTCTACAACATATTTGTTTTTTTTTTATTTTCGTTTATTGAAATGCCCTGGTGGCTTTAGGGGAGGGGGAAATAATCGATACAGCATAGTATCGCAATTTTTTTTGTGTGGCAATATATATCGATACAAAGATTGCGAGTATCAATTTTTTGTCATATTAATGAATAATATTACAAATACATATGGGACGACTAGACCACTAGAATAAAATCAAATGCTTTTACAGGCCACTAGATACAATTTGCCTTTGCGTGTGAAACGAGCAAATGAACATTTTTATCTTAAAACAGATGCTGCCAAAATTTTCCTTTTGGGAAATAATTCTCAGTTGAAAAAGGTGATGAATCACAATATACATTATTAAAGTACTCAGTATATCCTAACGAGGGTTCTAATGGTATGAGATTTTTCAATAGATCACAGACTCAAAAAATATTAGGGTTTCACGGTATCATGGTATTACAGAATTATTATAATTAATATTATTATAAATCAGAATTACCCTTAAACAAATGAAAACAGAGGGACTAGTTTTGCTTGAACAAATATTTTGTCAGTATAATTAAGTATGGAAACCATTTTTTAAATAAAAGTATGTGTAAAAAATCTCCCTTTTGAAAACAATTAAAATAAAGGTGAGATTCTCTGTCCAGTTGCATTTTCTGCAAAATTGTAGATAAGGAAATATACACAGTATGACAATCATCAACTTTCATATCACAGTACACCTTAACACCTTTTTAATCACTGCAACCCTAGTCGCAACATGTTTAAAATTAAAAGAATATTGTATTGTGACTTATTTTAATAATATTGTATCATGGGTTCTCTGGTGGTTCCCACCCATAGTTAGCATATATGACAAGTTTGTCAAACTTGTGAACAAGCTTTCATGCTATATCTATGATCAACCTGCATCGTGTGAAAAAAATGTTAAAGACATAACATAAGAGTTCGCCATCACTCTCAGGTTAAGACAAGTTTAGCTAATCGCTGTGACACTCACAGGTGAGCTTTAATGGCAGTGAACACCTGAACACCTGAGTAAAAACTACCTTGTTGGGTATTTGTGTTCATGTGTGTGCCTGCACATGGTCAAGAGGTTTTCAGTGTACTAGGGGGGGAAGCTGGACTTCTTGAGCTGCAGTGGAAGTGTGGCCACTGCAGGTTCCCCTCCCTCCCTGGTCAGATTTACAGCCAGTATGGGCTCCCAGTTAGCCTTCTCCTCTCCTACACTGATGAGCCTGGCAGATCCCAGACAGACGCCCCAGGGGACTGGAGTGTGACAGGGGATGGGGGAGGGGAGCGGAGGAGGAAGAGAGAGAGAGGAAGATGTAAAGACTAGGTAGGAGAGAGACAGAGAGAGAACCAGTCTGATGAGATCAGTGATTCATAGACACCCAGGAGGACACACCCTGGAATGGGGTAATACCACACATGTTTTAACTGGGCTGGCCCATAATTCATTAGGGTTACCAAGGCTACAAGGAGCACCTTAGGAGAGAAGCCCAAGAAATCATCTCTGCATGTTGTTAGATGCAGCCCATATAGGGGAGGGAGGGGATTAATATTCAAGGCTACAGTGTGCTCATCCCTTAGTGGAGAAGACCAATCTGTTGAGTAGAGAGACCCGGCACATTTGATGTCTGCATATTTCCACATCGTGTTGCTCTTAATTTTCCACAGTTTTTTTCTTGGTACTGTGTCTGCATCTGAGGGTGTCAGTGGAAATTTTATGACGTAAAATATGTAGCTGGAAAAAGTACAGCTCTGATGTGCTTGAATACAGCCATGCTCCCAGTGCAATAAACCCAGTATGGTGCTTACCTCTTCCAGAATTAAAAAAAAAGAGAGTCTTTAATGTTGCAACGTACTATTGTGCCTCATGCTTCATTACAGGAGATAAATGCAGTAATCACTATGTACTATATAAAAAAAGCAGTCTGGTCCTCATTAGTAACAAGCAGATTTCCATACAATTACCTTTGTTTTCTGATGTCTTCTAATAAAGCTGATTTGTATATCACGTCTTCTCAGATACATAGCTACAAGACCAGACCTTAGGACAAGCTAACTCGAAATAGACAGATAAATACAAAATTTGAAATGTGCTGCCTATCAATTGCATAAATAAGGCCAACGAAAGGTTTACCAACTTCAACATCTCATCCCACTGTGTAAACTTTGTTTCCGATTCATTTGTCATGTACCGCTATACTGTGAGCTTTTGCATATCCTGCACAAATCTGTACAGCTTTCTCATTCTGAAACAGCTATATTATGTTTTGTTATAGTATTTTTAAAGTAACTTCCATATCTTTATTGTAACAATTATATTCTATATTTTAGTTTAACTGTTGGAGTACTTTGCTTTAATTTTATATTCTCTTAATATCTTAATTGTATATTCAATGAATGCAACAAAAAAACAAAGTAAATTTCATGTTAGTGAAAACCTACTTGCCAGTAAATCTTATTCTAACCCTGATTCTGATCTTCTGTCTTATTTCATCAACTGCACTTTGTAGGTTTAATGCAAAAGAAATATTGATCTCAGTGACATTGCCTGATTAAATAAAGGTTATATATCTGCATAACACCCAAGGACACGAATACATTTCAGTGAAGTGGGCGTTTTTTTCGCCCTTATTCTGGAAACGACAGTGTTCCTACGTCATCTGTTTACATGGCTGATAAAAATGAATATTACACCAATATTTCTGTTTACATGCAGCCATGCAAACTCTGATGAACGTGCTTTAACGTGGTGTTTTTCAAGTCAAAATATAGAAAAGTGGCACAGTTGATGTCTCTTATCATTTTTGGGTCTTGATGTTGAGATATTTGCACATATCCAAAAACCTGTTGATATCCAAGTATTTCATAAAGTTTAAAAGTAGGTGTGTTTTTCCTCACAGCAAGGAATTTGGGCTTTTCTTTGGCCATGCATCTCTACCTCTGCTTGAAAACTGGTGGTGAGATGGTTTGCGTACAACGTATCCATGACAACACACAGAGCTAGCAATAAACAGACAAGAAGTAGGCAAAAAAAACGGCAATGATCAATCCTTTGCAGTTGCTGCTCCTAAGCTCTGGAAGAGCTTACCTAAACAAAAACTGCTGCATTAGACACTTTAAGTCACGGCTGTAGACCCACCTCTTTTTGTTGGTGTGCAATTGATTCAAGCTTGACAACTTCAATTATGTCTCATCCTTCCACAGCCATCCAATTTGCTGTATTTTCTTTATTTATTCTACTTCCTATTATTGCTTGCTTCTGTATTTATGTTTCAGTAAAAACCTCAGTCGATGACGCATATTCTGAATTCATTATAAACATGTTCCAAGAATGCTATTATAACCTGAAAACTACCGGCATCCCACATGCCTTGATCAGAAAATGCTGAAAAAAGGCCTAGGTCAGATCATCTAAACAGAATATGTTGTGGTCTACAAGATGACCCACATCAAATTCAGAATTGTCATATTCAGTATAATAGTTATTTGCATATATGTAAACTTAGCCACTGTACTTCCACAACACTGTAACCTGTAACCTTTTCCCACGAGGCCCGAAACAGCCTTCAGCTCAGCTCTGACTGGAGAGTTTAATTGCTCTGATTATTCCCTGTGATTGCTGTTGCCTTCTCTGTCTTGAGTTTTATTGGGGTGCAATGAACAGGTATGGCTTAATTGTGGCTTTGGAAAGGGAACACAGCTCATGTTGTTTCAATTAAATTTGAGGCATTTATGTATCACGCTTTGGTTGACTGACTCAGATTCCTTGTTTTCATTTACCGAAAGCAATGCACTGGAGACCAGAGGATGATGATAGTGAACGAGGCCATTACAGCCTTACTCAGCACCTGGGAGGTCCTATATGACAATAATGCACTGACGTTTATCATCACCTTGTTTCCTAACACAGCACCAGCCTGTTGACATTATACTGTGAAATTCTGGACATATGTTAAGTATTGAAACAAATTCACAACTACCAGGTAACAACATGACCTCAGCGCAGTAAAAAACTCTTCATCATCTAAATACAATTTAATAGAAGCCTATTAATCACATAATGTAAAGCATGGTATCTTCTAAAAGGCCACAAACTGGGTTATCCATTGAAAAATGGTCTCTTTCTGATTAAGCAATCACATTGCAAGCTTACGCTGCCCAGTTTTCATAAATCACTTCAAACATACATGGCATTTGATTAGAACCCATTAGCAATGAGCAACAGTGTGTGTGTAAGATGTGCAAGTGGGGAGGCATGTGAATGCGTCTCATCTCACATTTTCCATGGGTTGCTCTTTAGGATGTTCCTCATTAGTGTGAATATTAATGCGACCAGAAAGGGGGGAAGAGGGGAAGAAAAATGTAAAAGGAATTTGGAAGAGCTTTTTAAAGGGGCCATTTCATCAGAATCGTTATTTTTTTGCGGTTCTCTGAAGGCTCGTAACCGGCGGTCTATGAAGAGAGACATGCCGCAGAGGGGCTTAATTTAAAACCAGAAAGGTCACTGCGCTAAGAAAGGTCCTCAGCTCAGCCAAAAATATAAAATGTGGAGGAGAAAGAGAAAGCAGTGGGGGAGGAGGAGTGGGCCAAGAAAGAAAGCAGAATGAAAGGAGATCAGAGGATGCCGATTGGGAAGGGGGGACCCTGGCGGGAGGAAATACGTTCAAGTAATTTGGAAAGACAGTGTTATGGAAGAGAGTACAAAAATGGAAAAATACTGAGGAAACAGGAAAACTGAGAGAGGATAATGAACTGAGTTGCAATTGAACTGGAACAGGCCTAGCATCAAAACAGATGCAAGAGGTTTTTTTGTTTACTTTAATGGTGTTTTTGCAAGTAATTTGTTATAATGGCCAACAATTTCAGGGAAAAACACTGCATCCATACACAGTGAAGGATTGCCAATCTGTCCGACAATCTGTGTTGGCAGAAACACAACCCTCCCCAAGCCTTTGCTGAATTAGGCTCCCTGTGCTTGGTACTGGACCAGAGTACTAATGGTCAGATGGGAAATTAGCTTTGCCATATGCAACTCAGCACAAAATAGGTGCAACTTTGAAAACAACATTTCTCCCTAGATCGCTCTGTTTATAAAGTGATGATGACACTTGATTTGGCTGAGAAAAGCACATCATGGGTCGGACTTGGCCTTGTTAACAATAGTAAACCCGTGGACAATGAAGTTGCCCTCCCCCAGCTCTACCTTACATTCCACAAACCAACATCCCTGTCTTCAATCACTTGTTTATCTATCAGCTCACTTTAATTGTCCGCTGGGTTTTTGACTGCACCACATTACATAAAAGCACACCGGAGCCTCATGGCAGCAGGACGAAAGCCTCTGATGTAAAGCCTCACGCTTTGCACAGATAAGACAGGTTCAATTTTAATGTTGCTAGCACACCGAGACGCACCAGGCTCACTTGTAAAACAGAATGCCCCCTTCGCTTGTAAACGCAGCAGCCCAAGAGGAGGAAAGAGATGGGGGTTGGGCCGGCTGAGGTGGGGCTGAATTAAAAAGGAGGAGAGGAATTCCACTTGTCCAACTCCTGCAATCCATCCAGCCGATCAATTTCTTCTCTCAAATTCCCAATCCATTCCCCATCTCTTTTAAAAACTAATACCCAATTCCAATCACAGCTGCAGTAAAGCATATCTTGTAAAAGGTCATAGTGTGACCTCTGAGTTCTCTAAATTGGATGCTGGTTGGCCCACTTTCCTTTGAAATACTGCACAGCCTGAAATAAAAACTGCCCCGTACAAAATCACACCACCAGCGGGACCTGCATCCAGCCCATCAGTAGGTGTTCATTTTGATGTGAAGTGTCACAGCACAGAGACTTTAACAAGATATTGGTTGTCTGTGCTGTGGGAAAACAGAAACCAGAACTCAAACCTAAACTAGAGCATGGGGGCCCAGGGATAATTTTGGGATAGGTGTATCTGTGTGTGCTTGCCATAGGCAGCATGCAGGCATATAGTGGGGCATCTCTCCTGCAGCCAGCCAAGGGAACTGATCAGATGGACGATCAAACACTAATCATTCCCTCACGGCCCATACCGAGTAAAGCTGTCATTAATTTTGCGGAATTACATCAAATCTGAGACATTCTTTATGTGGCCCACGGCCTGTAGACAGTTATACGACAGGGACTGCTGCGCTAAGCAGATGGGGCAGCTTGGCCGTGCATACTAAATACCACCGTCCCCCCATTTCTCCATCTCCGCCCTCCCAACGCTCTGCCCTCCTTCCAGGCACTCTGCTCCTACTCTCTCTTTCTTTGTTTTCTATCTTTCTAATGCCTTTTTTGACTGCATGGTCACACAGCCCTCACATATTACATCACTCACCCATGTGAGTGATTGACATTTAACTGAAAAATGCTCCAATTGCTATAAAAAACACAGGATCCTTTATAAAAAAAAAATGCTTTTCTAAAAGCTCTATTAACACACAAGACACATCACACTTTAATTTAGTATGATGTGAAAATAAATTGTTTTCTGACATAAATCTTTAATGTTTATCTCTTGGATGTTGACAACTCTAACAGTTTACTTGCCTATACACAACAGAAGGTCATAATCCCATTTGAGGTTTCCTTGGCAACTGATTACTGCTGAAGGCAAGTTACAATTTATGACTAGTGACACATACCTGCCATTCCCTTTGAATGAGACATGTGGTAGGCTATATTCAGACAGACCACCTCAGGTAATAAAACTGCAGTAGCACTCAGGGGCTACACCATTTTCTTATATTGAGAGGAATTCCAAGCCAGGCTGCAAGAAATCAGCAGATGACAGGGATTAAATTTGTGTGGAGTAGTTCTGCAACAGATAAATAAACAGAATGCATGCTTTTGTGCCAGAACAGCTGATAGTGGGGTATTTCTCTACCCAGTGTTTAAAAGTGTTGACATTAGTCCAGATCACCCAAAGAAAAAAAATATGCATTCATATGGTGTGCCTGTGTGTGTATATGTACATGTGCGTGCATGTGCTGGGGATGGGGGGTTATAACAGACAGAGGAGCCATAACAGCTGGCAGTCAGGTCAAGATCAAGCAGTTTCATGGACAATCCACTTTCAGTCTAGTCTCTATTAGGGTGAAGCCTCACATTCCTGTTACACAGCCATCTTCTAACTTCACACAAGAGTGAGGCTTCAAAGTCAAGGCTAACTCAGCTCAGCCATAATGAAAAAAAAAACACCAAACACTTAGCAAAACAAGTACAAAGCTCTTTAAATTTATGCTAAATTTGAGTATACACTTAATTCAAAAGAGGTATTTTAATTCCTTTATATGGCTTATTATTAGGGATATCCCGATTGGATTGGAAGGATCGTTATCGGGCCCGATCAACACATTTTTTAATGTTTTGGAATCGGTTGTTTTGAGCATGTGCCCTGCCTGATCCTTTTTTTTTATGTCCGCCGCCAAACAGGTGTCGTAAAATGAGAGCACAATTTAAGGCAGATATTCAGGCTGTTTTTTTTTAATGCTGCTACTACAATAAGTGGAAACTGATTTTTTTTCATGTTCAACTTATGCTGCTACACAACTTTGGAATTGGAGTTTTTATTAATTTTCTTTTAGTATTTTTACTTTTATTATAATGCTGTAATAGGCAAACTGTGACCAATTTTATTTATTCTAAGCAGGAATGTTTAAATGAAGCTATAGCACAACTTTGCATTGGAAATGTGATTATATTACTCATTTAAAATGTGCTGTACCATTATTACAATGCTACACTAAGTAGATTTGAGAGCTATTTCTTAAGACACATTTTACTTTGTTATTTTTTTGAAAAAACAAACGCTGCACTAAGTTGAAATGTAGTAAGAGCCATATAAAATATTTTTAGTTTGTTTAATTCACTATCTTTGTGAAAAATAAAATAAAATAACCTTAGTAACCACTTGAAAGCTGACATTTTTTCTTGTATTGCATTGCAGACCTATCAAGCCGCCAAGCATATACACTGGATCGATTAACAACTTTAAAGTACTGGAAATATGCATTGCAGTTGTATTTTCCAGGTAAATCAGCAGATACTCAATATCAAATTACTTGAATCGGGGACAAAAAACCTTGATTGGGACACCCCTACTTATCATACTAGTTAATTAAAACAATAATAATGCAGAAGCAAATCACACATTTTGAATCTTGTGGCATCTATAGTTGCAACAAATTCAAATTAAAAACATTAATTTCCCAAAATCTTAGCCTAAAACACACAAAAACAATGGCTCCTGGCTAAGCTAGTCATTGCAGTACAACCTATTTAATTATCCTACTGCATAGAGAGCCACTACTTCCAGCACCACTTTGCTCACACAGGCTCAGCACACTATTAATCCACTTAAACACAATTTATAGGGTCTCAACATCGACTGTCCGTCGGCATAAAATTACATGAAGCGTCCTTATAGTGTCTTCAACAGACTAAATTAGCCAAACTGGACTTACTAATTGAGGAGGAGTAAAGTACTGTGTGACTGGATTGACTCATCAATGAGCAGAGATAAATAAGCTGGCTATGGGAAGGACATCAATAACTATAATAACACAGGATGAGCTTTATTTAAGCTGTGGTTACTGAGGCATGATCACCTTAAATCTTAAATAGTAATTTAAATTTCCACTTCTGTGATCTTGTGCTTTTTTGTAGTCACAGGCAGCCAACTGCTTCGTATTAAGTGTATTGCAGTGGAGGTTGGCTTTTACTCCCTTAATCATCATTTTCACTCCTGATTTAAATCTATTCCAATCATCAAGTTCACATTTATTTTTAAAGCCAATATTTTAATATGTATTTCATTTAAAAATTCATAATTGGGCATGTTAGCAAGAGACAAACAAATGAACAAATCAGTGTAATACAATCCCGCACAGTGAGTTTACAGTGATATTTTCCTCACCCTGGCATATTATCATCTACTTACTTGACCAGTGATATACTTTGATGTTCTGTTGCAATATTTGCAAAACCTTTAATGGCAGAATGCTAAATTAATGCAAAGATAAAGAGACATCTGCCTTCAGCATCTTAATTTTTTTTTAATTTCATATCCAATACCTCAGCCTAATTAAATACTATATTCCTTTATTGTCTCTCCTACATTATGGAAAAACAGAAAAAAATATGCAGCAAGATGCTGTGGGGCAGTCTTGGGAGGCTAAAAAGCATGCACAGTGTGTTAAGGATGTTTAGGGATATGGTCTGCATGTGATGAATGTAAAGCACTGGGTTTTCAGATGGTATACTGCCATCTGCTGTCAGAAGTTGTTACATCATCATGCTGTAAGGCTTACTATAATGTAAGGCATCTTAACCAATAAATAGTTTTGCACATATATTGTAGATATTTGTTATAGTATGTTTTTCATAAATTTATTTTTATTTTGCTATTCTATATTTATGCTTGTTGCCTTTATGCCTTTTATGTTTATTGTTTGTACCAAACATCAAGGCAAATTCCTTGAAGTGACAACCTACATAGATATGAAGTCTCCTTTTCTTTTACTGCATTATGATAAATCATTCATGTAAAGCCAAATGTAAGGACCAGCACAGTGTAAACAAACATAAATGTTTGTGAAATATATGCAAACTTGCCCTTGTTAATAAAGAAATTATTTTTTTGAAAATGAAGATGACTGTTTAAATAATACCTAAATTCCTCATCAAATCTGAAACATGGATTTATGTCAAAAGATCTGTTCCGGTTATACAGGTAAATCAGTAAACCTGCTTAATTGGCCCCTGTGGGAAACTGATTCAACTGATCTGCAAAAATAAATCAAAAAATAAAATAATACAACAAAATATATAGATATAAATGTGCATGTGGCACAGAACTAATAGTATTCTACAGGCTACACAATTAATCAAAATATTGAAATGTGACAATATCCAAATCGCAGGAGCTTCATTTTTTTGATAAGTGTAAAATGCAACACAACATACCATTATAAATTAAGCATTGTGCTGCTACAGTAATGCCTTGGCCTTCAAATTGCAGAAGCACTGTAAGGGAACTTGCTTGTTTAGTACAGACCTCAGCAAAAATCAAAGAATCACCATTTTTAGTGAAAGTGAAATGCAAGTATGACCATACCCAGCAAAATCGTAACTTATATCTCAATATATGTTGTGTAAATTAAATAGCCTTCATTCTGCAGTGTGCCTTGTCTAACTTCCAGCTGTATGAAAAATAACGCCCAATAATGACACTGACAGCCACACACGCAAGATTTTCTTTGTAGCCTATGAGATGAACAGTTGCAAAGGAAAAAAGAAAAACAAAAATTAAACAACTTGCTCTCTCCCACTCTGCATACATCCGTTTCGCTGTATCACCCGCCCCTTGTTGTTTTCCTCATCGCACTCAGGAGATTCTCATTCCCATTGGTCAGTGTGCACACTTCTGTCATACAACCAGTAGCTCTCTGTGCTTTGGCATCCGATGAGAAAAACAACGGCAGCCATTGAGAAGCATCATATTACGTACAGTGCGACCTTTTTAGTCTGCTTTGAGCCTGGGGATTGTAGTTTAAAGCGCAGCGTTTCAGCGAGATATTATCGACGTGGCGAACGACAGCTCCCATAATGCCGCGGTGGAAGTGAGGCTGTCATGCTTGTGTTTTGCTTTGTTTTTTTTTTTTTTTTGTTATTGTTTCGGGTTAGTGGAGCAACTGAGCCAGAAGAGGAAAAGACACGTCTGTATCTCTCGTGTTTTTGTTGTTTTCTCGCGCACTGGGACTCCTGTATCTAATATAGAGGCGGCTCGTTTAGAGCGTTTACAGAGAAGTGAGGGCGATAAAGGTAAGCGAGATACCCGAGACGGCCGAGAGATAATGTGCGCAGATGTCTTTTGTAGTTAACAAAGCCTGTTATTGTCGCGGCTGACGTGCACGCGCAGCACTTTAACTAATTGGACAGTGCTAATAAACGTGTACATGTTCAGATCTAACTCCAGTGTCTTTGTTTTGACGTTTGTCTTCCTCGGCTTGCATCGACGTGCATGTCAGACTGTTTTCTCGACATGTGCTACTGTTGGGCCTCAAGCCTCGTGCTGTGTAATGTGAAGCCTCCTAAAGCTACTGTTATATTTTAGTCTTTAATCTATGGTTTTTGACATCTGCAAAATGTTCTGCAGTATTTACACAAGTTTCTTACCTTATTCCTACATTCAGAAAGGCGCTTTACTAAAATAGAAAACTCTACACCATTATAATTATATTGGATTATGACTCCACCAGAGGAGATCACAATAAAGTATGAGGAAGTCACAGTTTATCCACAATTGCAGTTTGCATTGCAAGCCCAAATATGAATTCCCTCTATGCATGTTTGCAATGTTTTTCCTTGCACATGTTGTCACATTAGTAGGGTTCCAGCAATATATTCTGGCTTTAAGGTATACCCTGATATGAAGGTTGACAATTATCATACCATGTAAATTTGCTTATCTACAATATTGGGGGGAAAAATGCAACTGGGTGGAGAAACTCACCTTTCATTTATTATTATTTTCGAAAGGGAGACATTTTACACATGCTTTTATTAAAAAACATAACTTCAAGTCTTAATGATAGTGATAAAATATTTATTCATCTAAAATGAACCCTTCTGTTTTCATTTCTTTAAGTGTCATTCTGACTGATAATAACAACTCTGTGAAATTGTGAAACCAGGATACTGTACAGTAAAAATATCAGGATGCATACAGGATGCATCATTAAGCTCATATGACTTATGTTGGACTCAATAGCCCACACAATGCTAATTAAATAAATAAAGTGACACGTGTCTCCATGTGGTTAACAGCAGGCAAGAATTCCTCAAAATTGTGTATTTGCTGGTGTAATCTGAGTCCTATACATGCTGGAGGCCCCACACACCTTGTACTCAATGCTCACATGTGACAGAGTACAATAGCAAATGACTGAAATAGCCTCAGTGACAAACATGCAATATGTCATGTTGCTCAAGGGCCATGCTGTCACCGAGGTTTAGTTCTGGTGGCCTCTCCGGAAGTGTGTGCTAAGTCAGGATATCTTCTTACACTGAATAAATATTCACAGCATGCTAGCTCTGTCTTGTTTGTTCTCCAGCAGTCACCTCTTACCCATTTCACTATTGGCTCATCTACCCATGCATGTCAGTTTCTACCCTAAAATTGGACTGAATAACCTTAAGAAATAAAAATCAACTCAAGTTTCAAGGTTGTGTTTTTTCTCATAGGTGCAAAATAGCCTGCCTTTTTTGTGTGTTGCCATGGAAAAGGCTTGGCAGGTGGAGTTCAGAAACGTGGGCTGCAGTTACTTCCCTCAGAGCAGAGTCGACTGCCACTACACACTGAGCTCACAGCACAACTGGGCCAGCAATGACTGGATAGGGCTTTTCAAGGTATTGTGAACATGATAACTTTAACAAAAATCAAGTGAATAATGAATATTCAACTGTAAATTAACAGCATGTTTTCTTCTTCAGGCGGGATGGTCATCAGTGAAGGACTACCACACATTTGTTTGGGCACTGGCCCCTGCCGACTATCAAGAGGGCACAGATGTCAACTGCTGTGTGCACTTCCAGGGTACTCATGCCCTTGTTTTCTAATTGTATTTTATTTCCCATAGTTAGCCAGAATCTATACTGGTACGGTGCTTAGATCCACACATAAAACCTTCAGCAGGAGATTGATGTTTCTGCAGATTTAATTGCTCTCTTGTACACAAAAGGCTGGCAACTGGTATATTTAGTGGAGGAAAATGTTAGTTATTTCTACCTTAAAAGTGGAAATAACTGATGTAAAAGGGAAAATATCCTGTACAGAAGAGAAATAGCCCTCACAGCTTTGTCTCCAACACAGACACAGTCTCTGTCATGGTTTGAATGAGTTTCTTTAGGATGCAGGAGGTTGAGTAATGAGGATGTCAAAGACAATGCCTTTGTCAAAGCCTGCTCTGACTACCACCACTCATGGGAGAATACAGTGTGCTCTCTGTCCTGTCTATCAGTGGCAACTGATAAGCCTGATTCAGTGTCGGGGGCACGTGAGCAGCAGGTGTGGCATTGACCTCTGGTAGAGTAATTTATCACTAACTTAAGCATACTGTCAATGTCATTCTGCATTGGAAGAGGAGCAGAGGGAGTAAAGTCTAAAGAAACCACTGATGGTTCCTTATCATCATCAGCGATGCAGTGATTTAAAAAGAAAGGTCTCCTGCACTGTGACCTAAGCCGCTGCTGTAAGTTACAATACAGCTCATAAACTTTGCTGTATGTCATTCTCCCTGTCTGTTTTCCATCTGGTCCCCTTGACTGTACACGTGTTGTGGAAGAGAAAAGAGTAAATCATTCTAAAGCTGTAGCCTGTGTGAGATAAGGATAATATTAGGTTAGCTTACTTTATGGGCTGGATGAAGTCACTGGTTGTGGCTGGCTGCTCTCCGGTCAGAGTGGGAAGCAGGAGGTATATCATCCTCTGTTCCTTACTCTTTTGTTAAGAGTGGGAAAAAATGAAAGAGAATTAGGAATGTACAAATATGGTTAAACTAGGAAATAAACAAAGTCAGTTGCAAGTTAATACACAAGAATCCAGTTATTTAGTAGTATTATCAATACTGATAGACTTATTCTTGTCTGTTGGACACAGAATTGATTTGATACATTTTTTATTAGGAATTTAAAATCACAACAACTAAAAAAGAATATTATGACAAAAAAATCCTAGAAGAAAGCACTTAATAGCATCACTAAAAACACCTGTTTCCATAGTTGTCCTTGGTGGAAATAACAAGCAAGATGTAAAGAAACATACACATCATTGCAAATATACAAATTACATTACAAACCGTTTCCCCTTTGCAACTCCATGGCCATGGTTCAAATCACCTCCCTCGCATTGTCTTTTAAGCTTGTAGGAAAGTACACTATGTCTAGCAGCGCAAGCAAAGTCCAACTAGCATTGAATTAACATGCAACTCAAAGTTTTTTCATGTTTAAAAAATAGGGTGCAAAAATATAAAAACATTAGCTTTTGTAGAAAGTATGGATAGCATCATTAACAGAACATTGATGTTTGCTTTCTAACTGAATGGGTATCTTATACATTTAACGTGTGGAAAAAAAAATACAGCAGGATGTGAATACGTTATTTAATGCGCAGTTAGCTTGTTGTAGCATACTGGAGCAAGATAAATATTAGGGCCTGTAAATGCAGGCTGCTCCTCAGAGCACAAAATACAGTTTCTTCTCGGATGTATTGGTGTCTGCTATCTAACAAAGTTACGTTACACCATACAATCAAGAAAAAGTTTAGTATGAGCCAATACAAGGTGTATTTTTACCTCTTGAGGCGGAGGTTAACAGTGACCGTTTTCACCAGGGAAACAGCGGCGTTAACGTTATTCGACCAGGTAACGAACTTCAACGCAACACCGGGACAAACTCTGAACAGGTCGATGGAAACAGTTGTTCTCATCTAAACTAACACGCGTATGACAGAAAACAAGCGTATATCGCTAAATAGCCAGTATTTCTTAAGCGACACATGTCGACATAAAGCAGCTACTTTGCTCTACTTTAAAACGCATTTCCGAAGTGAATAAACACCTGTCGAAGTTTAGCTAGCAAGCTAGCTAACAAGCTAGCTAGCTAAACAGGACCGTTGCAGTCACCAACCGGTTTCAGGCGTCCCGTGCTCGTAAAATAACGTTACTTCAGCGGAGGAATGACAAAAACGGGAACTCACCGAGGTATGCTGCAGTTTTCGATGAAATATCAGGATGTATAGGTATAGTCCAGCTCGGTGTTATGGCCAGAGTCCCTGCTAACTCACGCTGCGACTGAAATGTTTGCGACCACTGAAAATTGAAAGTTGGCGCGCAACGTCATTTTCTACGCTCACCTGGCGCCACACCCATCTGAGTGCTGCCGGTGCTGGTCGGAGGGTGTATTACAGCTCTCTGCTCATAAATCAAAGTATCTGAAATGGCTATTGACCTTTTTTCTTTACAGCAGACGGTTTGACGTGTCTTGGTAAAAGCACGGGCATACTTATTAACATTAATGAAGGCTGTATTCCATTTAGCAGAGGTCCTGGCGTTGTGCACGATGGCTCATGGGAATAGCTTACTGGGACACTTAATAGAACTGAGCCATCATCAATGTAATCAATTTCACCTGTATTTTTTTTACTTTTTACAATATAATTTCAGTATTCAGTTAATAAATGTAATATTTTATTGATGAGAATAATGAAGTCATATAAATGTAAAATAGATGCATAAACTCTCTAAAGGCTTGTATTGTAAGAATACCAAATAGTGTCAGGGTATGTCATAGAGAGTTAAATGTATCTTAAAAAATGATTGGCTTTTTCAAAAAATAGAGAAGATTATGTTTATCTAATGTGCACTTAGTTTCACCTTGTTCTCGTTCAAAACTATATACAGAAGGGCTGGTAATCACTGCAGGCCCCACAATACAAAATTATCATGATACCTTAGTCATTTTACATTATTATTGTGATTTTAACGGTTTGCAGTATATTGATTACTGCAATAACATATATTGTGATAACATATATTGTCATGCTCTGTGATTTATTACCATTTTTTGCAGCAAAAGTATCTTTAAAAGTAGTTGATTTTATTTTTCTAGTAAGTTTAATTTGTATTTGCGGAATTAATATTTTATGTGATAAAAAATCAATACTTGCCATTCGTGTATCAATACAGTGTTGCCACACAAAATATTGTGATACTGTGTTGTATTAATTTTTACCCCAAACCTAATATATAGTATAAGGAGAAGACATCTCAAAAACCACAAGGGGCTAGTTTGAAACGCAATTATTCTTAACATGTATCATCTTTTTTCCCCACTTTCTTTTTAGCCTCCTACCTTCCCAAGCCCAGCTCCCAAGAGTATGAGTTTGCATATATCGATGCAAAGGGAGAAGTGTGCTCCCGCAGCTCCAAATTCATTTTCTGCGCTCCGAAGCCACTTGAGGATCTGGTGACCCTTGAGGAGGAGCCCCATGGAGAGGAGGAAGGTACAGACATGTTGCTGGTTGTGCCCAGGGCTGAGCTGCTGCAGGTGAGCATAAGAAATACAGAATAGATTTATAAGGTAGTGAAGGGGAGTATGTTTTCAGTTTTGCAAAATTAATGAGTGCTGATAAAACACATATGCTGGGAAATCAATACTGTTGTTTACTGCTGGCACACACAGAGACTAGAGAACAATTATGATTCCCCATCCGCTGCCTGCCTCTTCCTGTCTTTTGTCAGAGTCGACTGCAGGAATGTCTGCGAGAGCGTGCCGAGCTGCTGCAGGCGCAGGAGGTGGCAAACAGGCAGAGGGAGAAAGAGAAGGAGGAGTACAAGCGGGCGAGGGAGGCCTGGGACAGAAGACGCAAAGGAATAGAAAGTGATTTGGCCAGGCTGCAGGAAGAGCTGAAGCAGAGCCAAGAGAAGATTGAGGAGATGGGGATGAAGCAGAAGGTGGTGTATAGAGCCATGCAAATGACAGGGTGCAAGATCATTTGATTAGGACCAATTTGCCTGTTACCATTTCCATACTTTTCTCTTTGTCTGTGCCCTTATTCTCAGATGACAATCACGTCTCTGCTCAAACAATATCATGTCTTTTTTAATATAAAATTCTACAGTAATTCAATAAAATGTCTTGGTTGTAATCCTAAAATGTTAAATTTAAAACATTTTTTATTAGGGTAGCCGCGTGTATGTCATGATAAATTTAAATTCCTCATAAAAATTAAAAATGCCTCTGGTCTGTTAGGAGCAGCAGGCTTTTGGAGAATCACTAGCCCAGGAGAAAAGTGCTTTATTGGATGCGAGGGAGGCGAGCGAAGTGCGAATCAAAGAGCTGGAGGAGGATATGAAAATCCTGACTCAGAGAGCCGTGGAAAGAGAAACGGAGCTGGAGAGGTATGACATTGTCTTTGTTGCCTTGTCTCTTCCTTCTTTTAGTTTTATGTGAGTGTCATGAATACTTTTGATTATCAGTAACCCAAATCTGTGTGTGCAGGATGAAGGAGAGAGCAAAGAGGGCAGGAGCTCAAAGAAAAGAAGAGGAGAGTGAGAGAAAGAGCCTGCAGGTTATTATATTTGAAAACATGCTGTATATCATGATAAAACCTGTGTCTCTGTTGTTCTTTTCTTCCATGTCTCACTGTCATCTGTGTAATTTCTTTGTTTCAGACCAAGCTGGAACAGACAGAGGGCGAACTTAGAAGTCTGTCTAAGGAGTTCCAGGGCCTGAGGAATTCACTGGCCCAGAGAGACACAAGTGTCCTGCAGCTTCAAAACAGCATCACCACCCTCACCCAGAAACTCACCGCTGCCCACAGGAAAGAGGTCATACATTTCTTTGGAAACCAGAGGGGATGGGATGTAAAGGAGAGTTGATATAAATGCATGTACTCATAGATAATGCTGGACTCTGCAAATTTGCATGCTAGAGAAATCAAATGTGCGATGCGTTATGACCACCAGCACACTCTTGTTTACCATAGAATACTTCACTGATCTTCAGGAGACTTTTTGCATTTTTGAATCCTGCACCTCTAAGAAGTGGAGAAGTATTTGCACCTGAATTTATTTGTAACACACAGTCTCAATTATTGATGTCATTTTCTATTATACACACATATGTTTAGCATTAAATAAGTGTCATATGTCAGATCCTAAAACTTTGCTAGAATTACACCAGTAAACTCAAAGGTCAAGTGTGTGTAGGTTTAAGGCAACATTGGAATCTATGAGGCACTCGGTAGCTTAGTTGGTGGAGTGGGTGCCCCGTGTACACAGGCTACATCCTCGTTGCAGTGGCCAAAAAAAAATCTATATATTGCAACCTATGAAATTTCTTCCAAGTGTCAAGCGTGCAGGAGAGCCACAGTGGCTGACGCAAAAACATGAAAATGCAAATGAATGGCCTTATCTAGAGACAGTGTTTGGTTTGTCCATTCTGGGCTACTGTGGAAACATGGTGGTGCGAAATGAGTAACTCATGGAAGAGGACCCGCTCCATGTAGACAAAAACAGCTCATTCTAAAGTATCTAAAACACAAAGATTATTTAAGACAGTTATACACTAACAAAAACATAGTTACGAATATTAGATTCCATTTCTGCCAATATATCTCCCTAAATCCTAAACACTGAACTAAACCTTTTTTCTATGTTATTCAATACCCATCATGTTAATGAAAGTGTTTAGTTGCTTAAAATGCCACCAGATACCACAGGGGTGTAGTATAACCATACCTTTGAATGTTTTGGTGGCATCTCAGCATGCTGAACTGCCAACTCTATCAAATTCAGTATTTATTATTTTCTGGTCTGGCATTACGTAACAAATCACCTAACAGTTATAAATATGTAGCCAACACATGCTTTCTCATCCCTTCATGTCCAGGCAGAGAATGAGGCCACAATGAAGGAGATGCGGAGTCTGCGGGAGCGTCTGAACACGGCTGAACGTGCTGCAGAGGGCTTAAAGAGTGATCTAAGTGCCATGGTGGCCCAGAGGGATCAAGGACAGGCCGAACTTCATCAGGCTCGTCTTCAGGCTGCCCAACTCACCCTTCAGCTTGCAGATTCCAGTCTGTCCCTGAGAGAGGGGAGAGCCCGCTGGGCCCAGGAGAGGCAGAATATGCAGCGTGCAGCTGAGGTACTGCAGAACATCAAATCCAAAGTGTACTGTTTTTACTGTGGTAGAATTTTTAATATATTTTGCTTTTTCTGTCCAGATATCTCAGTTATGTTGATAGATGTTGTGATTTTTCAAATTAGCACTTGATGGCTTCAAGATTAAATGTTCTCATAGCTCTCCTAAGTGGATTACACTGTTTATGTTATTGTGCACCGCAGCTGTGAAGATGAGTGAAGTTTTTACACATGGTCCTGTGGCTTCACTCTTTTAAGTGAAGACATTATAGACTGAGTAGGATTCAAGATTCAAGAACCTTATTGTCATCATGCAAGCATAATGAAATTTCTTATGTGTCATCCTTAAATGTTTAAACTTCATATATGTATATTTACAAATACAATAAGGCACAAACTTGAGAGTAATATTCAAATCTATTATCTATATTTAAATATACATAAGCCCTATTATGCATGAAAAAAATATACAAAAAAGTACAGCCAACAAGTGTGCAAACATTAGCAGCAGCAGCAAGAGTCCAGTAAAGGTGCAATGTAACAGATATGGAGTGATGTCAGTGGACTGACATGAAGTAAATAAACCAGTAATGAGTCAGTGTGTGTGTGTGTGTGTGTGTGTGTGTGTGTGTGTGTGTGTGTGTGTGTGTGTGTGTGTGTGTGTGTGTGTGTGTTACCCTTACAGAAGGACCACGAGCGCCTGGAGAAACTCAACGCAGAGATGCAAAGGATGGAGGAGAGGCTGCAGGAGGAGACGATGGAGCGGGTGAAGCTGGATGTTGAGCTAGGAAGAGAAAAGGATTGTAACCGGGTGAGAAAGACTACGAAGTTGCTTCTTGTTTGCTGGTAAAAGGTCATTTTGTGAGTTGACTTCAGTGTTTTTGCAATAAATAGAATTTCAATTACCATACAGAAATGAGAGTAGAAAGGATTTTCTCATCTAATGTCTTTAAAAATAATTTCCCAAAATCTTGCGCTATCACTAGAACTTTTCTCTGTATTTATCACAGTTGCCATTCTGAAATCACAATATCTGTAAGATGCTTCTGACCAAGGGCATAGATTTTATTATAACACTGGGGGACACATATGAAACTGGGGTTTGAGGGTCACAACATTAATATGCACCAATTTTTGTCTTTTCTGCGTCAGTTAATGATGTAAATGTCTTTTGTTTTGTCAAAATAAAAATCCTGTGCTACTTTCATGTTTTTATTGGGGAGGACAAATGCACAGGTGCTGAATGTTGAAGGGGAAATGTCTCCTGCACCCCCCCAGAGATCTACATCTGTGGTTCTGACGTGTCCTGTCGTCCTCTGATATCTTGCCTGCAGGTTCAGCTCAGTGAAACCCGCAGGGAGCTCCAGGAGCTGAAGGCCAGTCTGAGGGTTGCCCAGAAAGAGAAGGAGCAGCTAGTTGCAGAGAAACAGGTCAGAAACACAGTTTGGTTAGGGGACGACTTGAATCTATGCTGACAGAAAAATATGGAAACCATCCTGTTTTCAGATAGTATTCATGTGTTAACATTGCATGTATTGTATTACAGATACTGGCTTTTTGCCCCTGTTTATTATCAGCTGTTAAGGTCTTGAGGCTAATAAATGGCTTATATGGATTATAAAGTAAACTGTAACTGTTTTATTCTAATCAGGTCATTATTATCTTTAAATTAAGAACAAGTTCAGTTACAATTTCTTCCACTCTAAAGCTCGAGTGCATCTTTGAATAATATTTGTTTTTCTAAAACCTCTTAATCAATAATGTATTCATATCCTAAAACTTACTGGTGTAACATATACACAAGTATACAGGGACTGTGAATGTCCCAGGTGTTGGGAATCTTCTGTCTCTTGTTGTCTTCTTAGTTGTTATTGTGCAATATAAATTGTTTATAGTGCAATATAAATCAGTGGATTTCAGGGCAGTCAGTGCTGCCGCTGTTAAAGTGCCTGCAGAGTTTTTGTTGGCCACCATCACATTCGTCCGCTACTGGCAGAATAGATGGTCAGTGTTTTTAAAATCAGTGTCCACCTTAATTTTAACATCTGCCATATGGGAGCATAGCAGCCAATCTGTGGCACATCGTAAATCAAATGTTTAAATGTTTATTGAAGAGTGATAATGATATTTATATAATAGCAAATGTTGTGTTTGTGTATTTACTGTATTACCATTTTATGTGGCTTTGGCTTGAAGAAGTCTGACATCATGAGGGTTATGAGGGTGATGGCTGCGGATGCCATGATGAAAGTGCTGCCCTGGTGTGTGATATGATGGCTGTATTTTCCACTACAGGAGTTGATGGAGTACATCTGTCAGCTGGAGCAGAAGATGGGAACAGTGGCCAGTGCCAAGTGGAGCGCTGCCCCGATTGCCTCTACAGGTGAATGGAGCCACACATTAATCTACTGTATGCCCTGCAGATGTGAACAATAAAAGTGTTAACTATCATTCAGCAGCAACACTAAATATTGCTCAGAATGGCCTGTGTCGCTGGGATGACGGGAGCAGTGCTCTGAGAAGAGGGGCCCATTTTTTTGTCTGATTATGTTCTATCTGGCAGGGCGGCCTGGCAGTGCGTTATCTGACTCTGAGGATGAGAACCCAGAGGCTTTGCAGCCCCTCCGTCCACCAAGACCTCTGGGGCACTACAGCCTGTGTGAGCAGGGCCAGCCGGACTCCCTGCTCCTTGCCACCCCTCCTCCCTCCCCAAGGGAGGTGGAGAGGAGCGCAGTGGTCATCAACCAGCCAGCGCCGCTGTCCTCGCCACACCAGGCTGACGCTGACACTCTGGTGCACAGCTCTGATTCGGTGAGACACGCTATCTGAGCCGTTTAGCGTCACTGTAGGCTAATTGCATGTGATACTGAAAATGAGCTATGTGTTCATGCTGATAGCAGCGCACACCAGTTAAACACAGGCAGTGGGTCATTTGATACAGACATTATCTCCTAGAAGCAATTAGACGGCTATTCTGCAAGTTATTAGACTGTAATAGCTGCTAGTCAGACATGTGTTAACTGTGTACGTGTGTGTGTGTGTGTGTGTGTGTGTGTGTGTGTGTGTGTGTGTGTGTGTTGCTCTTTGGTGTTAAGGAGGAGGAATCTGATACACTTCAGTGTGGAAGGCACAGCTCTGGAGAGGAAACAGCACTTTTGCTGCCTGAACACACAGACCCTGTTCTCAGGTAGAACCTCCCACTCAGACACACACGATCACACACTGAAATTGACTATATACACACACAGGAGGAGGAAAAAGTCCTTAAGTGTCAAAGAAGTAATACTCCATAAAATTTCCAGCATTCAAAACTTTGTCAGTGTTTAAGTTTATACTGTTTTTATTTGCTATAAAATGTTTGTCACTTTGAGGAGAGGTTCCAGTGAAAATGATTTAATGATTTAGTTATTGTTTGTAAAAATGTTCGCCAGCAAAAGTAAAAGTTAAAGCCAACCCCAGATTCACTCTCGTTTGGCATTTTGCCTCACTATATTTGCATTTTTCTGTGCTATGTCTCTTTGATGCCTGCTGCTTCCAGTCTGTCACCTGTTCACTACCTTTTTATAAAGCCCTGACCTCACCTGAGTGCTGTGGGGGTACACACCCGTAAACATCCTACAGACTATAAGAAGGGAAATGGCAAATACAGGCAGAGAGCAGAATCTCAGCAGATAAATTACTTTATAGAAAAACCCTGCCTAGTATACCTGTAAGTAACTAATTTACTGAAGCACAGTTTTTCAGGTAATAGTTGTACTTGAGCATTTGCATTTTACACTGCTTTAGAGCCTTACTCTGTTCCGCATTTCAGGCGGAAATGTTGGAATTTTACTTCTTATAAAAAAAGAAAGTTAAAGATTCATTCATTCATTCATTCGTGGTGTCTTACAAACAAGCAGTGTATACATCTGCCAAGTATCATATTCTAGATGTCTGTAGTTGTCTATGAGCTGTTACTTGTGATGGAATATTTTTATACTGTTGAAATGGTATTTTTAGTGGGACAGTTCACACTCAAATTAAAACATGCATATTCTCCTCTTACCCATTGTGCTACTTATCAGTCTATTGATTGTTTTGGTGTGAGTTGCTGACTGTTACAACTTGTGCTGTCATGAGCACAAGAAAATATAGTTCCTGCATGAAAACTTCTCACAACAAGGTTTTAGCATTATCTAGAGTAATCAGGTCATGATGGATTTTTTTTTTCTTGTTTTGTTTTTTGGTGCTTTGAGCACCACAAGCTGAGTGCCAACTACTTACATTGTATTTTAAAGAAGGCAGACATGTCTAGCCAACATCTCCAACACTTGGCAACTCACACCAGAACAAACTAATTTGACTGATAGCACCACAGGTAAGATGAAAAATATTTGTTTTTTATTTTAGAGTGAACTGTGTCTTTAAGTAAAAAATCTGATTACTTCATCACTGCCTATCACAATATTACACATGAAAGAATTCATTGTTGCTACTAATTTAACAGTTATATAGTGATGCTGTTATAGCCTCTAAAAGGTGAAAATAATGCAAATGGACACATACTACTTCTCAATATATAAAGCAGGACTTATTTTAGATTAACGAAGGCCAAGTGAGGATTAGACAATCACAACAAATGGTGCACAGTTGAAGATTTACTGTTAAAAAATTGAGCTCTGCATTACAGGCTGCATATTAAAATGAAAATTTCTTTGAGGCCAAACAAGCCAACAAATTTCTTCCTGTCATGCCGTCTGGTTTTAAACTCCGGCAATGCGTCATATTTTATGAGCTCATGACTTGATTTGTGTGTACAACCTTACTCTGCAAAGTAATTAGTGAATACAGCAGCCAGATAAATGCCGTTGAGTAAAAAGTGTCATATTTATTTCTTAAATGTAAAGAAGTAACATTATTTCAAAGAGGAAAAAATTAAGTACTTGTAATTTAAAATTGTACTTAGTACCTGAGTACTGAGTTGTTTTCTACCACTGGTCTCAGACAGAAATAGTTTCAGGCGTACACAATGAATTCAAAGCTTGCTAATGCACACAGACACATGCGACCAATTATTTATGGTGACAGGGCGAGTATGGCTGGAAGATGGAAGTTTTGAATATGTGGTCGTAAAAGAAGTTGAGTCAGGGTGAGGCGGGGGAGACTGTGCGAGACAGAGCCGGGGCGTGGGAGGGGCAGGATGGGAGGACAAGGGGACAGATAAGTTGACAGCAAGCTGTAGCAATGATTTACCTGAGGGGTGTACCGCAGTCACGGGCCAATTTTCAGCATCATTAAAGCCCTCTCTCTCCCACTCAGCCGCTCCTTCAGTCTAACCTCCTCTTTCAACCAGAATGTGTTTCTTTCAGTTTTTTTCACACACACGCACACTCTGCTTTGTGTCCTCCTCCAGTGATCTGGCCGACACCTCGCTATGGTAACCAGTGGACATCCAGCTGCATCAAGCGATCAAAAAGAGGAGACTTTCTTGGAGTTAATGTGGCTCCACATTACTTCCACTAACAAGCACATACACAGCTCACTCACTACACAAACAAAATGTTAATATGCAATTTACATCGTATCTGCCGTGAACCTTGGTTTCCCCTTTTAGACTGTTGTGTTTTTTTAGCTGTTTTGTTGTTAGGGATGACATAATGCCTGTGGTGGCAGGTCAACACCGTGTTTATGGCTGACATAAGACTGTTGCACAGTTTGAAACGGCGTGCTTTTGGGCATGGGGCTGTGGCGTTTGAGAGTTTGCAGGCTGTAGCAGAATGATTTCTGTTGAATCATTGCTATGTCAAGAGCTTTACGATGGATGTTATGTCGTTTTTATGACATTTGTGATTAGGAGTCATGACAGGCACTGTAATTATGATGTTTTGTGCAGGCCCGGCTCCACTGGAAATCATGGCAAAACTCTCTTCCAGCATTAAATTCTCCACAGCAGCTTTGAGCGCTATTCAACAGCAGCATAAAGTAATGATACAGCATCATGCTAGAATTATATCGCAGTAATGTAGGTCTATGACATCATATTTCTCCTCCATTTACTCAGAAGTAAGATTTGATATGCACTTTCTTGCACGCGTTAGCAGTTGATTGTTGTCATGCAGATGCAGTTAAGGAGATTTAGTGACGCTGAGAGCTCTGTAAGACGGACAAGCATTTGAAATAGAAAGCTTATTGAACAGATTGTGTTTAAAGTCTATTTAATAGATGCCAGATGCAACTTTCTACTTCAGTAACGTCATATCATCATTATATAAAATTAATGCTCATAAGCTTTTGGATCAGCTGCAGTTTTTACTTGTTAACGATCCTGGATTTTACATTTCATAATTATTGAAATTTACGAGCTGGCCATTTGGATATTTAGCGTTTGTTACACTTTGTATTTTACAGAAATCGTGCAGTTCTAAATTTGTGCCTAGAATTAAAAAAAAAAAAAAAGTCAAAGAAAATCATCTTTATAGATCCTGACATCATAACATGGTGTTGGTATTTCCCCCCCAGCCGTACGGCAATATACTGCCTAATAAAAATTGCTGCCTATCTTTTAATCAATACTGTATGCATTTTTCATGATTTTCTATTTATAATTAACTTGAGTTATGCTGCAATGAAACTACATTCAGGTTTAGTTTGAAATAGGTGTTTTTTCCACACAACTGCCTGTGCAATGTGTGACAAAAGTTTCCATGCTTGGCTAATGAGGATTTGCTATAGACACTTTGACGCTTGATTTTATCTGCTGTATTTGCACCCTATTTTTACTATAGAAGAGTTTTTAGATGAAAAGTTGATATATGGATACTTAACATTATGTCCTCTCATCTTAATCATTACCATTGTGTGTTGTGTTTACGTATATTTTATCTTTTTTTTTTGTTTTTACCTTCTGCTTTAAAATAATCACTCTATTAAGATTTATATATGAGTTTTATTGTTGCAAGATATTGGTGCTAATGAAAGGGAATGATGCCGGCATGTTGAAGGTGAAAGAAAGTGATTTTAATGTCATGGAAGGAGTACAACCTCTTGTTTACCTTGTGTCACTTGGTTTTCAGTACATGTTGATTCTCCTTATATAAAAGTGGGAATGTTTTGAGGAGCCTGGTATTCCTTTCCCAGAAGATAGCACGCTACACTACATGTATTCTCCATAGTCCCTGTTTGTGGTTGTAATCTGACTTTATGTCTTATAGGGAAGTTATTTTTTTTTTGCTGTTCTACTGAGAGCTCCAGTACGAGTGCTGCTCGTCGGGACACCGTCTCCTGTTGCAATAAAGCTCCAGTGGTTATGGTTTGTTTTGAAGTTTTGTGTGCGATGGTTATCCCTCATGTACGCCGACGTGTGTTTTCTTATCAGTCATGTAACAGGGATTTGGGCGGGGTTCTGTATAATAAAATGGTTTATGTATCCATTATTGGGTGTAATGTGTCTTTTTCTGGCCAAAGATCATAGCAATATTTTGATCCTCACATGACATTTCACTGGTAATTAACTATGCCATTTCTTTTCACACAGCTATATAACCTGTATTCCCTATTGGCTCATTGCCTTGTTTCAGATTTCTCTCATTCTGGATTCTCTCTTCACTAACCTTTGGCTCTTCCACTCTCTCCCCTCAGGCCTCACCTCCTCATCATCTTCATCCTTGCGCCTCCCTGCTCCTCTGCCAGTCTCCCTCTTTTAAGCTCCCCTCTACCACACTCCCTCCATCTTAAGTCTGGGGTGACGATAGCTAATTATAAAATCAATGATGCTGGGCTGCCTAGTTTACAGCCCCCTCTAAAACCTTAACTGGGAAATCACTGTGGGATTGATGACTCCCTCACTCTTTATCTCTTTTAATTAGAAATGTAAAAGATATGAAGACCCAGAGGCCAGAACACATCTCCTAGTTTTTATGACCCCGACGCCTGCCTTTCCCCAGCTCTCGCTCCCCCTTCCCCAAATCACCCCTTCCTCTACCTGGCCTTGTTTATTCCCTCTCCCTCCCAGCTGGCACACCCTCCATTCTCACTCTTGTCACAGATACCTTTACCCGTTTCTTCATCACTTTCTCCATTACCCTTTCTTTAAGATCGCCCGCCTGCCTCTCCGCTCGCACTGTGGAAGGTGTTAAATTTATGGTCTTTGCACTTGAAAACGTTTCTCACCTTCCCCTCACCTCTCCTCTCCTCCCTTGACTGATTCCCCAACCCTCTACGGATTCGCTGCATATGTAACAAATGACGAACATGTCCTTTTTGTCTGTTCTGACCCAAGCGGGAGTGTAAATGAAGTGCTGTTTCACATTGTGACCCATACATCCAGCACATGACATATAAGCCTCTCTGTCTTGTATATAGCTTTAGGTGCACAGTTTTTTTTATCACATCAAACCCAGGTCACATGCACTGCACTCTGTGCCTTTATCACACCTGGAGCCTGGGCCCTTTCCTCCCTAACTGCTGCCAGGAGCACTTGGGTTCAGTGAGCTTTATCCTCCCGATTACTCTCCGAGGAGCCAGCCTCTCCTGCTCCATTATCTCTCCTGTGTGTTGACTGAGGTGCTGCTGCAGTTTGCTCAAACTCAGCGGATGTGCTCTCTCTATCTGTTTAAATATTCAAATTAATTTCTTTGGTATGCTATACTCATGACCTACTTTTATGGATTCTTTACTGTTTTTTATGAATAATTGATGTCCTGAGGCTGCAAGAATATTACAAGGGAGATTTTTACCATTTATTAATTCATTGTACAGTTATGCCTTCTTTTTTTTTTTTCCAACGGGCCTTTCTTTTACACTTTTTTTTTCATTTCCACTGCCTTTATACCTCAAGTCATTAGTTAATCCAGCATCATTGATGTGGAAGGATGAGTATATAGAAATCTAGTCCCGGCTCCTTTAAATTCCCCCAAGCACACCCAAACCCTCCCATGGGTTCCCATGGCAACACCTTCCAGGGGCTCGGTATATGAGGCCATTTGATTGTTCCTTGTAAAATAGTGTATAATGTATGGACCTTATTTTAATTCCAGTCTGGCGTTATTGATCTGTCTTTAATGATAGTTAATTAAAGCAATCATATAATTGATAGAATCTCATCTCTGTTTATCACCCTCCTCTGATTCTCTCTCTCTCTCTCTCTATTAATAAAATCAAGGTGAGGCATTAGTATCCCACACTGAAGAAAGAGAGATGTTTACTATCAGTAGCCCTTTACGAAGACACTTCCTGTTCTTTATCAGGATGTCAAGACAGCGTGAGCTTATCAGTGACACTGATGTACTCAGTGTAATAAAATTCTGACAAATGTATAACTCTTGATTTTTGGTGACATTCATAATAAACCTGAAAAATGTTTAAAAGGTTTCCTTGTTTTATTCAGATGCTTGTTTCAAAAGTGGCTTGCATGTTAGGGTTTTTAAGATATCCTGACAAATGTGTTGACTTTGAGTTTAAGGCCCTGTGATGTCCTTTCACATTTCACAGGTCATTACGTGACCAGCTTCAGATGATGCTCTCTTCTACAAGATCAAATATCACATGAGTCCAATAAAATCTGACAGCATGTTGGATGCATGTTCTGACTGTTTAGCTGGAAGCATCACTTTCATTTTCCTTGGCAGACCTCCAATATGGACATGACTAATATCTGGGGCTGCAACTGATGATTACTCTCACTATCAATTAATCTGCCAGATATTAGCCTGATGAATGGTTCAGTCCAAGGCCACGGCCATGGAGTCAACACTGTGGGGTTACCAAATCTGTTTAATGCAATTGAAAGTAATGAAATACAGTAGTGTTTGGCATTATACATAACTATATCAGTCGAGCAACAGCTTTTGGTGGGGTACGACAACACCACTTGGACAAACCACAGGCAGAAATGCAGCACACCATAACTATAGAACCAGAAATAGTAGTAATGACAATTTGTTAGGGTTTTATTTATGACTGCATTTACTAATAATTATTTTTGGAAGGTGGTGCCAGTGCATGGATGCCTGTTGTGGCATACTGATGGTTTCTATTTATTTATATGTTTTTATTGATATATTAGGGAGGACATTTTGCACATTTCTGAAAAACTGCCATAATTACTGCCTTAGTTTGGTCTATTTCACATAATATAACCTAATTAACAATGAATAAGGGTAAAAGTGTCTATCACAACTTTGCAGAACAGTGGGTAACGTCCTCAAATGTCTTGTTCTGTTCAGTCAACAGTCCACAAAATAATCAGTTATCAATGACATGAGAACCAGCGCGTGTTATTTGAAAAGCTGGAGTCAAAGAATATTTGGCCTCATTTGACCATTTTTGCTTAAAAAACAAAAGAACCCATTAATAGTGTCTGAGGTGTTAGCCCGGAGATATTGGCTATAGGTTAACTAGCCTACGCGTACGCATGACGGCTGCTAGGCGTTCCTTGCGTCGGTTTGGCGCGTCGGCTGTGCGCATCCTCCAAAATTAACGCGACGCGGACGCCAGATGCAGTTAGTAGCTATAAGAACAGCATGACCAGTGTAGAGGTAGAGCGGATGTGACAGAGTAAAAACAGCGGCACGAGATACACGTGCGCCCCATTGTTCTGACGGGCTAGATATAAAGGCTTTACGTACCATTGACATTGTCGCCGCTGACGTCTTTTCTGCCTTGATCTCAGCACTTCTCAGCACTAACATGATAGTTACATCCTCGAGTGTTGCCATGTCTGTAGTTTACATCCCACACATCCGGCCTGAGCTCTCACCTGTGCCCTCTAAAGGTAACCTCCAGTAACACGCGTCGCGTATAGGCAAGTATATGCACACAAACGCTCATAACACAGCCGAACGCGTACCCAAACGCAAGGTTAAACAGCAAGTATAGCAACCTCCAGCATTAGTCACAAATGTCTTATAAATAGCCCTGGATCTATACAGGTGGTCTGTTTGTGCTTGTACTGGAATATTTTTTCCACCTCTAGTCAATAAATGTTTAATGGAAAGTGTTTTGTTTCTGTTCAATACTAATTTCTAACAACTACGAACACTTTTAACATCACTATTCACAATTATTCTGGAAAGTTAAAAGAAAAGTTTTTTTAGGTTAAATTAAATTCCAGAGTGTATAAAAATAGCATTAAAATAGAGACTATTGATCAAAATAATGTTTTGGAAAAGGATCCCCTAGACCCACCTCAGAGGCCTGGGCAAGGCCCCCCATGTTCTCAATTCTTAGAAACGCCCCTGGAACCGATTACTTGACTACTAATGTCTTATATGTTTCATCTAATATATCTAAAATTAAGATACAGTGACTCTATCTGATGTATCTTTTTCCATTTGTTGAGCTGTGGTGTAAGTCTATCTCTGCTGCGCTCTTTCTTCTGCACAAGTTGTCCACCTTTCTAAAATTCGACAAATAAATCATAAAAGACAGGTTTACTTTTTAACTCCTAAACCACTCTGTCTTTGAGACAAAACTATGGGACTTTACGTTGCCTCCAACTGCAGAGTGAACAAATCTTAGGGACAGACCTTTATCTGATGTCCTTGTTCAGCAGGAGACTGTGATTTATTAGCCTCTGCACCCTCAGCTCTCCATGACCTAACAGACCCTGCTCTCATCCTC
Organism: Plectropomus leopardus; assembly: GCF_008729295.1. Lineage (NCBI taxonomy): Eukaryota > Metazoa > Chordata > Actinopteri > Perciformes > Serranidae > Plectropomus > Plectropomus leopardus. The sequence goes on along the minus strand of NC_056470.1, from coordinate 18,391,052 downwards.
CTCCATGCAGGGTGAACACTGCTGCATGCAGAGCACCCTGCAGCCACGGTGCAAGAGCTCCCTCTACTGATACATTTACTAATGCATTATGATATCCACAAAGCAACTTCTTTATAGCATTATAAGACGAGAAATTTCTCATCGTAAGACTTTTTGCAGAACATTTTAAATAAAAAAGTCCAGTAATCTCACAAAAGTAGTTTATTGTGCCTCTTACTGTTTATATGGCTTTTCTTTGTATGACAAGAGTTGACATAAACAGACGGTAGACAACACCTTGGCCATGTTGAAAAAACAAAAACATGTAACAACATAATCTCAATGCTCTGCCTGCGTCACCATCATTAACATCATGACAGCCCAGCAGGAAGAGAGAAGGGATGAGGTCATCACACAAGAGTTTGTGTGACAGCACCGTGCTGAGGACATTCACCCAATGACTCAAAACATGTTAAAGCATTCACGCACACATGCCTCCCCTCCCTCACCCCCCTGCCCCCCCCCACACACACACACCCACACACACACTGAGGAGACCTGCCCATACTCAGAAGATGGGACCTCTCGCCGCTACAGAAAGAATGTTCATATTGCTTCGAAGAGAGACAGAAAAAAACCTCAGTACTGTATATCAGCTGTGCTCTCCCAGCTGATCGCCTATACCAAGACATTTTGGCAATAAAGAAATGATACATGAGAACACATAATCCTCCACAGCTCCTTTAAAGAGAAGTGAGGATATACACAAGAAGACAAGATGATATAATGGCTTTTGGGATGAGAAGGCAGTTTGCTGCATGGATGCCAGCGCGAGCACAGGCGAGGGGGGCGGGGGGGGGCAGCGATGACGATGATTTGTCCCCCTTCTGGGAGAGTCAGACTGGCATCCACGCCGTTTCTCAACACTTGTCACCTTCTATGTACACGCAGAGGGGTTGAGCTGATCAAAAAACTGAGTCAAGAATACACACATAAATATTGCCTGTTTCTAGCATGCCTGAAAGCAGCTAGGGTTTGGTCCTTACTGAAAAGCCCTGAGTCTGATTCCAAAATGTCTTCCATAAAGATTCCTGCTATCGACTTGCATATGTCTTTGATGCATGATGTTGCTACTGTGTGGATGCTTTTTTTTTTGTAATCCATGCTGAAAGTGTGCATTCGTCTACTGACATCATCTGGGGGAGTTTTTCTAAGGTTGATTGTATTCTGTATGTTAGTATCAGTTTGGACTTGCTAACGGAGATAGAAGCTCACTCTACTCTCAGCTGAGGAGATGTGCCTTACTTGAACAGAGGATCACAAAAGTGCTACATATACGGTCAAGTGTAAATCTGTCTGGGCACTCCATGCCAGGTTGGCACATCTGCAACAGCTGAGGGTAGACCTAACGGTGTCTTTGCATGTGTGTGTGTATGCATTTGAGTGTGTGTGTGTGTGTGAGATTGAGTGCATGTGTGAGCTGCTGTGAGGATCAATGGAGTCCCTGCCAGTAGTCAAACTCCAAAGATGACTTTTCCTAACTTTGGCACAAAGATACTTACTTTCTGCACTGACAGCATTGGCCAGCTGCAACGAGAGCAAAATAGAATAATGCCAATTCCCTGATAACAGAAACTGATTAAGTCACTGCAACATAACAATAGTCCTCTGGGTTGATTATCATTGACATCCACAGTGAGCCAAAGTGCCCAAAAAAGCCCCAGCTAAGCATATGTAGCTGATAAGGAAGACCCAGCCAGTTCTGATTACCCTTCTTTCCCTCGGAATATCTTCTCAGGAAAGCTCTTCAAAGAAAAAACTCGTCTAACAGGATTCATATATAAAAACCAGAATAACAAATAAAGACAAAAATATAATGGTATATAGATATGTATGGACTTATACATAAATTGAAAAAGTAAAACTGAAAACAATATTCAAAAGCAATAACCACAAAAAAAACAAAAGATTAGCATACTCAATTTGGTTTTGCCCTGTACTCTTGTGTCTTTTGAGAAATGTGCTTGTTGTAATCCGTCGGAATCAACTGCTCAGTTCTGGTGTCTGGTTTGGCCGTTCCCCTATTTTGATATAAACAACAATAGTGGAAAAGAAAAGAGACTGTTCGAGTTCTTTTTGTCACCTTCTCTCTTGGCTACGCAAGGAGTTCATTCTGTCATCTCTCCTTTATTTTTCTGTAGTTCACTTTTCATGGACCATGTGGCCTGAGTTAGAAGTGTCTGTACACATAAGGCTCTGCTGTGCTCTGCTGTGGAGGACACAGTGATGTGCAGTACGGAGAGAGAAAGAGAGGAAGGGAAGGCCAGCATTTTGTTGAGGTGAGAGAGTGAGTGAGGTCTTGTCGTATGTCTCTATGTATGAGTGTGTTTGAACCTGTATGTGCATGTTTGTATGAAATGCTCTGTTCACTGCGCCCTCCCAATGAGGCCTTTCCTCGACCCATCTATGGCGTCCAGGACCCCCCAGGGCTCCCCGTCACTGTCCGAGCCCCTGTCTCGATCTTCATCCCCGACATCGTCGTCATCATCTTCGTCCTCCTCTTCCGGCGATGGCTCGCTGCCGTTCTCTGTGGCCCAGCTGTCGTCCTCGTCCTCGGCCTCCTGCTTGACCTGGGCCGGTGGTGGGGGTGGCGGCGGTGGTGGAGGAGGTGGCGGGCTCTCATTGCCCTCTGTTTGGTCATCGAAGGCCTCTGGGTTCTCGAGCATCTCCCTGATCAAAGGAGGCATTGGCCCCGGGATCTCCATCTTCAGAGTGATGGCTCGCTCCGCACCTGGAAGCAGAGAACAAGGTGATGGTAGATGATTATCATGTTTTAAAACACAGCTCTCCTGTCACACACTCCCCTTTTCCAACACATTAGCTCTGGTTCTGGTACTTTCAAGACTCTAAGAGCTTTGTAGTTATCTTGTGAACCAGCCCGCCTTTATACCAGTTTTGAGCATAATCAAACTGCAAACCTGCAAACTTTTGTTCTGTGCTTACAAAGACTTGTTTTCCGCCTAAAACAAGCATGGACCAACTATTGACAGGATTCCCACACATTTTCATGGACAAATTTCCAAAGCTTTTCCATGATTTTTCAAGGACCCCGTTACGTTTTTTTTCCTGCCCTATGTTCCCATAACATTTTTAAATTAATTTACTATTAATTCAGCTATACGTGATATTAAACAAAACACCACACATCACCACATATTAGAGCATTGCTACGTCAACAGCTAAAGGAATATAAATTTGCTGTTATGTTACTTAATGTGGAAGGTTTTACTGAGGACCAACTTTTCATGTTTCAGACCAATTTAGTTTTTGTGGAAATGCTCTGAACAGTTAAAAATTAGGGACTGAAATAGAACCTGTTCTATTTTGGTGGAAAAGTGGTAATACAGAACACAAATAAAACACCAAAAGACTGAAGCTAGTGGACAAAGCCCTCTTTGTCAGTAAAACAGTGAGTCTATACTCGCTCTATAAATACCGTTACAAATTGGATATGATAGCGGTCAGGCCTATTTCAAAATCAGAACTTGTTCCCAGATTTAGTCGCTTCACACTAACCTTTAGTGCTGATGCCCCTGAGGTCAGTGATCTTCATCAGCATGCGGGGGAACATGTGAGGTTTGTTGGGGCGCCGGCGGCGGGCATAGATCTTTAGAGCTTCAAGTAAAGGCTCTTGCAGCTTATCCACTTTCTGAGGCTCCTCTAGATCCATACGGTCTGATGAAGAGAGTACAGAAAATGCATTATACTCTCTGTTATTTACCACAATAACACAAATTCAAAATAATAGTTTCTCTATAGACTGATATAATTTCACATAAAAAAAAAGAAAAAAGAAAATGCAGTGACATGCTGACAGATTTACTAGAGCAACTTCTCTTCACAGCTGGCATTGTCACTGTGTATGTGTATGCTGCAGTACCTCCACAGATGAGGCAGATGGCGCTGAGGAGGCCAGTCTCTGTGTCATCCATCTCCAGGGGTAGAAGCTGGCCAGCAAAGGCAAACACCAGGTCTGTGAGCGGTCCGAAGCCGGCATTGTGCATCTGAGTCCGGTTCAGAGTCAGCCCATCTGAGAAGGTCATAGTGTCCTGTTCTGGGGTGTAGCGTGTGCAGATCCTCAGCATCTGAGAGCAAAAGATATACTTTGTCAACACTGGGCAATATATGATAAGATTTAACAGGGTTTACTACAGCGAAAGCTCAGAGTCGTGTGTACAGTGGCCGAAGAAATATTTGGATTCTGCTGCATAAAAGAACTAATACCATACTGTAAATGAGTGAAAATGCTGCATTACAACTGTTACTTAAGTAACAGTAAAAAGTCAGGAAATGTTTAAGTATTGAGAGAAAATCCTCACATATAAGAAGCTGGTGTAATTTTTAAAGGAAAAACAACTAAAAGATCAAAAAAGTTCTGTCAATCAAATTGATCTGATTGATTTCCTGATCATTTTAGCTGTGCTTATTGGCCTATATATCAAGTGATAACAGTGTTGCCAGACAAAATCTGGCCAGTTTATTTGGCCCAGTAAAAGGCCAATCGGGCATCATTAATCCCAAGTCTAAACTGAGTTGGGCAACCAAACAGCTTGACATTTCTCCTGGCATGTAGAGTTTTGGCCGATGCTGGGCCAGGTCATTTTGGCTATCTTGGTATTATTTGGTAGTTTAAATCATAACAAATAATCATATTTAACTTTTCATATGATTTGTGTGTAGAAATCTTAATTTGTAAGTAGTTACTAAAGCTGTCATGCCTAAAGCAGCACAGAAATGAAGGACTAAAGTAAAATCACCTCAAATTTGTTCTTAAGTACAGTACTTTAGTAAATGTACTTATATAATTACAATCCACCACGATGTGTTTGTAACCGCTCTCTCTCAGATTCAGCAGGCTCAGTATTATTTGGACAAACCCTCCTGCACTACCACATTTTACCAGCAGATGTCAGTATTCCTTCATCCGTCAGCTAAAGTTATTCATAAGAAAAGAGCAAGTGAAGAGGACAAAAGCGAAAACCAAAACATTGTTTCCTCACCAGTATGTCCAGGCAGGCTGATTTGAGTAGAGTGATCTGGTCAGCGATGGTGAGGGTGGTGAAACCCGGCAGCCGCTTGGCGAACTCCACAATCTTGATGATGCATTTGGTGGAGAGCTCACTGAACTTGTCCCATAAACCCAGATCCAGCTGGACGCGGTGGTCTGAGCTGGAGTTCTGAACACACACACACACACACACACACACACACACACACACAGACAAATGTGTTGGCACAGAGGGTGAGCGACCCTCTCTGCATCCAGGGCACGCGTGTCCAAGCCTCACAACACATACATTTACATTTTACATCAATCACAGGGAAAAATCCATTTACATGTTGCATCAATCATTCAGAGGCCACACAGATGGCTAAATGGGGAACTGAATTAGTTAAACCACTACTATGTTGAGAAAGCTACGGTGAATTTACGTCTTTGCATGCAATCTGGGAGCCCTCAGTGACGCCATTGCATGAAGAATGTTACCATACACTCAGTATGAGTGAATAATACTGTTTGGGGCAAGTGTGTGTGTGTGTGTGTGTGTGTGTGTGTGTGAGACTTACGGTGGTGTATTTGCCCAACTGGCAAAGTGATGGGAAGGTTTCTTGGTGAGCTTTGCTGACTTTATTGACCAACTCCTCGAGCTCTCCACTCAGCTCGTAGCTCTCTGGAAGCACCAACTCCTCCTTCACATCCTTCTTCTTCTTGTTCCTGTCATTGCGCACCGCTTTGAGAAGAAAAACAAAATGCAACACGGATCAGCTACACAATGTTCCTCTTCTTTATCTGTGATCACATGTAAAAACATCCATAGCACTCATGCTCTGTGTCTTTTGACCACTGTCAAGGACACTGTGCTCGCTGGTGGAAACCAGAACTCAGTAGCAACTGAGATTTTCTCTTAACAGCATTAACATATTTCCTCTGGCACAGAAAAGACACTGGCTATCTCCTTCTTATCACCCGCTGTCTTCCTTGTCCATCTCTCTATTCACTTGACCGGTGCACATAAGCCGGTCCTCCACTCTCTGCCTCCTCTCCCTCCTCCTCCCATACTTTCCTTCCTCTCAGGATATCCAGTAATAGCAGAGGCACAATGTGATCCCGGTCTTAACACACATCCCACACAAACATTACACCCACATACATGTCCCACGGGCTCTGAGAGGGGCAAGACATTGCCACTTACACACACACAAGGTCAAACTCAAAAGGTCACAGAGCTGTATGTGTGATTAGGCAAACCGCACGAATCCTGGCGCCACCAGCTTTGTAAAAACTCAAAATTTAATTTTCTGCTCCATTGTCTTTATGAATGAAAGCAGTGTCTGTGCTGGCCAGAGGGGCGAGGTGCTGTGGTGAAACAGGAAGTCAGAGTTGTTTCGTAAAGCGATTAGTCATATGATTGGTACAGTGCCCAGCCTCGCCCCGATCACCACCCCTGCGAGGCTCATCATCTGCTTCTGCACTCTCTGCTGCATAGTTTCCCAGAGTCTCTTACTGAGCATTAACAGATCAATAAGTTCACACCGTGTGAATCAGGTCAGATTCTTCGGTGGTAAAAGAAAAAAGAAAAAATGATCTGAGTGAAGTAGAATTTAAACTGCTTGGCAATGTCTCCAAGGTGCTAGGGTATATCTCACTGTGTCTTGATCTATAGCTGAAAGAATCTGCAGCCGTGTGTGTGTGTGTGTGTGTGTGTGTGTGTGTGTGTCTACAGATATTCACACGTGAGTGACTATCCATGTTTTGGAAGTGGGTCTCTCCACCTCTTGGGAGTCCAGTCCCGGAGGGCTCACCTTCCTTGGACATGCCGACCTCAAAGCACTTCTGCAGCCTGCAGTACTGGCAGCGGTTTCGTGTGACCTTGTTAATCTGACAGTTCTTGTCTCGGTGGCAGGTGTACACCATGTTCTTCTGGATACTGCGGCGGAAGAAACCCTGGAGCATCAGGAAGCCAAAGACAAAAGGGGAGAGGGCAGAAGAGAGAGAGAGATTATGTATTATAGTCAAGTCATCAAATTTAGGATGTGACATTTAACTGCTTCTCTTTCATGATCGCCCTTCTTTCCTCTCTTTTTTTCACTTGATCCAGAAGAGAAAACTGAAACATTTGAACTCTTTGTGGTATTCTGATTGGACCTTTTCACTTTCTTTTACATTTTTCACACTAACCAGTGTTGTAAAAAGTAGCTTCAGACTGCAGTTGAGGCTCCTCCCTTTTTATTTTGATAAAAAGGCAGGTAACTAATATTAAACAATAAAATGCAACTAGGGCTGTACCAAATGTTCGTATATTTTACATTCTATGGTTTCACTGAGGTTTTTCGCTGAAGCTTTATATGCTCATCGTCACATTTTATGTCATCACCCTGAAAATGTACTTTGAATAAAAGGATTAATCATGAGTAAATGAGTTCTTTTTCCTTATTATTATTACATCAACAATATCTCTTCAGCTTTGTCTACATAAATTTATGTAGGGAGCAGGTTAATCCAATAAGGGAGAAAAATAATAATGAAATAATCATCAAAATTTATGGTATTGCTAGGCCGCCCTGTTAATACAGGTGCATGCCTCCATTTGTGTGTAGCAAGCAGGACAGCAAACTGTGTAGTGAAAATGTTGCTCTTGAAAGGCTAAACTCAAACAAATATGGATTAAAAACAGAATACACTGTAAAATAAAACATGTTGTGAATGTTGCAAATGATTGCATCTATCTTTTTTCAGACAATTTTGACTTTTTGACTTTACAGCACTTCTGAGTTATTGGAAATGTTTGGATCACAGAGTCAACAGAGAAACAATCTTAAGCAACCACCACTGGAATCTAGTTCTGCAAATAGTACAATACTCATAATATTAGTGTAGCCTAATTTTTATCTGCAACAGTGCAGAAATACCATACTTTAACAGAAGTAATAGACATGCTATAAAAAAACAAAACAAAAAAAAATGCAGGATTCAAATGTTGATTTAGAATTTGAATGTCAGTGTTACGATTGAAGCTTTGAACCATTCAGCACAGCCATAATTGCAACCCAGCATTTTTCTAAATGTACGTGAAAGATGCAGACAAAGCAGAGCTCAAAAGGCTCTGGCAGGTTCTTACCTTGCAGCCCTCGCAGGAGCTGACCCCGTAGTGATACCCTGAGGACTTGTCCTGGCACACAAAGCAGGGCTTGTAGACACGAGGTGGGGGAGGTGGAGACGGAGAACTGGGTACCATCTCCTCTGAGCTGGTGCTCTGGGTCTCCACCGCTATGGAGAAGAAAGAAAAAAAAAAAAGACAGCGAAGTATGTGAGCACTTGATCTGTCACAAAGCATTGTCTGACGGCTAGCCTGAAATGTCAAACATGCGCTTGTCAATACACACAGAAAATCATCGAGTGACTGCATTCAAACATGATGTGACAGTTGACAACTTTTTCCTTTTCCATTTGATTTGCGAGGCCAGCGAGAGATGCTGAGTAACGGTTATGTTCACTTGGCCTGGAGGTGGATTAAGATATCACATTTTCCTTTTTAGCTTGTCTCTCCACGGGACAGAATTGATAAGATAAGAGAGAGAAAGAGAAATAGAGCGTAAACTACAGGCTACAGTTATATTTTTTCCAGGCACCAATTACCACCCTAAGGGGCAGCACTGAGGTGCATGTGTGAGGTGATTATTGTTTTGTATGCACGCTGAAAAACAAAGGAGGGATGACTGTCTGACAGCGAAGACAAAACTGTTTTTTACTGTGCTAGTGATCGACAGCTTGTCTGATAAGACCAAGTAGCAGAGTGAGCTGCTGCAGCCAAGACTTAAAGCTGGCTCTTCCTCATTCCACAGACTGACAACAGCTCATGATGACATCTTGCACGCACAGAGTAGACACCTGTCAAACATACATGCGTGCAAAGCTCTCCTTCTACCTCTCAAACTCAGCTGTGATGTCAGCGCCACCTACATACTTGCCATGGTACATTAAACCTCGCTATATTCCAAAGAGGAACACATTCAGGCTCTTTTGAATGTCCAAGTGTGCAGCGTATGGATTCCATACTTCCCCTGAGTAACATAAGCTGCGCCGCACACATAGGACCAGACCCCCGTCACACATGCTCGCCTGCACAAACTCACAGACACACATGTTGCTTGGGGGAAGTATGGAATCCATACGCCACACACTTGAACGTCCACTTACCCAGCAGCACCTCTTTCAACTTTCACCCTTAGTTACCCTCAAACTTCACCCCCAGCCCCCCATCTCTGCATCCCACCACCCCCTGACACACAAACCCTATTTTTCTCTTGTTTCCTGGCCCTAAATTCCTCAGTGCAGCCCTGCCAGGTTTTAATAGAGGCCTAGGCTCGTAAGGCGGCCTATAAAGGCGGTCCCATGGCTGGACTGGAGGCCCCAGCCCGGCTGGCCTACACTTTATTGGGACTCGGTCACCTTGGGCAGCTATTCACACCACCAGCTGTAGCTCCCAGCCCGTAAAAAAAGCCAATCATAAAATAAAAAACAGGGAGGCTCTAAAATTCTAACTTTTACTGCCCCCACCTCCCCCCAGCACCTTCAATGGAAAGCACAGAGGGCTAGCCTAAACTTAACCTACAACCCCCCTCCTCCCCTCTCTCACACCCAAGGCTGAAGCAAAAACCACCAGCTTGGCTTTTTACAAGAGAGGGGAGACTTCAAAAAGAAGAAAAAAGGGGGCATAAAAAGAGGAATTTGATAAAAAACAGAGAAAGGGGCCGAAGGGGGAAAGGGGGAGGAGAGGACACAGTTGCTCCTGAGGGCAAGTCTTGTTCAAGACCAAGCTGACCATTACTACCACTTCTCCTACAGCTGCCCAGCTACCACCTCATTAATGATAGTAACAGAAATATGTCAGACATTTTTCATTTGTTGCCTGCTGCTCAAACATCTGTTTTTCATATGCATTTTTATATTTGCCTATTCAGAATCCACATTCAAATTCCTCCTTTGAAAGCTGTACTTTGCTGGAGGCAAAGATGTTTTCCATTAGTTTTAAGAGCGATCCCAAAGCCAAATGTGCAAATCAATCTAAAACCTGAAGTTTACACCCGCTGAATGTTTCTACAGCAGTTCTCATATCTCCCTGGCCAGAATGTAACAAAGCAGCAGGGTCACTGGGAGAGCAGAAACCCTCTGAACGTGCCATGAACCTCTGTGTTTATGCAATAATAACAGCAGCAAATGAGGCTCCGGACCAAGCGCTGACAACCCCTTAGAAAAGGACAAACCATATGTGGCGTCAAGTAACGAACACTGACTGACACTGTCTAAATGGAGGAAGAAAGCAAGCCAAGAGAGAAAGGCCATCCTGGAGAAAACTCGGACGGCGGTGAGAGAAAAAATACATCAGGCTCCGTCAACACGTTGAACCTGGTTCCTGCCAGAGAACATGACTCCTGTACCCGCCTCCCAGACCTCGCCTCATTCAGCCCACTCCATCCAAATCCCCGCACCACTTACCCCAGGGCGCCACAGTGAGAGGGCCCATTCAGGCAGCCGCCCTGAGCCCCTTTCCCCAGTCTCCTCAACTCAGCTCATCACTGTTTAGAAAACAAAGCCCTGTGAAATGAGAGGCCCTCCTTATCAGCGCTCCGAAGCCTGGGGCACCATTTGCATGACAATCCGCCGGCCAAGGCCTGTGAGCCGATGATGGACGGATGAGATGAGAGGAGTGGGATAGGTGGGTGGCTGCTGTTGTTGGGGGGGAGGAGAAGAGGATGAGAAACGGAGGGATAGTTGAGTTACCAGTAGCCACTGTTCGTTTCCTGCTAAGTATCAGTTTACTCCCTAATCCCTTCTCTCAGTGTTCTCTGTGCACAAGTGGCCCAGCTGCACTGACCAGGCCTAATCCCCACAGATACTATTCAATGGCTACACACACACAAACACACACACACACACACACACACGCACACAGGAGGATAATATTCACTGGCTGTAAACTAGCAAACACACACAACAATCCCCCTGCACATTACACTAAAGTGCTTCAGCGTGAGCGGGATGTGCCATACATCATTTTCCACAACCTCATTAGATGTGAAATGTAACTGACAGAAATAGCTGCGTGGCTGAAGGTGACTTCAACTAGGTCAATTAGGTGACTTCAACTAGGTCAATTACATTAAATTCTAGGTCTCGGCCCAGTCAACTGGGCCAATTGACGTCCCTTTAGATTTAACAGAAACAATAGAAGAGAAAGAGAACGAATAGGAAGAGATGATTAAGAAAAACTCTCTGGTAATGCTGAAGCTGCCTGTTGTCCACTCGACTGGAAAGGGGAGTGTTTCTAATGTATGTCAGCAAAGGCCATGACTATGCATCTCGTGTTTTGTGTTGCAACACACTCTTTTTAACTGAGCAGCATATGACATTCTGGCAGGGTAACAAGTATTCTTTCACAATAGGCCTGCAGATTTTGTCTACGTGACTTGTTGGTGTGATTGAATCTTCCGTGGGACGCTGTTCCAGAAGTCTAGTCTTGGCATGTGAGAGCGAATGCACAGGCTGTGCGAGGACAGCGTGCATACAGTAACAGGACAGCGCACGAATTCTGTGTTTATGTTGTTCGCCAGCCCACTCACTGTAGCCTCTATTTGATTTGCAAATGCAGGATCGTTTGTAACTGTACACGAGTAAGCTCCACTGTTCCCCAGTAATATATTCTCTGTGTAAGAGAGCTCTAGGAAGCAGTGAGAGAGAATATGAAGGACATATTATCTATACAAATTCCTCTGGATAATAATAATAATAATAAAAATAATAGTAGTAATTATTATTATTATAATAATAATAATAATAGCATCAGGAGGATTTTTTTAATGAATCTGTTACTGGCCAAAAGAATTGTTTCTCTCTCATGGAAAAATGTTGGTAAGGCGAGTACCTTTCTAAACTACAACTCTGCCCTTGGAAAAAATGACATTTGCTATCAGGGGTAATAAATCACTTTTCAACATTTAGGGTCCCTTCATATGTTATCTAGAGAGGACAGACCTGGCCCACATGATAGAGGCACTGGGGGATTTCCCATGATTTAGCCTCTGCATAAATCTGTCTTAATATAAGACATACTTTTTTTTGTATTTAATTGATTTAATTTCATTCCCCCTTTTTTAAAAATGTTTTCATTTATTTTTATTATTTATTTATTAGGGCTGTCTGTGCTAATGTGTTAATCATTATGTGATTTTTTTTTTTTTTTTAAATCACATTAAAGAGGCTGTACCGGGTTTAAAAGGGGCTGAATAATCCTACAAATTTAGGCTAAAACCTGTGAATGGAGAAACTCCACAGTCATTCTACAGGGATCCCTTGACCTCTGACCTCAAAATATCTGAATGAAAATTGATTCTATGCAGAAGTCTCCCCTTTACAGACATGCCCACTTAATGCTAGTCCCATGCATTTTTTTTGCTGTCACTGGATTCCTCATCAGGACAATCTAAGAATTGCTTTACCTTGTTAATATGGACCTCATTACTGTTTTGAAATGCAAAATAATAGAATTGAAAACATGCAATAAATCCCAATGAACTTTTGAAATTCTGCGATTCATCATTGAAAAAACTAATAATTTGACAGCCCTATTATTAACTCTTTTTACGGCGGCGGCGAGGTTGGATTATGCATATGTTAAATCTTTAGTCATTGTTCTGAGATTTTGTTCATTTGTCCAGTTTTTGGTTTTTCTTTCCCTGCTTGTGTATTTGTGCATTCATATATACATATACTGATGCTGTGCATGTACTTGTTTATTGCTGCTAAAATCAATGAAGACATTGTTGGAAAAAAATATTCTCCTGTGTGTGTGTGTTTTTTCTGTTTGTGTTTAACTGCAAGCATGGGCATGTGGGGCCTTTGTCTCCGTCTCTACCTTCATTAAACAGCCTGTAAAGCTTGCGTGTTCCTGTCGAATGCACTGGGCAGTAAAAGAGTGTGTGAGACTTGGAGGCAGTGTGTGAGAGAGAAAGAGAGGGGCACACAGTAGGGCTCACTGTGAAAAAGAGGGGTGGGCACTGGGCAGACAGCAGTGGCAGAAGGGGAGCAGATTGAGAGAGGATGGTGAACAGTGGGCTGGAAGACTTGCTGGCACACTCGGTGGGGCCTTTGTGGGTGCCCTTGGCCCTCTACCCCACGACAGAGGCTACAGCGCCACAGGGTGCTCGCTGAGTGACCAGCTGAAGGGTTTCTGTGAAGAGCTAGGCTTCGTGAAAGAGGAAAAGAAAGTACCACACCCTTGTCAGCCGTGCCAGCATGTTTAACTCTCCTTCTCTGTTTCTCTGCCCACGTCTTCCTGCCATCCCTCTGAGGCTTCAAGGTCCCACACAACAGGCCCATTTCCTTCCTCTTGTCAGTACCAGTCTTTCCGGAGGATCTCCGTCACTGCTTTTGTAGCCACCTCTCCCTTGCTGCTACACCTTCTTACATTTCCCACAGGTTGAATAATACTGCTGCGCTGTTCAAGCTCGGCTGCACACAGTTGAGTCACCTGTGAGCTTTTAGGTGGGAGGTCTATGGAGTCTCTATTGTGTTGAGTTACACAAGCACTCACAATGTAACCTGCTTGCAACTGAGAAAGGAACAGTTTATATGGTGGGGAAGTCAAAAGCTGGGAGGAAGGAGGGAGGAATGTGTGCGTGTTGACAAGGAGGAGAGAGAGGCTTTCATTAAAGGTGCTGAGCAGTAGCAACGCCTTTCAACAGCTGTCAGAAAGCTCATTACCTGGGCTCCTACAGACACACACACATGCCTGTAAAGAGGCCCCGCTAAGCTGTCTTTTAAAACAAGGTCTATGATAAAACTGGGCTGCCGACCAGGAGATGGCTCAGGTTCGAGCGGTGAAAACACCCCAAGCTCGCCAAAAGTAGTGAGAAACCAGACATTAACACACACACACACACACACACCCCCCTCTCCAGGAATTTACACCCTTCTGTCAGAACCAGCAGAAAGTCATGAAACACAGAGAGAAACAGACACATGTGTGAATGCACATGATGCTCACATATGATCTGCGACCAGACGGAGGTGTGGAGCAGAACGTTTTAGCATATGTTAGCTGCCATAAGTGCTAATGACAAAACTTTTGAGACAACATGGTCGCACAGACTGCTGCCAACACACACACACACACACACACACACACTCCAGTTCACACTTCTTTGTCTTTTGCTCCCCCGAAGAAAGCGTACAGAGCAGGAAAGGCGGCAGGTGGGATAAGCCTGTATCCTCAGGGCACATTTTAAAAAGTGGAATTACCCTTGCAGTCTGGTGGTGCTCTCAAAACACCCTTTCTTCTTTACAGCACCTCATAAAGGGCCTTTTGATATTTTCTTGATGGAGTCGGCCAAGCCAACATTTGGCAGCAAGCCCCCCCACCCCCCACCCTCTTCCTGCACCACACAACCCTGTCAAGAAACACACAAGTTGGCTTCAAACAAACTTGCACACCAAGTTGCCTGTCCCCCATGAACCCAGCAAAAAAAGAAGTTTCCTTCAAATGTCCTTGAACAAAACCTGAGGAAGGAGGTATTAAAAAGCAAGGGGGAAATTAAAGGAAACATACTTTCAATGAAAGGATTTAAGTCAGTGGCCTTTTATGGCAAGTGCAGGAAAAAGCAGACAGTCAAGTGCAGATCTGTGGAAAAAATGTGCCCCCTCATCCCTGCGGTGAGCTCCAGCTGACTCTTCATCTGCCCAACAGAAGACAGAGAGGAACACACGCTCTCCTCCGGTGACTGCAGAGTGAACCCAAACCTGGCAATGCGGTGCAGGCCGGGGCCATTGATCATGTCAGGAAGACAGGACAACTCACGGGCAGGCGAGGAAGCAGACAGCGAGCGGAGGCAGGCAGACGGGCGAGGTGAGGAGAGAAGAGAGGAGAGTCATCGAGGCAAAGCTCCGAGTCCTTTGATCCTCAGGTTGTTTCTCATCCTCCCAGACTTCCTCTCACCATCTGTAGCCCTGGCTCTCACCTGTCTGTCTCTGGCAAGGCCACTCACGCTCGTTCAATTGCTATTGCTTCCTCCCAACAACAATAGAAACCTACAAAAGTAGAAGTAGCCTGTCCCCGGCTGCAGCCTCGCTCTGTCAGAGGAAGTGAGGGGAAAGGAGGATAATGTAAACAACAACAGTAGTATTCACTCCAGCTCATTGGGGAAGCACCGCAGACCAAAACGTGCAAACGCAAACCTCTTATTGGACGGAAAAAGCACACCCACAAGTAGTAGCACATAGTTCAATCCCACTCAATATGTAAATGTGTGTACCCATGCGTCTGCACACACTACCCGAAGTATTTCCTTTTGCGTTTTTCCTCAGCCTTATATCTATCTGACATCTCAATTTAATGATGTGCATTTGCATCTTGGGTTTTCCTCCATCTGTTCACTTATAAAGAACTGGAAAGACATAATGATAGAGACAAAAACAGTGTCAGACACTGAAAGTAAGATAAACAGATCGGCAGTGAGAGCGCAGCCAGAATTGTGGCTTCCTGATGTCTAAGTGATTTGCAGTTCAAGTGTATGTGGTGATTTTTGAGCCACTGGCATGAAGTCCCCTCAAACTGGCACAATTACTCACAGTCATATCAGATGTAGAAGTCTCTCTGAGAAACTTCTGCTTTGAGTGGCTCTGTGGAGCAATGATGCATATCAGAGTTTTTCACTTTTGCTTGGCAACCAACCGCCAACAGGTTGCCCAACTCTGTGTCTGGGCGGAGGCTGTCAGAGCACTGACAAGAAATTCAGACTGGGGCCACAGTGATTCACTTCCTTAGCCGTCTCTCGATGTGTTGGAAGTCCCATGTTAATATGGGGCAATAACGTCACATTTTGACATTTAAACTATAACCACTCAGAGAACACGAAAACGTCACTGACAAGGAGAGCAATGCCCATTCAGTCAGTTCCCATAACAGAAGTGCACCCTGAGCTCATTCAGCATTCCTGAACACGGCATAAATCATCCCAAGCAGCCCTGAACTCCTTTGCTGGATCGCTTCCTGTCTAACTGGCTGTCTGTCTGGCGGGCTGGTTTTCTCTCAGTGTTTTCTGGCAAATGTGAAAGGTGCTCAAACAGCGGAGCAGGAGCTGATAAATCCAGGCCTACTGACAGGATGACCACAACGGGCTCTCGTTCAATCACAAGTCACGCTACAGTGAAGACATGGACATATTCTAGTTTGTAGTCATTGCAGAGCATGTGTTCTTATTTCTGTGTCCATGCATACCTGCTGCTCGTGAGCGTGTGTCATGTGTGTAAGTGAGAATGCACTTCTTGTGTCAGATTCAGAGCGAGACATTTCCTGCAGGGACCCACTGAAGCAGTGAGTGTGTTTACACACACTCCAGTTACCTGGTAATTGTCGGTTTTCTACAGTGGCCTGATTTTTTTTCTCTATAAAAAAAACTGATATAAAGAGTATAACAGAGGTTTCACATGTGTGCATGACAAAGAGCCAGCACAGGGAATGTGTCACTGCGAACGTAATGCAGTGTGATGACAGGAAAGGTCATTACTGTAATTGTGCATCCGTGTATCCAAAATAAATACATCCAAAATCTGACTGAAACAGAAACAGAAACTAGGGTAAATAAAAAGTTACCACAGCTGTTAAGTATACTGTAGAATTCTGACACATGGCTACACAGTAAAACTGTGTGGTCTTGGATCAAAAGTATGACAGTAGGTTGGACAGACATCTGATCAGTTAACAGCTGTATGTTAAGTTTTCAAGATGTGGACACACATTCCCGTTTTGAGTCTTAACCTGATTTCTTCAGATAACCTGGTTTTATGTGCACATGTAAACATCAGATGTTTTCAGAGCAGAAGAACTTTTTCATAGTTCCAAGAACCCCCCTTTGTTGTGTTCGCACCACAAAAGCTAGGATCAATCATAGCTTTTATTTCAGTGTACAGTGATTGGTCCAGATTGGTCAAAAACAGGCAATGCGGCACCAGCATCCGCTATTTTTAAAAACATGTTAGCCATATAAATAACAGATAACACAAACAGAAGCTCAAAACAAAAACAAAATCAATGGTGAAAACATGAACAAATGGATCGACAGTGTAGTTCAGGCTGTACTTTACGCAATTTTTACTTGTCAAAGCAAAAGTGACCTTGCAACCATCCAGTACTTTAGCGTTCTTATTGGCAGTGCAAATGCACACCGAAAAAAAGAAAAAGCCCTTGAAGTTATGTAGTTCTTGGTGGAGCTCCCCTGTGTGCAGTTTCTCTCAGGGATTCCCCAGAACTGCTCTGTCCTCCTAAAGTGAGTGAGTAAGCACAAACTTACACACACATACACAAAGAGGCATCTTTGAGGTTCTCCCTAGGCTGGGCGATATTAAAAAAATCAAATACCTCAATGTCCATATTGCGACAATACTGAAGAATTGAGTATTTTTGCTTTCACAAACTATATACAGTGAGATTTTTTGATGAATAATCATCAGTAATATTGATATAATGACTAAATGGGGAAAAGCAATTAATGGAACAGTCTGGTGAGCTCAGAAAATTAAGTGAGTTTACTGTAACGCAGCCTTTAAAAAAGTCCAAAACTGTCTGCTAAGCGTACAATAATGGGTTTGTTAGTTCACACACACACACACACACACACACACACACATGCACACCCCTGGACCCCTCCAACGATCACACAAACAAAATATACACGCAAATAAATGAAGTAATGCAGTAGTAGTAGTATATACAAATGAACTCATACACCATTTCCAAAAGAGTGGTCATGGCAGTTGCACACATACACATTGGCAGAATTTGACTAATGTCCAAGTGAAAACAACGCCAGCAGGCCGTCCATCCCTCCCTCCCTCCCTCGGCCAACTTCTCTTCCATCACTCTCCACCCCTGAGTCCAGATAATAGCTGTACTACACCAGCCGCCCACCACTCCCTGCCAAACACTGTCGGCTGCGTAAACACAGCCCATTCACACATACACAGAGGGAGGACAGTCGGGCTCGTCTGGGTTCCTAGTCTCAGCTTGGCTGTCCGAGCCCTCCGCTTCTCATAACAGTGAGCCCCTAGCAACGCTCGAGCCAAGCCGTCAGTCAATAACATGGTGGTAACAGAACTGCTATCCTCACACTCAGCTCACACATGGCTCTGAGCTGACACACTCCTATATACTGTATACTATATACACAAACACACACGAGCGCAACAGTACATAGCGTGCCCTCTAGCGAAATAAACTCTCACAGGTGCATACATGAGTACAGCACATACACAGAAACGTCAAGGTGCACAAACGTACACACACACACACACTGCCTGCCAGTTGCCCACGCCTTTGTACGAGGGAAAATGTGCCTGGCAGGCAAAGAGCTGTTCTCAGTAAACAGCTACAATAGCAGCAGCCAGACATGGGTGTTAGGGTGGGCAGCCGCAATACCTCGGTGACCAGCAAACTATTGTGAAAGGACTTACAAAAGTCCACATTTTATACTCTGCTGATACAAAGGGGCAAACTGTTAGCCCATTCGCCTCATAACAGCCTCTTCTGTCAGGCTGCGCTCCACAGTTCTGCAGCCGAACGAGACTCCTTGGCATAAGCACTCTTGTGCAACACCTCTAGAAAATGTCAGGAAGATGGACATAAAGTCCGAGGTGACAGATTTGGCCTCCACATGATGGTTGATGAGTTTTATTTACAGTGGTGTGACTGACGCTGCTGTGGGGCTATAAACTGCTATTAGAGCAGAGCTGGATTCCAGTACAGGCCTGTGGAATCCAGCCTGGCACATTGTCTGTCTCTGCATTTGACACAGCAGTCTGGGTGCAGAAACGCCAGCCGAACAAGCACGTAAACACTGCATACATTGACATATAGTAGTTCACATATAGACTTGACACACGCAAGCACGGGGCTGACATGCTCATATTTATGCATAAGCGAAAAACCGCACATGAAAAGGGGGCTTGTGGAAATAACTTTAAGCAACTGCAGGGATTCAATCTGTTTATTTATAGGTGGCACTGCCTATTAATGGGCTCGGCTATTACTGCAGGGCTGAGGCGGATCTGTTAGCAAGGTGGTGTGATACTGCAACACAAGTCGTCCTTATACTGAATATGGCTTCATGCTGTGAAAAGGTTTCCATGTAGTAATGCAATTTAATAGAGTAAATTTCATATAGACCTAACTATTATGTGGTTAGAATTCACTTAAATTATATTTAATATGATAGTTTCAGATTCAATTTATGTCATTGCAATATGCAAGTGTGAATACAGCAAAATGAGTTTTGCAGCTGCAGAGTATTATTAAGACATCTAGACTTGGTCTGATGCCAATACCAGCATTCGAAATGCCTCCAAAACAGCCTAAAATGCTGGATCATGTATCAGCAAATATGTCTGTCTATACGTCTAATAACAGGTCATTTATTAATAAACTTTAAAGTAGTATCCCACCTGGATAAAATACCAGTTTTCCTGGGAATCAGTCCTTCTTCACTGATCTAAAATAGAAGCCTAAATTGCAAATTGCACTGTGTAGCCATGAACAACTACTGTTATCTAAAGCAGCAAGATTTCAGTAAATAGTGCAGCCATTTGCAGATTGTCAGCAATTTGGCAATACTTGACTCTGGATAAAAGAAAGTTTCAAGGCACTGATTCTCTTTATGTATTTGTTGATGTTTTAGTGCCCTGACACACCAAGCCAAACGCTGGCCGTCAGTCAATATTGCACCATCAGTAAGAGTCTATCACCTTAGTTTTTGTGAGTCATTTTTTTCAGCTGATTCAGCATGTTGAATCAGAGACAGCCGAACCCATCGGTCAGGGAAATCACTCTGGCTCCACTCAGCGCACGATAAAAGAAACAGAAGCAAGGAGAGTAAAGAGAGGACTAAAGTCAAGAGGGAGTGACATCAAAATAAACTTGTTATATCAGGTAAAAATATGTTTTGTTCTTTCAACATCGGATTGTTTTGATGATGTACTAACTGGCTAACTAGCATTAAAGACAGTCTTCCAATTTCCCTTTTTGAATGACAATTACAAACTATCACCATCTGCTGGTATGGAGGAACATTTCCTTTCACTCAGGCGCAGAACGTACATGCTGGTTGGCCTTCGCCTGTAGTCTTTCTGGTGTGTTCATGTGCAACTTTTTGTCTGAGACACAAGCAACAGCTTTCATCGCTGCAAGTCCATTGATGTTGGTATGACGATGATGATTTCACTTTCATACAAAGTTAGTAGTATACAGTGGTTAATTTAAAAAGAAAAATCTTTTTATGCAGTGTAAGTTCAGGTATCAGCATCGGGAAGAAAAAAATGGTATTGCAACATGTCTGCTGACATACCAAAGGTATATCCACATGCATACCTACATATCAGCCTACACACACACACACACACATGCACACACTTACAAATACTTAGTCATGTGCCTTTTCCCAGAGAGCAGCTTAGTGAAATACAGGCTCTCCACTAACTGCACTCTAAAATTAGGTGCTTTTCCGATAACAGTTTGGGATTACAGAACAGAAAAGGTTACTCTTGTGCTTCAGTGTTTTGTACATTTCACTTTGAACTGATTTTCTACTTCAAACAGCTCATTTAGCTGCACTGGCATAATTGTTTTCAGACACAAGTGAAGGTCCTTCCCTCGGTCATATCAATTACGACTCAGTGACCTTGGACCAGCTGACAACTTAAGCCTTTTAACTTCAGCACATTCATTTGACATTATCTGGAAAGGATCAACAAGGTTTATGTATATATAACAGCACTGACACGTCCTCATTAGATCTGCAACCATGGCACTATAACTCTCCTTCACTCTCCCTCTCTCAAACACACACACACACACACACACACACACACACCACCCCCCTGACCAAGATACCACTATCTATTCCCAGTCCTGCCCCCTCAGGCATTCTAATCTTTTAATTGAATCTTTTGTAATTATAATGAAATAACTGCGGACTTCCATCAGGGAGAAAATGATCGGGGGCCAGAATGTGCCAGCGGTCACAGGAAGCTCTTATTTCTCTGCCATTGCTGCCGAGATATACCCCCATTTCAATTAGCTCCTCAATTCACATTTGAACAGCACATTAAGGGAAAACAAAGAGACGTGTGTGCCTGTGCATGTGTGTGATTACACACGCGGTGACGGATCGCTCTAGCAATCCGTTACTACCGTGTCACTCTCTTGTATGTATCGCCGGCGAGCATCACGATTGATATCACAAACAGTGTTCAAAAAAGATTCAAGCTACGGGGAGTGTTTTGGTGAGAAAAACACACTTCCCCTTCTTCTGACCCTGGAGAACTGCTAAGCGTAATTGCCTCATTCTTCTAAGCAAATGAACATTGACAGAGAGGGGATCGGTCTGCATAGGCTCTCTCAAATGGCTTCCCTGGCAGTTGACTAATTCAGTTCTCATTGACGTATGACTAAATCAGTGTCCATTATCCTTATGCGCAGGGCAGCTCAGATGTAGTACCAGCTCCGTGGTATAAGGCACTTAAGAGCATTACAAGCCAAGCTGGTTGAAAGGGTCGCCTTTTCAGCAAGCTGACAAGGCCGCCACACATGGTGTAGATCTGACATTGGCCAGGCCGTAGCCTCTCACTAACCTCTGACATTGAGGTCTCCCACTGGCGAACAGAAAAAACAGGAAAACTGACCACACACTTTTAAGTCCTCTGACTGTCCCGGGCTAGTGGCCAACAACAGTGACACTTATCACCGCTGGAGATTTACTGCCAACACAATAGGATATAGTCATTTAGGGTGAGATTTAAGGGGGCAAACCTTTTTTTCAGATTGTCATACTAAACATTTAAAGATTTCTACCATTTTTTTACTTCAACTTGTACTTTTTCCCTACACTGTTTAACTCTTTGAAACCTGAGCTAACTTGTTTGGTTTTCTTTCAAAAACACGGAAAAAAGGCAATGAGCAACTTTTATTATTATTTTCAAGAAAGCTAGGGAAAAATAAATTTCAATAAATATATGAGGGAAAAACAATATTGTGATTATCTTAAATACATATTCAAAATGATTTTACATAATTATTATATTTTAAGTACTTTTGTCTTGTTTGCCTTATTTGTTTATATTTCTTTTTTTGTTTTGTTTTTTTCTTTTTACTAATTTGGGTTTTTTTGGTTTCTTTTTACTAATTTCTTGCTTGCTTTGGTGTCATTTCTTTCTTTTTTGCTCACCACGTTTTTTGTTTTTGAAAGTAATTTGCTAATATTTTAAGGGGTTTATTTATTTATTTATTTTAATTTTAGCTGATCACAGTAATTCATTGTTTAATAGCATGCCAAAGCCAGGTGACTCTCTTTATAAACCCAGTGTTTTTTTTGGTGCTCAGCGTGCGTGCTTGTGTGAGCGTGGCATTAGGAGCCAGACAGGTCCCTCTGTTGTGCAGCTGGGCCTGCTTAATGAGATATCAGACTCAAACATCAATTCATCAGCCTCATTGATGAGGACAATGAGGGGCAACTGCTTCAGCAAAGAGAGGCATTATATGGCTCCTTGTGTGGGGATAGGGCTGCCTTGTTTACAAAGGTTATTGGGCACAGAGGGCTTGAAACAGTACACCACACCGGCCTCCACTTTGCTCTGCTCTGCTAGCTTTCTTACCCTCAGGGCAGCTTCTCAGGAGTTTTTTTTTATCTCTTTGATTTTCTGGGACAAAGACCCCAAAAGAAAAATGTACTTCAGGAATCCGGAGGTCTGATTTTCAAATGTGTGCATGTGTGTGGGTTAAAAGGGGAGGCCATAGAGGCCTGATTGATTAAATAAACAAATCTCATCTTGTTATCATCAGGGCTCCCCTAGCTTTAAGCAGAGCAGGCTGGGCTGGCTGGAGTTCCCCCTGGCCTCGGCCTCCACTGACAGGGCATCTGTCTTCATTAAAGCTCAGCCAGTGTGCATGACAGCCACTGAAACGCTGGTGTCTTCACGATTAATGAAGACAGATGACTCCCCCCGAGAGGCAGTAAAAGGAACAAAAAGCAGGAGGATGAACAAACAGAAAAACACACACACACAAAAATTCAAAATTCACAAAGCATCCCAAAAACAAGAGCACGGTTCAACTGTTAATCCCGCCGCTCTATCTTCGCTTGTGTTTTTGATTGTTTTTCCACTGTCATATCTTGGCTCCCTCCACACTGCTCCCATACCATGCATACACACCCCCACTCCTTTTCCACTCTCACACGCTCTCTCACAGCAGTAGCGGCCCCCTGGAAGTGTATGGAAATGGACCCCAGTTTTGTCTGTCCAGAGAGAGGCCTGTTGTTAGAGTCAGAGCCTTGTCTGAAGTCACAGGCATGGAAAAATGAGACAGAGGAAGCGAGATGAAAGAAAGAATATCCCGCTTTTTTAGACTGTGTATGCATTCCACGTTTCTAATTTATTCATCCATTTATCCATTAAATAATTCATCTACTTATTAATTCATGGCTCGAGAGGAATATCATTATCCATCTCGTATCCAGAAGCGTAAACAAACCTCTGACCTATGAGGACAGCACAAAACTTCTGTAACATTAAGCAGGCTATATTCGTCAATAACCTTTCATCAGAACGTGTAATGTAAAACCACATTAAGAAATGGGCTAAACCAGTCTGCGTGCCCAAAAGCGTCAGTGTTTTCTCTTCCTGTCACACACCAGCCCTTTTCCTCTTTCTTTCATCTGTAGTTATACTCATAGTTTTGTTTTTCGTAGACAGCACCTGGCAAGGTCAAACCTCAGGTGGCTACACATTGTCACTGAAACTTGACTCCACGGGCTCAAACCCACAAGTCAAACATGGAGACACACACAAGTACACACAGACACACACAGTGCATATCATATCATAGCAGAGTTTCTCTCAGATGGCTGAGCAGCTCAAACTGGCTGTGGGCTGTGAGGGGGGAGAGGAGAGAGGAGGAGAGGAGACTGTCTGTCCCAGTCTTTTCCTGTGCTGCTCTCCAGCCCCTGACAGCAGCCCCCTTAGCCGAGCCCTGAGGGGTAAGCAAGTCGGCAATAAGAGACAGAGAGACATGACTGTGTCATAAAAGAAAATCCAAACAGGATGCCACTTACACTGAACACTGGCACTGCCCGTCCAAGCGAAGGGGTCCAGCCCCGCAAAGAAGGGGCTCGCCTTCCGCAGCATGCATGCACCGCGGCTGGTGACATCATAGAGCTGACGGGGGCCCATTCCCAGAGCCTCCATACAGTCGAACATGGCACCCCCCCGCCCAGGGCAAAAATCACTATGAGCTGCTCAGTCCTGCCTGCCTGCGTCCTGCCCCTGCGTCCACCGCTCACGTCACTCGCTGAAGCAGTGACAACAACAAACAGCAGCAGCAACAGCTAGCTGGATCTGCTACCTCTCTCCCTGCCTTCACTTATCTCTGGCTGTCACTCTCTCTCCGTTGCCCTTTCCTGCCGATGCTGGAGTTTCCCCTCTTTCCCTCTCAGCTGGAATGCAGATCTGGTTCCTGCCTGGCTGAGCTGAGCTGAGCTGAGCGTGACTCTGACTCTCTCCTCTCCCCCTGCCCTTGGGTGAGCTGCTCCCTGTCTGCTGTAACAGACCTAAATAACAGCCTCTCACAGCTCTCACTGAGCCCCAGACACGGCGGAGCGAACCAACTGCCTCGGCATGACGCTCTGAGAGGGGGTGGAGAGAGAGAGAGAATGCCAGAGAGGGAGGGCTGGAGAGAGGGACCCAGGAGGAGGCGGAGGAGGGGAGGAGGCGGGAGAGAGGGGGCCGGCCAGCAGAGCTTGCACTGGAGGAAGAACTGATCTGGTTAGAGGACAAAACTCTATTCCCATTCTTCTTTTGCTGTTTTGTCCGTGCTGCTTTTTTGTGTTTCATATTTCAGCCCAGAATGCAAACAAACAATCCCCCTCCCCTCGTGTCCCATTCAGATCTGGTCCCTGTCTCTGTCCTTCCATCGCACCTCCCCCAATTCCCCTGCAGTAAATATGAGCCCCCTCCCCTCCCTTCCCCGAGCCCCCGTCTCTAATCATAACCATATTAAAGTCCAGCCACTGGCCGGTTGAGTATGTGTGTGTGAGAAAGAGAGCCAGAGAGAGAGACAGAGAGAGAGAGAGAACATTGTGCTGTGGTTGAACCCAGAAACCAGATGCCAGGCTAAATCCCTCCCTCTGCTCTGTCTGTTTGAGGGAACAGAGGATGGGCAGTTCTTTCTGTCTCTCCCTCTGGAAGTGCTTTAACAGTGATGAATGAGGGCTGCCTTGCTCAATCCCCACCATGCATTTACACAGACAAATACCCCCAATACACAAACACACCATGTGCTGAACACACTTCTCACAGGTCCTCTTGACCTTGTGTGTGATTTAACTCTCAGCGTCCGAGGAAATGGACAGATGCAAGGATGCAGTTGTGCTATTTTAATACGTCAAACGCTATCTGAAAGCATTACAAAATTCTGCCTTTAAACATTTGGCCTCCTTCAACTGCTATCACTAAAATAATTCAATTTAAAAAACACAGTGCTGACCTCGCAGTGCCAGTAAATCAAAAGAAATCAATAGGCGGTCAATAAAAAGAAGTCTGTCACTGGTCCTAACTGTTGCTCTGCAGACAGATTGACTCTGCCTGGGCTAAAGCAAACAGCCTGATACAATGAGAGATATATGATAATAGAATGGCTTTAGTCTGCTTGCCCCGCACATTCATCTCCCCCCCTGTCAGGCCAGTACAAGTGGTACAGCCCAGCAGGCAAAAAAGACAACATTTCCTGTCAATCTGTGCTGCTGGCTACGCTCTCCATAAACACACAGTGCCCTCCCCTCCCTCCTCCTCCTCCTCCTCCTCGTCTGTCTCACACTTTTTCCTGTCTCGTGAAAGAAACCATGCTTTCGGGCTATTTTCAATGATTTCGATTAAAATGTTTATTGACCTAAAAGCTTTTCCTCCAGTTGAGATCTCTTGTTTATTTTTTTTGAGCTGGCACACTCAAGCAGTCATATATACACACACACACACACACACACACACACACGTGGCTCTTGCACACGCACGCACACGCACACACACACACACACACACAGAGACACACATTTAACAGCTCTTTTGTTGCATCAAACAATAAACAACATCAGTAGTTTTTATGTGTTTCTTCATACAGCTGTCGGGTCATAAAGAGGAAGCTTTATGACAGCAGAAATAGAACAGTGAGGCTAGATAACAAACTGTTATCTATCAAAGATGCCCCCGCTAACAGTTTGTTGTTAAAGCTGACTTTCTTTTTTTTCTACCTCTCCACCCATTTAAACAATGATTCAAAAGCAGAAAAAAGTCCTGATGCATTAGATGCATTTCAGATTAAATCATCACTGCCACGAGTCACATTTTTATGATTCACAAGCATTCTTCTCACACTCATCTTTCGACTGTTTCCTGTGTTGTTTTTTTTTCTTTTTTCTCGCTGTTCGTTTCAAACAGCATCCTGGAAACTAAAAAACTGGCGAATCCCCTGGTGTTTGAATGTTCTTTGTAACATCAGTGCTGTTTGCCAGGGCTGCTCTCTGGACCGGCAACACAATCGATTTATAATATCATGTGCTCACACTTGAAGCTCTTTTGTTTTTGGAGATTTATGGACCTTATCCGACGCTCTCCTGGTTTTGACATTTCTTTTTTACTGGTGTTTGAGACTATAATTCAGACCACTAACCCCAGGTTCTGCACTTATTGGCACACAGCGCTGTGAGCTGAGAGTCTTCCAGCGCTTCAGAGGGTTTTCGTGGAGTGAGTTTAGACATCTAATCTACACATACTCCATACTGTTGCTGACCCAGGCCGGTCCCTGCCTCCCCTCCCTCCTCCCCTTCCTTCCCCAGCCAGAGAGGTTGAACTCCAGAAGAAACCCCCACTGGGCCACTAACTTTCCCCCCAAACTTATCCTGCCCTCCCTCCTTCTCTCCCTCACTCTCTGGCTCACAAGTCTCTCCATCGCTCTCCTTAATTCCCCCCCCCCCCCCCCCCCCATCTGTTTCTGCAAATACTCTCCTCATTTCATCAAGTTCCCTATGGCCGTTTTTTCCTAACTGCATGATTTGTTTTACTTGAAAAAGTTCTCTGCTTTTGTTTCTGGGTTTGGAAATGTTTCATTTTCAGTGGCTGCCAACTTGCTGGTCATTCTCTGTGACTGCTGCTTTCCCTCACGTTTAATGACGCTGATTAGATCAGACTTTGACACATATTCAAAATATTTAAATGTTTCTTTTGTGATAGGATGTTTCATCTCTTTATCTGTACAGTAGACGTACAGGGGGCTGGGACGCTCAGTCAGCTGGTCGCAGACTGCTTATAGCTCCATGTGGGCCGGAGCCCAGGAAAACCAAGCTTTACTACTGTCTGACGCTCTGATGCCGATTACAGATAAGACGTATACAACACATTGTTGTCACTTCCTCTGTATACAGTTGTTCAGGTTACAGCCGAGCAGTCAACAACGCAGTGGTGTGTGAGGCAATAAAGACGGCTTGTTTTTAAAATGCCTATGCGCTAAATGCGGCATGGTGATTTTGAAAGGAATGCAGAGCTTTTTCATTGCTGATGTGAACATGTGTGCAGTGTGTGGACGTGCTGAAACAGATTGCCGGTGATGATAGAGACACTGAACACCAGTTCAGAGCGCCCTCCCACCGCAGCCAGGTTCAGGTTACTCAGAAACACACACAGAAATACACAGAAATTCTCAATAGTTTTTTTTTTTTTTTTTTAACACATAAAGGGATATGTATTTTGTATTATAACAACGTGGATGGTAAGTGTAAATGAACGGTGGAAAACTTCTCTCCATCTTAAAAGCACCCAGATCTTAATCTAGATGATTTTTGCTGGCTCTAGGGCTGCTGCTTGAACTACAGATTGTACTACCACATTCTCAAAAGAGAGAGCCGTCCCTATCACTCACTCAAAGTCAGACCAAACTGTAAAAGTCAGGAATGCTGATCAAATAGAAACAAAGTTTCTGTTACTGTATTGCCTATTTGTGGCCTAAAATGTCCTTAGGAAAATATTATAGTATACTTTAGGGCTGTAATATGAAAATTTGTCAACAGGAAGTGGGCATCATACTGTTTCCTGTATTGCAAAAACCAAGGCTGATAAAACAGATATCAAATGGCAGAACTATCAAATATGAACCAGGGGTGACCTCTAGCTCCCCTGGTAGAATTTGCACCCCATATAGGCTAAGTTCTTTGCAGTGTCTTGGGTTCGATTCCAACCTGCAGTCCTCTGCTGCATGTCATCCCCCTCTCGCTCCCACCTTTTCTGTCTAACCAACCCTCCTTCCAATAAAGAAAAATAAATAATTTTGACAGATTATTTTGAAAAAAATTAAAAATGAAATAAATTATGAACCTTGATTCTGTCATTACATTGTCTATTTCTCGCTTCAAATGTTTTCAGATACATATTTTAGCTCACTGTTTAACTGTAACTCAAAATTGTTTGTAAACAGCTGGCCACCATATTGTTTCCTGTCTCAAAAAAAACATAGCTGTATAATAATAACTAGATACCAGACCTCAAGATGGTATCTGTTCCGTCCAATGGAACTGCTTGCTTGGTGCATACGCCAAAAAAGTTTCTAGCTTCTGTGTTTACTTCCACAGTATGCAGCCTACCGAATAGGCATAATTGACCTTGTTTGCAGTTCGAGGTGTCCTGGTGTTTTATAGTGGGTCTATGGGAAAAATGCTTTGAGAGCCGCAGGGGATTTTTTCGCTGCAGTGCCACAAATGGCCACTGGGACAAATAGGATGCAAGGCTGACGGGTCTTCCAGGTGAAAACAAACAAGCCTGCATTAAATCATCCACCAGAGGAGCGTTTGTTGGTCTGATCTGGTGCAGTGCATTCTGTTAGTTGTAGGGTTTTCTCTTCAGCAAAAGCAAATGTCACAGACCTTTTCTTCTGTTTTCTTTGGTCATATAGCACCAATTCTTTGCATCTTTCTACTGCACAGACAGCCTAGTTCAATGAAAAGACCATCATTCTGCCACTAAAATACTTTTGATTTATGAACTCATTAAAAAAAAGGTGAGATCTTCAAGTGACAGTACATTGTTATGTTTGTTTGCATAAAACAGAGTGCAGTCCTCACGTTCTTACTCATCACATCCATCAACTGCTCCACCAGCCGCAGGATTTACACATGTTCATCTCTGACGAGACATGTAATCTTATCCACTCATCTAGCTCACTCTCTCACAATATATCTCTGGAGGATACCTGATGTGTCACTGAGCATGGGTGTCTACAGAGTGAGGCATGACTTATGAGAGCGCCTGTTTCTCAGCGGCGGCCATGTTGGCCTGTGTTAACATGCTGGTCCCACCAAAGACTTAACAGAGCTACTTTTCAGAGCGCTATCAGTCTTGGCCATCTTTCAACAAAGTCTTTTTCACTCTCCATCTTTCTTTCTCCCTCTATCTGCACTGTCATGACATTTCACTACCCGTGTTTTGTTGGGGGAAAAAAGAAAGATCTTTTAGTTGTGGGGCCAAAAATACAAACCCCCCCGTCTCTTTCTCGTCGGCCCGCCCTGTGCCTGTGTGCCCTCCCACGCCTTCCGAGGCCTTCTCTCCTTACTCGCCATTGCGCGCCCTTCGTCCTGCACGTGCCCACAAAGGCCCATCTGAAAACAGACCCCTCCCATTTTTAATAGTAGCCTCTTTATCTTCATCTGTCATTGTGTCAGAGATGTAGTACACTCCATGGCCTTTCCCTCACCGGCAACCTTTTCTGACTTTCCACACGCAGGCATACAGACACAAGCACACACACATTTAATACACAAACACACGCAAAGTTTCTGAAAGTCTCCAGCACTTAGGGCAAATTGGCTCCAACTTGCACAGGGGGATAACGAGAGGAAATCCAAGGTGAAGGCTGAGAAGAACGAGAGAAAGAGAGAGAAAAGAGCGAGGGAATTCAAGAGAGTGCATAAGCCGACAGGGTTTAGGTGGATATCATCGGAGGAGCAGATATTCCACTCAGTTTCACAAAAACTTCTTCAGTGGGTGCTTCAAATTGACTGGAAAAACAAAATTGGCTTTTCTGTCCATTTTAACCCACATCTGTTGAATCATGGCCAGCAATGGTTGAAAAATAAAAAAAAGAGTAATGTGAAGGGGAACTGATTTCCAAAAAAGAGAGGAGCGCCTCCGAGAGCTGTCATCTTGAGGCTAGCGATCGCCAAGGGAGATGAAAGCAGGGATGCCAGACGATGCAGGGCTGTTTATTAAAGCAGAGGAGGCTCCAGTCTCACTGATAGATCAAGGATGCAGCCAAACAGCACTACACATGCTGTCATCACAAACATGTACACACAAATGGTCCAGTCCTAGCACTGTTAATTTGCTACATAGATCATGGTCACAGTTGCAGAGATACCGGCAAGCAGATGGCTCTGTGATTTTTCTTATTAAAGGGAGAGTTCACCACAAAATCAAAGATAAAATGTTTCCATTTACCTGTAGTGGTATTTATGAACCTAGATTGTTTCAGTGTGAGTTACAGAGTGTTGGAGAAATCGGCAGTAGAGATGTCTGCCCTCTCTCCAATATAATGCAAGTGCCCAAAAAATACATTCGATAAACAGCAATGTCTCTTTCTAGAAATCATGAGTGTGTTACTCAAGATAATTCACAGACCTTACTGTGAGCAGTTTCATGCCGGAACTATTTTCTTTCTACTGAATTACAACTGCCAACTGTATCATCACACAGAAAGAAGCGTGCATCTACTGCTGACTCACCGAGTACCACTGAGCTAGTCAATGTTACAGCTCAGACAGGGAGGACGCCATTTATGTTCACATCTTACGCTTTAACAAGCATGAGCCTCTCATCCATGTGTAGATGCACAGTCCCCTCTGTGCAGTGATACGGTTAGCAGGTGTAGTTTGGTAGAAAGAAAATAGTTCCTACATGAAACAGCTCACAATGAAGTCTGCGGATTAACTTGAGGGTCATGATTTCTGGAAAGAGACATTGCTGATGAGTTTCTTAAATGTATTTTTTGGCACTTTGAGCACCACAAGCCAAGTGCCATCTAGTTCCACTACATTAGAGTTCAATTATATTACGGCTGATATCTCCAACACTCGGTACCTTACACCAAAACAGATAAATAGCACTACAGGTAATAGGAAAATGTGTATATCGCTATCGCTCGTATATGTCGCTTCAAATTTTGACATTACATTAAACCCTGGACAAAACTTTACACTGCAAACACTGATCTGGTGAAAATTATATCTGTAGTTTAAAAGACCTAGACTTTTACTTTAATACAAAAATAAACCAGAACTGACTGCGTTTTGATGAAGGCTCAGACAACATAATGATACTTTTCTTGTTGAGAAATTTCTCAAAAATATGTCTCTCATTCCTGAAGTTTTTCCTGAAATTCCTTGAAATCCTCATTTACAATGTTTTTGCCGCAGGCTCTGACCATTTTTTCCCACCCTTTCAATAAATCTAACAGAGATCAGTAAATGACACAGGGATTGACAGAGGTCAGAGATGGATCGGCTTTGCTTTCAAGAGCAAACAGAAAGTATAACTTTCAGGTGTCTCCGAGGGCCACTCACAGTTTTAAAAGAGATATGACATCACAGTTTCTCAAGAGCAAACAGGAAGAGAAGAAGAAAACAGAGATGGGAGTCTGTGTGTGTCTGTAGGGAAGCCTGCGCCTTCAAGGAAGTGAGCAGTAGCAGCCGGGCTGAGCTCATCATTTTTATATCCATACATAGCTCATTTTTTCTTTCCCTCCCTCCCTTCACTCAAATATACAGCATACCCACAGAAGCACACACATATGCAAAATCTAAACCTTCAAAGTCAGGCACATACCCACCTACATCAAGGCTGGGCTGAAACCCAGCACTTCAACCTTTATGAAAATAAATAAAGTGGTACAATGTGCTGTTTGTGCTCTGCTCTGCATCCAACGGAGAGCTTCACTCTGCTAGTTGACATCCTTCCCCGCTGTCCCTCTCCTCCATTTAAAGGTTTTCTTTTACATTCCCTCTCATACCATATTTCCCACCAAAATGGCTCCTTGACGCAACTCCCCGAGCTCCCTAAGCCAACATGACTTCCTTGTGAGTGTGTGTGTTTAAGAATGCAATGAGTGTTTTTAATTATGTCACTCTGCATGAGGATATTCTTTTCTGCTGGAACATTTTGGTCCTTTTCACAGTCTGCCTGACATAATGGTTTGTGTGTGTGTGAGTGAGTACGCACACACACACACACACACACACACACACACACACACACACACACAGATGCATGCATATATGCTTGGCAGCCAGAATGCTAATGTTTGTGCATGTGTGTGTGTGTGTGTGTGGTGTATAAATCCATGCCCAACATACACTTTACATTAGTTGTTCACCCTGTCTCCACTGGAGGCTCAACTGAGCAGACTCAGGCAGCTTTTGCACAAGTTTCAACACGCTACTCATTCCTTTCTATTAATACAATCCTTTTAATTTCATCCCGCCGAGATGCTGCTGAAAACGTTCACAGCTGAGCCTCACATGAGCTTCCTCACTCTACATAAATCTCAAAATTATGGTCTGAATGGAGAGTCCGAGCCCAGCTAAGGACTGCAGATTTTGGTCCGAGCCATGTGGGCTGAAGGAAATGACCTACTAGCTTTTCAAAACATCCCTGTGGCTGGCTTTGGGGCCAGGGCTCCGGCCCTGATTGGTGAAAGCTTATAGAGGTGTTTCAGGGCTCAGTGGTGATGTTATCACATAGTAAGTGGCCTTAATGGGCTTCCAACTGTTTGTTTGAAGGGCTCCCATAATGACAGGGATCAACTGATAACGGCCTCTGGTACACACTGCACAGAGACCCTCTCATGGATGAACAAACGCCTTTGCACGTTTATAAAGACATGGGTGGTGATGATGGGGAGTCTTGCAGCACACCCACAGTGATGATTCACACATGACTTGAATGTTGAAATGAAGGTTTTCTGGGTCTACTTCCTCCATGTGTGCATTAAGAATAAAGAAAAGCCTACTATCTCTGCATGTGCAAACACAGTCATCCCTGCCCTCTCCTGTCTCTTCCCACCACTGTGCAAAACAGGTATTTCCAAAGACGCTGTGGTGCCAAAACACAACGCCGCCATGGGAGGTGCTCAGACCTGTCGGCACAGCATGCACGCCCAACAAAGGTAGGTGTCACCAAGGCTACCTTTCTAACAACAATTATGTACGGAGCTCTGAAGCCGGGCAAGAATGCAGTGCTATTTACTGCACACACACTCACACACACAATATCCGCAGAGCTACTCCCTTTATGTGGAAGGTATTTTCTCAGTCTGGCCTACAGACAGCCCTGACAACAATGAGCAGGCCTGTTAAGCCAACTCCTGGAGAAGAAGTAGAAGGAGAAGAAAAACAGGGCCTGGGGAATGTCCAAACCAAGGCCTTTTGTCTTCTCTGCTAACGTTTAAGAGAGTGGAGGAATGAGACTGCTGTCAGTAAAATGACTTGTAACATTCCTTGTCAAGGGATACACCAGAAGGATGTTTTAAAAGCCGAAACAAGCAGCTGACAATTTTCCATTCAATGGCCAAATGCTAAACTGACATTGAAATGTATTTCTGAATGAAGTTCAGCACAAATAAGCTGTAGGCATGTCTTTTGTATTTAAAACAACACTTTATGTCATATATTTTATGGTGTAAACGATTCATCGAATAACCAAAACAGTTATGTACAAATTAGTCATTAATCACAGCTCTTGACAGCATAATAAAACTAGTAATATCTTTTAAATCTTTGTTCAAAAAGCCTTTCATTAATTTAGCACACTGTTTATTTTATATCTCTTATAATTATTTATTTTTATATCTATATATATAATATATATATTTATATATTATTCTTTTGTTTATGTTTTGCTTTTATTAACTGATGTTTTTCTTTTATTTGCCTGAATTTGTTTAAAATCCAGGTTCAAAAAGTTAAAACACTTTCTAACTTTGTTTTGAAAGGTGCCTTATAAATAAAGTTTATTATTACTTATTCTGTTTTAAGGTAATAAATTGGGTTAAAAAAAAGAAAAAGTTATTTTTTCACTGACTTGAGACTCCTCTGGGGAAAAAAATCATACGAATATCAATCCTGACATTCACAGTATATAAGTCTAGACTGATACTGGCACTATTTTTGATCAGCTATTAAAGAAGTAGAGCCCAAAAAAAAAGAAAAGTCAATCCACCCACATAAAGCTGAGTCAACGCTAATTGTCACAATGATCCCGACTTAATCTTTGACCCCAGCCTTGTTTAAGCTCCGCCACAGAGCTTAAACCGAATAATTGCAGTCCTTAACCCTTTTCAACGATACCACTGCCAGCGTGGATGTGTCAGTACAAGCAGTCATGTATGAAGGCCCCAGCGCAGCATGTGGTTGCCTGCGTCTGTTTGTGCTTTTGATACTTTGTGTTTTGTCTTAACTCATGCCAGTGTAAAAACCAAAAAAGAACCCATCTGTCAGTGCGGTGGGATTTCACTCTGCGTCAGGGGTATGTTTCTAGTTTTTAGATGAAAGAAGTGCTCTGTGTGTGAGCGACAGACAGACAGAGAGAGAGAGAGGGAGTGGGAAGACAGTCTCTGGTGGTGTGTTTGCATGTGTGTATCTGTGTGTTTTCCTAGCAGGGTGTGTTCTTGGATTCCACCACACTAGGACATTACCCCCAGGTGCTCTCTCTCGCTCTCTCACTCGCTCTGGTTCTGTGAAAATACCTTGAGGATTAGGTGGGCAGCAGCAGCGAGGAGGAAGGAGGGGGTGCGGGGGTGAGGTAGTGATTGACGGCTGAAAGGCTGGAGAGGTGCTCAGGCATGCTGTGGTAGGGGAGCGAGGGGGGGACTGCGCACACAGGCAGGGGGGCTCTGCACTCAGCTGTTGCCACCCACACCCATTATAGCCCCTCCACCACCTACCACCCACCACCACCTGCCGCCCCTTTAGCGCTGCGCCCAGATAAGATTTCAAATAACTCCCGCTTACCTTTACCTCAAGCCCTAACCTCAACAAAAGTGCTCCTTCTGTTCTCTCTCACTCACTGACGACAGTGGTTTTCTGCAAGGATACTCCCTGACCCAGAATCCTGATGCTGATTTTAAAAAATGCCTTTTTTAAACTAGCAGGTGTTTTTAACAATGAGAAATATATGTCAGCAGCATGTGTGTAATCTGGCTAGTTTTTCCATGACAGAAAAACACTTTGGACTGCCAACAATCTCCTCTTTGTGCTCTATGCTACATACATCATCCCATTTTAGTGCTTCAGCATACAACAGTGCCCCCTGTGGTCAGGTCTGAAACTACAAGTCTGACACTGTTGGGAGCGAGCTGCTGTGGTGTGTCCGCTTGTTTGGATCCAAGCTCACCTTTTTTTTTCCTTTTTTGAGAAGGTGTGTGGTCATTCTGAGCAAACAGTTGGAAAAGTCTTTGAATTGCAATTGTGTTCATTTTCAAATATTTGTTGATGCTCAGAGAACTCATCACCTCACACTGAAAGAATGTTGTTTTGTCTCTAATTGCAGACTTGTGGGTTGTCTGCCTCACAAAAGCTCTGTGAGAGGTCCACACACGCGCACACATACACACACGCGCGCACACACACACACACACACACACACACACACACACACAGAGACTCACACACACACACACCAGTAAAGCCAGAGCCAGAGTTTGTGGTCACAACCACACCATCTACAAGCATCTATACGGAAACCACAGCAGCAGAGTAATCACTGTATTGATGAAAGTGGACTTTTTCTTCATGGTTTCTTCGGGGGATTTTTTTTCTTTATACCACTCATCCTATATCACAAACAGACCTTAAGGTTTTCCATTTCCACAAAATTACACATAATGAAGTGCAATTTAAATAGCCGTATTTTCCTCTTCCAAATTGTATAATGTGACTCGACTAAAATTAAGGTATAGACTATATATGTAGCGAGAGCTGAAATGGAAAATGATACGTAAGGGGGAGGAAAGAGTCAAACACGCACACTGTGATGAAAATGACTTACAGAGAGCAGCCATCTCTTTGGGCAGGTCAGCACCGAATCTCCCAAACAGGCTGCTGTTGGCCAGCAGGTCAAAGGGGGAGTGGCTTCTCATGGAGTTGAAGGCGAAGGGGTAGACAGCAGGCGGGAAGCTGGTCATGTGACCCACCTGCTGTTCCCTGTTGGTAGCCATGATAGAGCACACCCAGGGGTCCGCAGCAGGCCGCTGGGTGAAAGTAGTGGCTCTCACGACACCTGGAAATCCCCGGAAAAGTCGAAATCCGTGTCCTTTTGAAGACTCTCAGGATGTGGGGAATGAATGAGTGACGAAGAGGCTTCTGGTTTTAGTGGCTCCACTTTAGAGGGGTCATCCAATTTCTGAGGAAGAGAAGGCAGAGAGATTTGTTATTCTAACTGATAAATTCACCGCATAAAACGTGAGTGTTTTGTGGTTGGCTTGAACATGACGTTACAATCAGCGGTTTGTCTTGAGTTTCGCACAAACACAATTCACCTCAAGTCAACTCTGAGATCCAGCTACAATCTGGGATGGAGAATAGTTTATCCAGCGCTCTAATGTAAGAAGGATGTGCACACTTCATACCAACAGGTATGAGAGAATGGGAAGGAAAGAGGAAGTGAGGAAGGACGGCGAGAACCAAAACAGATAAAGACGTGAGAGAAAAAGAATGAGTGAGCTGCGAGAGGAAAAGCCAGAAAAACTGGGACTGGGCGAGGGGAAAAGAAAATAAGAAAGAAGTTTGGAAAAAGTTATAACAGGGAAGAGCGGGAGGGAGGGGGGAAAAGAGAGAGAGAAAAAGAGAGAGAGCTCTTGTTCTTGCAGTTTTGAAGAGCTTCCAGACTTCTACAGTGATTCCAGGCTATGCCATATGATTTAAATCACCAGAACTCTACTATAAAGAGCTCCTCTGTTCCTGCTGCCAGCCTAGCACAGCAGCCTGCCTCTCTGCCTCTTTCCCCCAGGACCAGAGGCCCAGACACGGGGTCCATGAAGAAGGGAGGGAGGGTGGAGGGGGGGGGTCAATGGGGGTAGAGGGTAGGGAAAATGAGATCCACTGATTGCTAACTGCTGCTGTCACTTCCAACTATCTTCTCTTGAGGTCAGGCTCCCATCCCACAGAGTCATTTTGGCTCTAACCTCCCACAGCCCGCTCGTCACTGTGACTCCACACAGTAGGCACAGACAAGTCAGGCTCAAGTGTGGACAAGGCTGCAGTTATGCCCCACTGTTGACTGTTAATACAAGAGCGAGGGGGGGGAAAAACCCCGGCAAAGCCTCCCATTTTCTTTTTCATGTTTTCTTTCTGACTTTCGCTTCCCTAGCGTGATTTCATGAGTGGGTGGTGTGATCAGCTTGTTTTTTAAAATGTGGCTTTGAAAAAGAGCAGAGCCAAGGAATTTGGAACTGCTGTGGCTTGTGAATCCGGGAGAAAAGACAGGGAAAAAATCTTGGTAATGAATTCGGTATAAACAAAGAAATGAGGAAAGGGGGGCGGAAAAAAGATCTAAGGCTGAACCGGTGAACTGCTGAACTGAGAGAAAACGCACAGAGGGAACAGTGACAGGGTCTGGGCACTGGGGGGCACTACGAGGTGGCGCCGTGCCCGGGAAAAAGACGGAGAGCTTTTCAAGACGCACACATATGCGCCACACATACACATGCAATCAAGAAAAAAAAAAGCCTCTACACATGTGTGAGAGCACCCACTAACACACGCATGCATGCACGCACACACACACACACACGCACACACCTCTCACCCCTCGCCTTTTCCAGGGCTCTGGCTCCCTCCCTGCCTCTCTTTCTGGCTCTTTCTCTTTCAACAGAGCCAGTTAATTACACCCTACTGCTGCAGGCAGCTTCAAACCACCACTAATTTAGAGTTCCATTACAGTAAACTGTTCCACATGTGCATCCAGGGCCCAGGCAGGCTCGGGTGGCCACGTTTCAGGAAGGAGCAGCCGCCGATAGGCACCCACCCCCATCCTGCCAACACAGCCGTGCTGCCATCTTTCTTTTTCTTTCTTTATTTCTTTCTCTCCCTTTTTTTCTGTCCGTCCCTCATCTAAACTACTTCTGATTTTTTCCCCTTCTCTGACCCACCCCGCATCTCCACTCTATAATCATGTCCTTATACCCAATCCCTCCCCCGCCTCCTCCACCCGCTCCCCATTTCCATCCATCTACTGCTTATACAACTTGTACCATGACCCTGTGCAGCGGTTCCACTGTGTGGCTAACACACAAAAACATCACTAAAGATTTCACAGTGGGCCTAATGGGAGAAGAGGTACAGACTGGAAAAACAAAACTGCCAGCAACGCACAGGCTCGTAATGAGTGTGTGCGTGCGCGCGTGTGTTATGAGTATGTACTTGGCCCGCATTTGGCCCGTTTGGGTATCTGCCTCATGAACTCAAACCAGGCCCCATAAAGGCAGCACAATCTGTCTGCGAGTGCTGGGAGAAGAGAGAAAAAGGAAGATGTGTGAGAAAAAGAGGGATCACGACAGAGAGTGGGATTGTGTTTAAGTTTTTGTAAATGAAAACAACTGGATGTTAATCCAAAAAAATTAAGCCTCAAATGAGCTTCGAGCCAACAGACGCAGGCGGAAAATCCTACCTCAGCACAATAAACCGCACTGTACGTTCACACATATATGTCACGAAAGAAACTGATGAAGAACCAAAGAGAGAGAGAGACGCAGCCTTTTAAAATAGAACCCAGTAACTTTACTCTCCCCAAACACAATAATGAATTAATAAAAGAGTTGGCGCCAGTGTTTTTTAATGAGTCACATCAGCCCAGCAGCTTTTTACAGAGCCATTTATGTTTTATGTTGGGTCCTGTGGTAGGCTCACTTCGCCAGCCCGTCTGGGGCTATAAGGGGATAAGGGGAATTTGGAGTGACCTCATCCCCTGTTAGCCAGGGCCAAATGGGCATGGAGGGCCTCCCCACTTCCCTTGAGCCTGGGGGGCACACAGGAGGCAGCAGGCAGCCGAGGAGCACCACGGCCGGCTATGAGTGGGTTCACGGCTGCCGGGACTTTCCGTCATTCCCTGAGAGGTGTAGCAGTTTAAATTTACTTTCTGTAAATAGTGGTTTGTCAGACCTCACAGTAGTTCATCACATTAATGCAGACTCATTTGGTTACACTTGAAGTAATCCGTTGATTTTATCGTGTAGTAGATGAAATGAACTCAATCAAGGAGACAATTTGGAGACAGCGCTACAAGACGAGGCACGCTTTGAGAGATTCTCTTGTTTGCTGAAGAGAACAAAAAGACGTAGCAAGACGTAGAAATCGAGCGAGAGTGGAAAAGACAAAGAGAGAGAGAGAGAGAGAATAGTTCCCACAGATTGAATGTCTGTCAAACAAAGGGTATCAAATCCTCTGTGAGCAAAACAACAATTGTGCCTTAACCGTTGTGACGGAGCGAGGCCCCTCAGGCAATAAGAACTGCAGTCAAACATAACAAATAAATCATGGCATCTCAGGAAGCTCTGCACCACACAACCAAGAAAGGCAGTGGGTTTTTTAGTCAGCACAAGAAACCACAGGTGATTACTCGGCGTATAAGCGCAGGATTCTGGGTGCCACGGCTGGCCCGGGTTCGCTAACTGGAAGACGCTTCTTATTACAGTAAGGGGAAAAAAAAAACTTACAGTAAGTTGTGTGTGATGTTATATTGAGTTATAATTGTATGTTTGTCTTTCTGGATATTTGCTTTTGAAGTCAAATTCAAACTTGTTTCGCTTTTCTGAGCTTGAGCGGGTTCACACGTTTTTTTTTTCTCTGGGTTTCCAGAACTCCCCAGAAGGCCACAATATGTAATTTTAAGAAATTTCCTGCAGGGGTTAAATACAAAAAATATGTGCCAGTCAGTCCAGGCAGCAAAGCAGCAAGTCAAAACCTTTTTACTGGAAGGATTGAATTGTAAATTCACAGCCTCGAGACAAATGAACTGTACCAAGTATCCTGGCAGGGAAAAGCTTGGCAGAATCACTGAATCCTCTCACTCTTTTTCCACCTCTGATTTGCCCACTCCTGTCCATTCTTTTCGACAGAAAACTGTACATGTCTTCCAGGCTCTGTCCTCCAATTGTCAACATAACAAAGTGATTTATGTTGAGTAACTTTGTAAAAGGAAGTGGAGAGGGTTATGTTTAAGTTTTGGGTCGTGGGTGAAGTCATACTACACAGCAGTTAAACAATGATTTAACAGCCCATGTGTTCTGACTGAGTTGACAGACTGGCTTTTCCAACTGCCCCGAGCAAAATGATCATCATTGTTTAATATGCCCACACAGAGCCACTGTTTGTGGACTGTTACAGAGCAATTTAAACGTTCACAGTGAAACATCACGGGAGCGTTATCTGATCTTGTTGCTGGCGTCAGCAGTATTTTGACTGTGAAAACTATATCCTCAACACTACTATCTGATGCAAAGCTGACAGCTCCCAGTCTTTCAACAAGTGGCTGGCTAATGGCTCTGAGAGAGACACCTAGTGACAGACGGCCCAGTGTCTCCAAACAGACCGGCATTCCTTCGCCTCAAACTTGTTTGACATATGCCTGCTTTTGGCATCGCACAAACACGCATTTGCTTACGGCAACAACGCAAAGTAACACCTCTGTGTAATCACTTGTCACTTAGGGAGGTATTGTTTTTCATGAGCGCCACTGGGGAGTGTCATTATGCAATCCTTGTTTTTGTATCTGTAAATCGTCAAACGTTAATTCACAAATCTTTTTTTTTCTTTCTTCTCTCTTTCTTCTCTTTGTTTAAACATAATGTCAGGCTATGTTGACTTGCAGTGGTGGAGAAAGAAGTATGGAAAGAGTGAGAAGTCAGTGAGACATAAAACACTTTGTGACATGATGAAGTCATCCTGACAGCTTGCTGTTTCCATGATGTGGTAGAGCTCTTTGGAGTACTCGACATAAGGACTTCAGCAGCAGGTCGAGCAACACAAGAAAACACGCCACAACAGGAAAAAGCAAAGGCAGATGATGGCAAGAAAATTTGAGAAATAAGGGGAGAGACAGGAAATAAAGCAAGAGAAAAAAGTTCAGAGTGTTAACACTCAGTGTGATGGCTACTCTTCTAGATCTGAAAGTTGGTGCTACTAATGTGTCTTGTTTTTTAATTATAGGATTCACACAGGCAGTAATGAAGGTGTTTCCCTCAACTCAGGGAGAAAACAATCCTTGCTCTGTATAGAGAGGCATAATGGATGGGTTTCACCACCGCCGCTTTTAGCCCCGGGAGTCAAAGCAACACTCAAGACACAAGCAGGCCCAAACACACACATGCTGAACAACACACATTCACACACACGTTTCACTTTGTGCCAAAAGATCTTTTAATGAGAGCTTCAAGGCAGCCTGAAAATGTAAATCCTCACAATCAGAGCAGCACACCTGCAAAAATAGACATAGGAAATGGTGTGCAGATAGTTTCCTTGTTAATTATAGTGCGGTAGAGGAGAGCCCCCTAAAACCACCTGTCTAACCCCTCCCTACCACTTGGCCTTAATTGCTATAGAAATTCCAGAAAAAGACAGGTATCAACAACTCCCAGATTTACTGCTCAAAGTCATGTCACAATGGAGGACTGTTCGCAGATTTTGCAATACAGGAGCATTTATGGGGCAACTGTTGTGTCAGTGGTTCCCACAAAACCTCAGATTTATCTACACCTGAGGAGTATGATCATGTAACACACCGGATTTGTGAACACAAAACACAATTACATAGCTTTGTGACATTTTTAACCTTGATGGTTTTTCTGTGAGAATGACCCTAACAAATTCAAAACAAATTGTTTATTGTTGTTGTTATAATCAGTTTCTCCTGTTTTTATTCATTTTAGATTAAATTTAACCTCTGTGATCCACGACATATCTAAATTTAAGGCACATTTAACTGAAAAACTACCACAAATCATACTGTTTCAATGAAGCTTTTGTTCCAAAGCAGTGGTGTTGTTAGGCCTTAGCATCAAGGCTTCAGCACCAAATGCTTTAAAAACAGCCAGAGATCTAAGAGTATATAATATCTATCTATCTATCTATCTATGTTTCAAAAATAAGATACTTGTACTTGAATAAATGTACTTTGTCAAATTCCACCACTGCTAAGACTATTAACTATTTTCCCAACTCTAGTGAATAAACTTTTAATGATAGCATTTGTAAAGTATTCTGTTTCTACACAGTACTACTTACTAACAACTACTAATATTTTTTAAAAACACAATTCATAATTATTCTGGAAAAAGGGATTTAAGGATAACTAAGGTGCCAGACTGCATAAAAAAGCAGCAAAATAGAGCTTGTTTATTAAAAGAAATCCCCAGGTAATACCCCCCATACAGAGGTCCGGGCTAAGCCCCCAACATCCCCAAATCCTAGAAACACCTCTGTTCCAAAGTAGCTATTTCCATGCACATGCAGCTCATTTACCAGCATACTGTTGCTAACAGTGTGTGATCATTGACTAAAGTATGTCAAAGCTGGTCATTTGCTTGACGTGTAAATATTTACAACCACAAAAATGTGAGAATGTTTTTGATACAGCTGACACACTTGTGATCACAAGTACATGGATCATGAGTAATGACACATACCCATCTGGAGCACATAAGAGCGAGCACAAATAAAAACTGATTCCAAACTGTCACTGAAGACGAGCGAAACGCTGTGACTGAGCACCATGAAGGTAAAAAGCTGCTCTGCATGGACAGCTCGTCCTCGAAAGAGAAAAAAGACCCACGGATGGTGCTCTGGAGGAGGAGAGGGATATTACTCTGCCTCAGAGATGAGCTCCATTTCTTCCACTCCAGATGTCACCGAGTCAAACTGATAGAGCAGATGACAGCGGAGGGCGCCACAGAGATCCCTGGCCTTCAAACAGGCATCCCTCACTCGACCGTGTGGGTGTTTTTTTTTTCAATTCACTTCGATCAAAGTGTCCCTCACACTTATGTCAAGTCTGTCCGGGGAAATAAGCAGCGGACAGCAGGTGCAAAGCCAAGGCAGTCCAGCTGTAGCGGTTTACCTACTGACCAGTCACTGCAGCTGGAGTGATAAACCAAAGCTACATACAGCTGCATGATCATCTGATATCCAAATCAAACAGCACTGAACACACCGTGTTACACACGCCTGTAACTAGTGGAACCTGTTGACCTAGCACATACGCCAGCATCGATAAATAATCTGAACTGACATGCTGCTAACTATGGGAACACAATGAATAAACTTGTATGTAAACTAAGTGCAGAGATTCAGACACACCTTACTCCACAGGCATTAGCCTCCGCTGTTTAAAAGGTGGAAA
Source organism: Plectropomus leopardus (assembly GCF_008729295.1). Classification (NCBI taxonomy): domain Eukaryota; kingdom Metazoa; phylum Chordata; class Actinopteri; order Perciformes; family Serranidae; genus Plectropomus; species Plectropomus leopardus. Next base: position 18,347,494 of record NC_056470.1, on the reverse strand, counting down.
ACAATGCTTCTCTTTTCCAAGTGTTCATATGTTGCTTATAAAAAAAAAAAACAGGTCAAGGACTGGTGACTCCTCTGGTGAATACACATCAAACACATGCATATACACACTAACACACACTCACACACACATATGCTAATAATAAAGAGCTCCACAGGCACTGGGTAACACTTGAAACACTCACTAATAAGCAAATATGTGCACACAGGCACATGCCGGCACACATGCTCAAGTAAGTTTTCATATAAACTCAGTGTCACTCTCACGTTACTTAAAGCAGAGAGAAACAAACAGTTAAACACTGCATGCAAACAAACATGTGTGTTAGGACGTTTTAGTGTTTACACAGGAAAAATCTGGTCAGATTTCGGGGAAAACAATGATTAATTGTCTCAAGTGTTTTGCACACTCTGTCTCTGTCTTCAATTAAAACTGACGACCCGTTCCCCCAAAAAAGCAGTCTCTTTCTCTGTCTGTTACAGGGAGAGCGAAAGAAGACAAACAATGACTAAAGTTACAGATTCTGGACTTTTTAAGTATAATTTACTCACCCGCTCTGGTGTTGATGAGGCAGACGGACAGATGAGGCGGTTGACGGAGCGGTCTGATGAGCGGAGCTAGCCGGGGGGAAAAAAAGGAGAAATAGATGTGTGTACGTTCATCAGAGTCCTTCTGACAGCAAAGACAGAGTAGCAGTGAGCCTCTCTCTCTCTCCCTCACTCACTCCCCGTCTTGCACTCTCTCCTCCTCCTCCTCTCTCGCAGTCTCTACCTCTTAAAAATCACTCTTTCACTCCCCAAACACAGGCACACACTCACTCTCTCACTCACTAAGAAATAATTATACTCTCTGATTCATAAAGCCTTCCTTTGTCACGTGACCCAACACTTCAAATATACAGCACATTTTTTCACAAGCCACAAAATGCCTGGAGGGAAGAAAAAGGCCCAGAGAGCTTAAGTTTCTGTTTTTAATTCTCTCTCCCCTCTTTGTCTCTCGGGTGGACTCTTTTTTCTCTCCTTCATCTTCTTGGCTAAAGAGTCGGTTTACCTACACTACCTACAAACTGTTTGCGCATGGCGAAATGCGGAGCCGTGTCTGAGATCACTCGTGTTTAATCAATAAATTCACAGTTTAATCGGAGAGGATGTTTCCTGAACACAGAGTATTATGTTTTGATTTGATGCAGATGATCCTTTATTGGCCAGTAAGTTTATTTCCGAAAAAGTCTAAGTAGTTTCACCTTTATTCCTGGTGTGATCAACTTTTGACTGTTGCCCCCCGCCCCCCCGTCTATTCACTAAAAGCCTGTAGGTGTTGATGTGTAACTCCTATTTGTGTTTGGCAATGTGTTTTATTGCGTGTAATGTTTCTGTGACAATCTTCCCAGAGCCATGACAATAAATCTGTTACCACTGCTGATGCTACTACTGCTGATAGGACTTAAAGGTTCAGTGTGCGAGATTTAGGGCGATTTAGTGACATCTAGCAGTGAGGATAGCAGCATCTTTCCTGTTAGAATCCCCTCAGTGTTCATTGTTGCTGATTTAATCAGCAATTTTCCATTGAAATTCACTGTTTCTCCTGCCCTATGACATGTCACAAGTGGCCTGCTCGCCTATCACCTGTAAATGTGCGCCCATTTATTTTCTCTGATAATTTAATGTGTGTTAACCAGGGATGCATGATAATATAGACACGACATCCGTATCGGCCAATATCGGCTTTAAAATCAACTATCGGAATTTGCCAACATGAGTTTCCTTATTTTGCAGAATGAATGAATATTTCACTGACAAGCACTTTATGTCATGTCTTCATTTGCTGGTGGACAATCATTATGATGCATGATATATTAACTCCACTACAAAAGAGTTTTGATGTTTACTAAAATTGAATGGGGAAAAGAGTGGCTATATCGATTTCTGTATCAGTTATTGCCCAAATGATTTGTTATATATTGGTATATCGGATATTAACAAGAAATCCAATATCATGCATCCCATGTGCAAACCTTATTTCTAATCCAGAGTTTTTGCTGGGAGCTAAATTATCTGTAGAGGTCTCTTTCTCTCCAAAAGAGACAAATTAGGTAATTTAAATCATTAACAATACTTAATAAAGCAGTTTAAAAAAAATCTGTGTTTTTCTGATGCTCTTAACTTTGGTGACCCACCTGAAAAGGCGCTATCTAGAACCGGTTTTTGGTTTGTCTGCTCTGGGCTACTGTAGAAACACATGGTCGTACAACGTGGTGATCTCCACTATTGTGCAACCTATGAGCAGCGTGAATTATGTGTGTTTCTTGTGTGGCTTTGTTTTGTAGTTTGTTGACATGCTGCTCTAAACTAATTGCCCCTAGTGGGATTAATAAAGTTGTTTGAACTGAACTGAATTGTAGACAAGGACATGCTCAGATGTAGATATAACTGGTTCATTCTAAGGTAACAAAAACACAACGATTCTTAGTTTCAGGTGATTATACACAAACGAAAACATATTATATTCCATTACTGCCAAAAAATCCCCTGAAATCCTTCACACTGGGTTTTTAGTATTAAAGAAAGTATGAGGAGCCTTGTGAAACTAATTAGGGAAGTATTGGACACAGAGAAAAGTGATAGAACATCTAAAAGATTCTCACAGACGATTATGAAAACCAGAATTTGGCATTCAAAGCTGGAATTTTTAGGATACACAACATCTGTCAACATCCTGCCAAACATTATGCAGTTAGGAATATTTTTTTTTTAATCAAGACAAAAAAAAAACCTCTGCAGATTTCTGTAACTAAAATCACTTCAGCTCTGAAAACGAAACTAGCGGTGGCACATCAGCTGCGGGGAAGTTCCCGTGTGAGATGGCAGCAGCAGCAGCAGCAGCAGCAGCGGCTGTAGCGACAGAGTTGGGTGTGCCCCTGAACGTGCCCCTCTCTCCATATGAGATCATATGTTTCAGATCTGTGTTTATGTGTTTGTGGTCCTGGGCGTGTGCCCTGCTTTTCTGAATGTAATGTTTCTCAAGTTGTTTTGGTTATGGCGAGCACCTCAAACCTCAGAACTGGGAGGAGAGGGCACACCTCAACTGGCACCTCAACGGGCACTTTTACCTCTGCAGCAGAGCAAATGTAAACTACACCATCTGAGGAAAACAAGTCAACGTGAGACATGCATGCTTCTTTAACACAAACAATCTAGTCTAATTAATATCTAAACTGAGTAAGTGCAGCAAGCATTTTCAAAATAACCAACTTATACATGCACTACTTATTCTCAATCTTCATCTAAAGCGATGCCCTTCAGGCATATTGGCCACACATCAGTTCACATCCTCACAAATCTCAGTCTGAAGCAGAATTGCCAGCCAATGCAGCATGTGGAACTTTTCTTATAGTCTTCACAGCTATCTGTACATTTAAAAAGCTGATATACCTGCTGCATATTTTGTTTATAAATCACAGTAACTGACCTAATACAGGCAGAGATCTTATCCCCAAATACACTGACCCCAATATGTCTCCAGGATAAAGTCAAGCCATCATAATAATAAAAAACACAAGTACTCCGGCCTCGCTCTCGTCATTCCTATAGCGCTTCCGATCTTTACAGCCACATATGGTCCACAGTAGCCGACTGAAATGTTCTTTCATGCATTTTTTTGATGTGGATTTGCTGGTACATAATCAGGGCGAATGAATGGATAAGCGGCGTTGCCTTTTGGAGGAAACCTTATATTCAGGAAGCACAGATCTGAGCCACACTGCAAAAAGCACTTCAGCTGATCCTTATCTCGTTTACATTTGATTTATGTGTTGCTTATGAGGCCACTACAGGCTAATAGAAATCCCTCCACTGTTTACATAGCAGTACTAAATCAGCAATATGAAAACAATATGAAACAAGAAGGTAAATAGGACGCTGGAGGAACTCTAAATCAGACATCAGAAAGACGTGAACTGTAAAGTGTGAATTTTAAGTGCGATGCCATCAGGCCCGACTGAGACGTGTGTGTGTCTGTGCGTGTGTGTGTGTGAGTGTGCGCGGCACGCTGTCCTCCTTATTAAATTATGGCAGTGAGTTTAAGCAGGGGCTGTGTTTAGGCTTTGCACATGTGTGTGTGATCTTGCAACACGCACGTCTGCACTTGTGAATATGTGTGCGTGCGCATGGGTGAGTACGCGTAGGCAGTAGCAGCAAGAGGGTCAGAGGTTACTAGTGTTTGTGTTTCAGTGTCAGTGAAGTGTGCTCCAGGCAGAGATTTATGATCATTGTGTCTGGGAGGCTGCAGAGTGGGGGATAATGAAGACAGATCAGGGTGCTATCTCTCTCTCCGGGCACCACTGGAAACATGGCCTATGGCCCCCGTCCGTTCTCGTATCATTAACTCCAGCCTGTGACATCATAACGCACTGCCCTGACATCAATCCCGGCACTGTGTGCTCTGACAAAAAGTCGAACGCAAGATGGCCAGTTCCTCACAGGAAGTCATCCGGCAAACACAGGCATTGTTGGGGCCTTTTTGCAGCGTCTCTGGGTGTGTTTACGAAGATATGAAATATTCATGGAAACATTGTACTCAGTCGTGTGTTTCCACTTTAGATTCAATGTATTTGCATTCGCAGAGTAGAGGCCCGAGGCTCGCTGGCAGAGGAGAGGAAAGAGGAAAAAGGGGGGATGATGGAGGGAGCAAGAGAGGGAGGAAGTGAGGTTATAGGGGTTAAAGTGAGATGGAGGGAGGGGGAGGAAGGCGAGAGGGCTCTTGGTACAGGGAATGTGAGAGACAGGGGTGTGAAATAGTAAGAGGGAGGGAAAGAGGAGAGGGAGACGGAGTGTAGAAGGAGGGAGAGGAGGGTTGATGGGATTGGTGGTGGGGAGGTGAGAAGGGGCGCAGGGAGCTGGTGCCTGTGGCGGCAGGTTTTAATCAGTAACAAGATGCCTGTAATGAGATCACTATTTCCCCACATTCAGATTGATGTCATGTGAAGTTTGGTGCCACACTGAGACAGGCAGGGGATGCGGGTCGAACACACACACACACACACACACACACACACACACAACCCGACTCACATTCATGCACACGCACAACACACAAATATACACTTGCTTGCACTTTCTTGGTTACAGACTTAAACACACATCCTGTGAAATGAAGGAGCTCATTCATCCCGCCTGGCAAAGTGCGCTCATTTAGAGTCCAACCGCCTTGAAGTAAAAACATACACAGAGGAATACTACTCACAGGAAAATGACTTACTCATGGCAGAGGAGAAATGTATGTGTTAGGGGACCGAAGGGCATATACCACTATGTACTCCTCTAACAAAAACAAATGAGCACAAAGCTTGGAACAGTTAGCGCGAGAGCCAAAAGCTTTTTTACTGCAGAAGAAGGGAAAACGAGAGGGGGAGAGGGAGAGAAAATAAAAAGACGAGTGTGTGTGTGCTCTTTGTGCATATTTTTGGGGTGCATTCAGAGGCTGTCGACGCAGCTACCAGCGTGTGTGCCAGCACATGAGCCTATTCCCCAACATGTGTGTCCAATGAAAGGTGAACGGCTCTCCTGTCTATACTTTCCTCAAAAATCAGCCATGATGTCACCATGAACCCATCTTGAACCCACCTCTGTCAAAAAGCATTACTCCAGCCCTCCCTCTCTCGCCGCCTCATTTTCTGTTCCACCTCTCCCTCCTTCACGCTCCGCTCCTGCCTCTCGAATTCTTCACTGAGCTCCCATTCTTTTGCTTTCCTCCTTTTCATATTTCCGTATTCTTCAACATTTCCCCTTGCCCGTCCATGTCTCTTTTCTCCCTCTCGCTGAAGCACACAAACTTCTTTCCTTCTTTTTTTTTTTTTTTTTGGCAAGCGTGGTCTAATTGAATCACCAAAAAGTGCAGCCATCTGCCAAAAATGCCAGGATGTTCTGATTATCATAAACTTTGTTTAAGCTGTGGTTTTATAAAAAAAAAAAGTGCTCTGAGTGCATGAGGGCAAAGCCAAAAAAATAAAAAGCAGAAAAAATGAGGAATAGGGGAGAATGCAAATGAAAGAGGGGAGAGGGAAAGAGAGAGAACACTGGGGAAGAGAGGGGTGGTGGGGGCAGCGAGAAGGCAGCCAGAGAGCCACATATGGAAGTGATTCTGTAATTACTGCAAATCTGTGAGCTCAAAAGGAAAGGTCTTCTTTTCCATGCCTCTTTCCCTGCACATAAAACTGCCCTTGTGAGAAAGTTGGGCACTAAATACTGAGCAGGAAACATGAAAAAAACTCAGTTTTCATTCGCTGTTGCTTTTTGGCGTGAGACGTTAGTATATAAATATGGATATGGTATATGTCTAGCGTGTTAAGAGTCTGTTTTTGCTATTTTTCTGCACAGATGGAGAAAAAAAACTGTGGTGATCATGAGGCTAATTCCACAAAGTCCACTACTGGAAAATGTTCTGCATTCTTTAGTCATTTGCTTTGCTTTCCTGAGTTTAATCAACCGTCCTGGAAGCTAATCTAAAACAAACTGGAGGGGGTTCAGCCTGGAGTAAACTCTCATTAGCCACACACCTAACTGGCATCACTCACATAAAGCACATATTCAAGGTGCGTAAGGGAGGGGGCGGTTAGGAGATGGGTGACAGACAGACAGACAGACAGAAAGACACACAGACAGTGCTGAAGACTGTCTTCTAAGCCTTAGGCAAAGCAGTGCAGGTGTGTATGTTGGCAACGACTTCTGTTCTGCTCAGTCCCCAAACAGTTTGAGCAGCCTGTAATTATCTCGTGCCCTGCCATAACGTGTTCTCATGATGAGTACTCGAGTCATACACACACACACACACATACAGTAAACACACCCGAACTGACGCAGCTCGAGCTATCCTTAGACACATCCAATTAATCACGGCAGCAGATGATTTATGTAAAGTACACAGTCCTACCTTCTTCGCCTAGAGTCGCATCGGCTTCAAACGCGAGCTCATTCACCCCGAAGTTGGAAACATAAATAGTGGATGAGGAGCGCACGCACGCCGAAAGTTTTCTGTGAGGGAGACAAAACAAAAAGTCAGGGGGGCAGTCTTCAGAGAAATCCTCACAACGACAGCACGGCGGCTTGTAAAGATGACGCCATTTGGTCGCGCGCTTCAGAGATCATTTCAGTCATTTGTCAGATTACCTTCGTTTGTTGCCAATCCGTCACTGTGTGTCCCGGCTGCTCAGAGTCAGGGGCGTCGATGGGAAGCGACCGAGCGCGACGATTTCTGGCGCTTTGACTCCCCCTAGTGACACACAGGAGGACTACAACACACAGAGACGGACAACCCAAACAAACAAACAAACAAACAAGTAATAACGTAAGGAAATGATAAAATAAGCAAGTCAAGATTGGTAAATAAATACTAAATCTGATAATATTGCCTCTCTGATTTGGGCACAATTAGCCTATTCTTTTAGAAATAATCATCTTGTATTTATTGTGCTTCACAATAGTAAGCACGAGAAAGGGAATTGAGATTTATTTATATTGGCAATGTTGGGAAGGTTACTTTGATTACAGATTACTACTCACCCTGTTTAAAATGTAATAGGCAATGTGACTATTTTAATGACTTTATCAAAGTAATGTCACAATTACATTTGAATACTTCTTGATTGCTTTACTAATAAAGGCTGAATTTTTTTTTGGGGGGGGGGGATAGGCTATGCCACAAAAAGGTATTCCTGCACAGTGAAAAGATGCAAAGCAACAGAATGAAAGTTATATTCTAAATATCTGATTTTTACTGAATAAAATATATTCAGATGTAACCCCTTTGTAATCACCAACATTTTGATTAGTAACTATAATGTAATTACATAATTTAGTTCTTGTGACTGATTAGAATTATGTTTTTTGTTATTTAGTTACATGTAACAAGTTACTCTCTGAATATTGGTGCACTAACAAGTCATTAAAGTCCCTAGATGCAAAATGATAAAATAGGCTTAAACAATAGCGCCAAGCATTCTCTTTTTTTTTTTTTTTTTTTTTTTTTTACAACTTTGTGATAAAATCCTAACATCAAGTTTATTTGAACAAAAGTTGTAGTTAAAACCTGATAATAAAAAGAGAATAGGAATTTACTAGTCCGATGTTATTTCAAGATGTCTTCTACTAAGAGAAAATCAGTCATTTCTGATAACCTCAGACATTCAGGCAACAATATATTACTTTAAAATGAATGACAGCTCCAGATCTCTAAATCATATTTAATAACACTGTATAAAATTTGATCTTCAAAAACTGAGATGCAAAGACAAAAGGATTTAATCATCGCTCACCCAGTTTCAGGCTAAGCTGAGGTGCTGGAGCCATAAAACTGAAAATGAATGGAGAGAAAAAACATGAATGAATCAAATGAAATGAATGAAAACTTGTTTGTGTGCAATATCAACATTAAAGTGTGTACTATTGCGTTAGGACTTCTAAGGAACATTATTTTTTTCCAGATAGATAGAAAATGTGTCAATGCCATGAATCGCCACTGAGGGGCGCTTTTCACAAGCTGCATACATAGTTGACCTGCATGTTCAAAGTCACACAGCAGGCTACAGTTTGTTGCCGACTTAATATTAAAGAACTTATCGTTCCGGAAACACATTTTAAAATTGGGAATAAAAGAAAAAAAGTGAGAACTGACGCGCACAGAGTGGACCTACTTTTTCTTTTTTAAACGCAAAAAAATATATACATGTTGAAATTATCAAATAGGATTTACATTTCAATAAAAAAAATCTTTATTTTTTGCGAAGTTGAATGTTTGCACTATGGCTATCAGCAGCTTTTTTTGGCATGACATAGGTTTAGTTGCGCATCTACAGTTTCCTTTGGCACATGGGCTTTAAAGTTGACACTTGCTCGTTATTTGGCATGTCAATGTTTGGCATGTCTCAGTGTTTACCATCCGTTTGCAGTGCTGCTTGTCAGAGAACAAGCAGTCACGGTGAGCCACGCCTATTGTCCATGTGCTTCATCCTCCAATCTCTCCATCCCCGCGCACCACACGCTCTGTATTTTGCATAAAATGTGTATCAGTAGGGCAGCGCCCTCCCCGGCACATGCAGCGCGCACATGTAGCGTGGCTTTACTGAACACATACCACGGTCGAATAAGCGCATCAAACTCCCCTCAGCCCCAGATCCCCGCCAATGAAAATGCACAAAAGCGTGAAGGAGAGAGAGGGAGTGAGGGGACTCCGCGAGATACAAAGAGTGAGCCAAATCCCACACAAACAGACACAACACAAGTTGAGCGAACGGAAAGGCGGTCACATTTCTAACTCACCTGCAAACGTGATTGATGTGGGTGTTTGTATCAGTGGGTGTGTATGTCAGGTCCGTCACTCCGTTCACGGATTTGCTGACTCTACTTTCTTGGAATTCATGAGAATCTTTTAATCTCCGCTCGTGCAACATCACACGCGCTCGAGCCGAGGTGCAGTATCCTGAGCTCAGAAGGCACCCAGGTATCCTTGAGAGGAGGACCAGCCTGTACAACTCACCTCTGTCAGAGCAGAACTGAGCACTAACAGAGACACCTGTCTACAATTTACCGGGAAGCAACTTTACGCGTACGGGACACATTTCCATCACTTCTTCCCATTTGTGCGCTCCATGGGGCAGGTGTTTTACGCAAAGCTGTTTATTGACTTCCTCACCTATCTTCAAAAGACTTTTGCTCCAGTCTAGTGACACTTAACGGACGTTTATCTTCAAGTGACTGACATCAACAAGAGACATGGACAACAGCCCAGGTGGTGGAGGTAAGACTAATTTTAATATTTTGACATGCAGCAACAGCTCCATTATAATAGCAATGCTAATTATTAGAAGTCACAATTGATTAACAGATTGTTGTTTAAGGTTTTCATTCTTGTTATTGCCAACAGTCAACAGGGGGCAACTATTTAGCTGTCTGACTCAACTTAAACCTGAAATTTAATATAACTTTTATTTAAATGTGAGAGATAGTTCACTAATTTAACGCAAAGTGGCATTTCCATCATTTATTTTCTACTGATTTTGACCTATTGTGCAAAACACGATATGCATTTATGTGCATAACTGGCAATTGTGCGTGCATAATTGTATTTCTGTACATCTTCGGCAATTATATGTGCGACCTTTGTGTGAGTTCTTGGATGCATCAACACGCGTTGATGCATGAAATGTCATTTTTGCATGCAAAGTATTGGTTTATAGGAATTTGGCTTATGCGCATTTAACCACGTCAACTTGTTCATTAGTTTAATAAAATTGCGATGTTGCATTGAGACTTTTACGCAAACTTGTCAAAAAAGTTGCTGTGCTACGTTAAAATGTCAAAACACTGCGCCTAGAGTGCAAGCTGCGCCATATGGTTGTAGTGAGGCTGGTTCCTTCCTGTTCTCTCCATGAAAACAAACTCACGTGGAGCTACTGTACACTGGCTGTCACTGTAATCATAATTTTTCAGAGCCAGAACTTTAACTGCGCACTATCGTCTCGGGGGGGGGGGGGGGGGGTGAAAGGGCGTGTTTGTCTTTATAATCAAGGCCATCGCTGTAGTGCCTGCAGCACAAACGCTGATAACCACAGGACTTCCATCCGTTAAGTGGCATTAGGCTGCGCTTTCTCGAGGTCAGCCAAAGGTGCACACGCTTCCTGCTCTCCTAATTGACGGTGAATCATTTACAACAGCGACAGTCACGTTCCAGCACAGGTGATGGGCGCACCCTGTGTACCATCAACATGTTACTCTAACCTGAGGGCAGCACTGAACCCACTCACCGAGTTATGACTCTATTTATGTTGATAAAGCAATCCAATGTTTGTCTGGGAACAAGCAAGGCTGTTAAATGATCAGTCATGTATAATAGCTGTAGTATTAGTCAGCCGATAAACATGAAGCCTGCATGCTGGGTTTCTGGGATGGTGTTTGATGTTTGGTGTTGTGGTGGGGCAAGTTGGCAAGCCTTTTATTTCATTGTTGCCGTTTTTTTTTTGGGGGGGGGGGGGGGGGTTTAAGTTTTACAGTTAAAATAATTGCTTTTTTCTATTTATATGGTAGTCCTTGTAATGTTTTCCTCCTTTTCCAGATCTAAGTATAAGTGGGCACCTTGAACTGGTTTCACTGACCTTTAATGTTTCAATAAGTTATTGGAATGCACATGACTTCATTTCACTCATGAGGTCAATGCTGTGATCTAAACAAAGCTCATAAACATCATCATAACTTGGCAAAAAATATGGCTGCAGTGGTGGGCTGTGTGGCTCATAAAGTCTAGCAGATCGCATTAGATTGTGTATGAGTGTGTGTGTGTGTGTGTGTGTGTGTTGACACAGAGCCCCCATTTCACCTGCAGAAATGAGTTGGTAGGGGGGTTGATCCAAATAGAGGAGATATACAAACTATATGCAAATTAAGTTCAAAATAATCTAAACGAATATGGCTCCAAATTCAAACTTCATTCATAATTGGCTTGCACATGCAACTGAGAAATTTCCCAACATTCACATTATTTCCAGCATCCCCCATTTATGCAGTTCAGCCTTGCATGTGGAAACCATGGATAAAGTGCAGTAGGCCTATCTGTGTTGATGATATATGGATATACACAGTGTTATAACAACCAGCCTATCATGTGTTCCTCCCTCTTATAAGCATAATGTATGGGAGCTCAATCATAAAAGTTTATAAAGCCTTAAATTTCCGAAATAAAATAGTTAAAGTAATATTTGAATATACTTCCCAACTTTTAAACATGCAATATGCATTTGCCTACATCAATATTTTTATAAAACTTGTGCATCCTTGGCCTCATGTGAGGGGCCCACTGTACTTTGATGTGGCAGTCAGCTGTAACTTACAGTAGCTGTAATTTACTGTTTCTTGAGACTAATACTAATTTGCTCAGTTGCGCTATAACTAGATTACATTTAACTGTCAAATGATGCTCATATGATAACGTCTGAGCAATTGACTTTCCCCTGGCCACATAACTTTATGCACTGTATGTTCTCAGTCACTAATAACCTTCTCCGACAGATCTCTGGGGGAGGTTTTCTGTATTATTCAGAGCATATGTAAAACTCTGATTTAAATTCCTCAATCAGAAACCATCTGTACTTTGGTTCCAGGTTTTATTTGAATAAGAAAAACATCCAGGGGGAAAAAAGTACAAGTCTGGACCGATATTTGCCTAAGAAACCCTCCAGAAATAACATGTTCTAGCTAATACGAGGGGGTGGTTTAATTAATCTGTTTAAATGGTGATATTTGCACATCCAGGTATTGGTGCATTGGAGAGAGAATTGAAAAGCACCACAATTATTGGGGGACATACATATGAAACGAGGGGGAGCATTCTGGTACATAATGAAGTAAATGTCCTGCCCCTCTAAAACTAAACTTGTGAGCCCACAAAAATATGAGTGTCATTTTTGGACGTGCAATGCAGGGCGTACTGACAACACCAGTCTTTATATGAAAGAAACCAAGTGGTACAACTGAACCCGTTCTCCCCTATTCTACAATATTTAAAAGTAGGCTAATATTATTATCAATGGAGTTTGTTTGTTTTTTTTAATAAGTAAAACTACCAAGGTGTATTAAACTGGCCAATAAAGTGATTTTACATTAGCCTATAGATGCATGTTATTATCATATGCATTTCCTCAATATAAACTTGGGCCTGGCCATAAACTGATACTTCTGATGCGGTCTCTAAACTAGATGCACCCCCTGGCTGACAGTGCAGGCGGTGCTGCTGCTGGTGCTCAGTCAGACCACCCGGCCGCATAACATGCTGCGCTATTTAATTTGGCACTTTAATTATAAGCCCCTGGCGGGCTGTAGAAGCTCTGGCTCCTGGCTGCAGCGCAGCTTCATGTCTTCCCAGTGAAAGCTCCGTCAAAAGCCTCCTCACGTGGCTTCCCTCGCAGAGCCGCGTGCGACGCGTGAGATACCCGGGCCCTCCTCCCGCCGCTTCCCCGCTCTCACGGACGCTTCTGTGCTGCTGATGCCGCCTGCGGTGATGGTGAGCTTGGTCAGTGGGTCAGCGATTCCATGCATTAACTTTTTTCTCACTCGTCACGTTTTCCCGCCTCATGCGCCTTTTGCTCGTATTGAAGCCCCCCCCCCCCAATAAAAAAAAAAAAAAAAAAAAAAAAAAAAATTTTTTTCAACTATATCCCCCCGCAGCGCGTCTCTTCCCCCCCCCCTCCTTCTTTTGCTCTTAATCCCCCCCCCCCCCCTTTGAATCAGCTCACAGTGCTGCAGAAGCTGACTCGATTTTGACTCTGCAACATCTGTCCCCAACTCATCGGTTCAGGGCACACATCCGCTTAGGGTGTGTTTCAGCTGGAACGTGACTCTGCTGTTAAATATAACATCTCTCCTCTCATCCTCTGCCTCTCTGAACGATGCTGAAACAGATAGCGGATTAGAAACACTGAGAGGCTGCATCCAAGTAGCTGATAAAATCGCACAATCCTGAAAAAGGATGTTTTTCAATCCCTGTTTGACAGAGCGCGTGCCAGTAAGACATGAAGCAATTTAAGTCACCCTAAATCGAACCTTAACCCCAGGATATCAGGCTAAAGATTTCAAATCATATCCTGGTGTTAATAAATCACAACTGTGATCCCCTTACACAGTTCCCCCCCTGGTGTAACTGAATGAGAAAGTGTGTGTGGTGCAGCATCAGTTTGGAGAGATGCTGCAGGCACATACAATTCTATCAAGTTCCTGTGATATTGACCTACTTACACAAGCCTGAGTTAATGAAGTCAACTGCAAACATCCAAGTAGTGCTCACAGATTGGCCACACTCAGTAGCACAAATCTTTTTTATTGGCCATCGCCTATATCCAACATAATTTTATGTTATAGCATAATAAACGCTGCATCCCTCCAAGGAAGCAAACCATATGCCATGCTTAAAACTTAACACCACAAGGGCAAATAAACACTATGGTCGCCTAAGCTATCCCTCCTATATGTGGCTGTCTCTCCATGTGCTGCATTATAAACTGAGCGGGTGAAAGTAAGAGATAAAGGACAAGAGAGAAACAGAGAGGAGAGGAGAGGAGCTGCTGTGCCTGTGTGAAGCTCACTGCTCACGTTTCTCTGCCTGCCTCCAGTCCCAGGCAGATTAGTGTTTGCACGGGTTGGCTGAGCTTAACATGGGCATTGAGAAAGGAATTTCATGTCATTTGAAATAAACGAATGCATTCGTAACAGTTCAATTTGGACATATGGACATCAATTCTGTTTTTAATCTATTATTGTGGATAATTAAATGTCCTGTGATGTTTGCACTAAAAATATACTCAACAACATCATGCTGTTTTCCCTCAACCATGTTAAGGACTGAGGCCAGATGACTACTGCCTTCTTTAAGCATAGTCAGCATTCATTGCTGTATAGCATTAAATGTACAAAGAGGAAGGGAGCCTGCGTTGTTTACATTTAAATTGTATTAGCCTTTCAACTATGGCACTTGATACATGCAGGTTTTATAGTATACATCCAAGAGCTGCACTGTAAAATCTGGCAAGTTGATCACAGTTAAAATAATTTTGGAAACAAAAAGTAAATATAACTATTAATCTTATTTTATGTTAACTTTATGTCTAATTGTTATCTTTACTTGAAATGTAGCCATACACACTTACTTCTGTTAAGTTTTTGCAACTTAAAAGTGACGAGAAATCACCTTGTTCTTTCTAAGTGTTGGAAACTTCAGTAAATTAAGTTTGTCTGACTTAACTTGATCATGGCAAAGATGATTTTGCCAATGATGAAGTTAGGAGATCTGCAAGTTCTGTTTTGTTAACATGTTTAAGAACATATAAATATGTCTATTTTTCAATCAGAAGAATGCAGATATATGGCACCGAAAACTTGGTTTACGAAGTACCTAAAACTTAAAAAGATTGATTTAAATAAACATCTCAGTAAACTTAACAATTAGATATAAAGTAAACATAAATTAAGACCAATATATTTTTCAAGGGAATATTCAACTTGTCAGGTTTTACAGTGTAGTTTCCGCCCAGCACTGCTTGAAAGCAGACTGTAAAAATGGTTTGTTAATTGACAGTCTTTACAGCACAGTGGCTCTAGAGGTCATTCATAAACACTTACTGTACATGTGAGTCTTCAGGTGGACATGCAATGTGTTTGGGTGGGGTGGGGGTTGGGCAGTGGCTGTCTGCATGTAAGCTCAGGAAGAGGTGAGGCTCAGGCCTGCCTGTCTGCTGCGTCTGTCTATGGCTCTGGCATGAGTCAACAAACCAGCAACACGTGCTGCGCGAGGGATTATCAAAACATTGGAGCTAAAACAAATACCTTGTGCAGCAGAGGGCAACACACATCAGCACAGACAGGCCTACTGCACTTATGCATGATTTCCATATGCAAGGCGGATTTGCATGTTTGGATGTTGGAAGTCATTTGAATGTTGGACATTTCTCAGTTGCATGTGCAAGCCAATCATAAATGAAGTTTTAAATGGACGCCATACTTGTTTATATTATTTTGAGCTGAATTTGCATATAGTTTGTCACTCTAAATGTCTCTCTGCTGGACTCTACTGTACACTTAGTTGTTAGTATACCATTACACCAGCCCGGCCCATACAGTTGAGATTTATCCTTTGCAAAAACGTGACTCACATTCTCCAACTGTCGGTGGCGCACGAACAGCAGTCGCTGAGACTTTGGTGCCACCTCATGCCCAGGGAGCTTCCAAGTCAGCGTGTGTTTGTAAACACAGATCTGACTTGAGATTGTTGTGTATTTCAACACGAGACTGCGGATTTGGTTCGGGCAGTAACCGTGTCAGGAGTCCATGCATGTGAGGCGGCGGTCAGGTGTCGTGCTGTTAGCTGGCGCTGGGCACGGTGCCAGGGGAGCGAGGCTATTATTGGAGCGGAGGAGGCAGCAGACCCCGCAGACACGTGAGGCCGTGTCTCAGCTCATCCACAACGCATGACTAGAAGTGCGAGCGAGAGAGCGAGAGTGAGAGAGAGACAGAGAGAGAGAGAGAGAGAGAGAGGGGACGCGAGGAAAGCGAAACTTCAGAAACAACCACGGCCGAACAACAAAAAACACTCTCCATGTTTACACGGTTCCTATATGAATGCATTAGCACGACGCAGGGATTATTAACATAAAAACAGCTTTCTTGGAGGCTCTACTGGAAGGTTGCCTGCTTTGTTGCTGTGCTACCAGCAGTATTTTTAGCGCCCACTTTATCCGCTTGAACGCAACATTACGCCTATTGCACTCAGGATGAGGCAACGACGCAGCAAATTGTCAGAGCTGTTCACTGCTGCCCAGAATTTACGCAACATTACATCACATCCAAATATGTACAGTAGCTCAACGGGTTTTAAGGAAATATGGATGGCCAACTTCGATTCATGGTACAATGTATATTCAGCCAACGAGTTATTATCAGTACTGTGGCGACCCTAAGGGGGGTGCAGGGCAATTGACTTGATTTCTTTCAAAAACATGGGAAGAAGGCAATGAGCAACAACAGAAGAAATGACACAAAGATTAACAAGAAATTAGAAAAAAAAAGTACCAAAATTACCTGAAAATTTGAAGACATTTTTTAAAAGTACAAAACAAACACACAAGTAAATGACTTGATAAAGTGCCTAAAATGACTTTTCTTTTAAAAAAATTCTGTACTATAATTTTAAATATGTGATTATGATAATTATAAAAATAGTTTTTTTTCCCCCCTTTCCCTAGACATTTTCCCCTAGCTTTTTGAATTAAAAAAAATAATAATTTTTTTTAAAAATCTACTAATTTCTTGCAGTTTGTGGAAGATTTCTCACATCGTCTCTATTTGTTTTTTCTCCCATGATTTTAAAAGAAATAGCAACGGTTTAATACTCGTGAAAAGCGTCTGAGAGCAGCACAAGAAAAAGTGATTTCTCTCCAGTTTTCAAAGGGTTAAGAGGCCGTAGTACTCATTTTTGAAGAAAGTGTGAAGAAAGTGGTATTTTCTGTAATTACATAATCTAAGGCATCTATTGGTACCAACAATGCCAGCATAGGGAGCTAAATAATGCTCTAAAATTTGGCTACATTTTGGTGAAGGAAAAACTGACATGGTCATTTTTAAAGGGGTCACTCCAACTCTCATCTCAAGATATTTGAATTGAAATGGGTTCTATGGGTACCCATGAGTCATCCCTAAACTTGAGAGGGCTTGCTCCTAACCAGTCCTTTTTAAGAATAATGAATCGCCTCACATGTATAACATAATTAATAAAGAAATAAAGTGGAACTCAAAATGTTAGCTGTACCAGTATTAGTTTATGCACATCAGATAATTAGTAATATTAACTTTAAAATTATGAAAACAAAAACAAAATATATCAGTATGCGATTCCATAACTTTACATAGTTTTCAACCAGCGTTATACTTCAGCAGCATAACAGAACTTTTAAAATTCAGTTATGGCATTTGTTTTTTGTGCCACCCTAAGATTTAAGTGGCCCCATCTGGCCACTCCTACTGTAACCTTTTTATGAGGAGGCTGAAGTAAATTTGAAATCACCTGACCCCAAAATCTCAGCTCAGAGATCAAATTTCTCTTCCTTCTGTCCCATGTCAACAGGGGTCATCCTGTATGCAGGATCTTCGGCCAGTTCCAGCCCCAGCCCCGGTAGCCCCTCCAGCGGGTACCAGACACAGTCCCCTTCTTCACACTCCCAGCCCTCGTCTCCAGAAGAGGTTACCTTCACAGAGATTGGGGCATTGAAACACCGGGCAGGTGGATGCACCACCCCATCATCCTCCAAGCTGGTATTTCAGTTCCCAGAAGTCTACAATGCCCCCCCAGCGGCAGCCACTCCACAGCATACATATGCACACCCCATCGCAGGAAAGAGGCCATGCGGGTTCACGGGAACTTTCACAAGTTAGTGTTTCTTCACTGCCAATATGCATGAAGATTTTTATCTTGATCAAAGTTTTTGCAGCTTCTCTAAATGTCTGTTTACACTTCCACAGAGACTGGAGGAATGGTCCTGCTTTGCAAAGTGTGTGGGGACATTGCATCTGGTTTCCACTATGGAGTGCATGCATGTGAGGGTTGCAAGGTAAGCAACCTGAAGTGAAGTGAACATTTTTGATACCGTGGATAAAAATCGACACTGATGGCATATATGTCTTTCTATTAACACACAAATGTACCAATGTTGTAACATGGCACTGACAACATGTCTTTTCTTGGTTAGTAGCAGAGAACAGCAAATTGCCTGTAGCAGACATTAGCAATTAGAGAGAATGAGAAACTGCAGCTGATACTGGTGTATCAAAACCTTAGAAAATGAGCATTGAAACTGTTTAAAATATCCGAATTGCTATATAACTATAAATCAATATTTCTGACAACACTGCAGCAATGTGTTGCTCTTTGGTGCACCAGTTTCATGTGATAGTTTTTGTTTGTTTCAGGGTTTTTTCCGCCGCAGCATCCAGCAGAACATCAACTACAAGATGTGCGTGAAGAACGAGAACTGTCTCATCATGCGCATGAACCGCAACCGGTGCCAGCACTGCCGCTTCAAGAAATGCCTCTCCGTTGGCATGTCAAGAGATGGTGAGACATCCTGACACATTTTTTCCTTTTTAACAAGAGAGGCCCTCATGCAGCTCTGCCAGAATGCCACAGTGCTCTGATTAGCCAAAGCAGCAGGGAAATGGGCGGCCTGAAAGAGGCACGGTGCTAATATGTAGGTCTGTGTGAAAAATGTAATGCGGAAAGTCTTTTGAGGTCATCGTGCCAGTAGCTCAGTCACTCACTTTATCAGCAGACCTGCACCTGCCTTTCCCTTCCACTGTGTCACTGCACCGCCAAAGATTACCATCTGGCCTTGTACCACTCTCTTAAGTTTCTAGGTGTCTTTCTCATGCCCTTTGCAGCATCCTCCCACAATACTCCATGCTCTTGTTTAGCACAGCCCCTCCCCATCCATGCACCCACCATGTTCCCTCAGCTCTCTTGCGTCTCCCCCTCAGACAATGATTTATGAGAAGAGGAGCCTTGAAGTCCCCGAAGCTATCTATCATCTGGAAAACTGCAGAAAACACAAGAATTATTTTAGGAAATTGGAACAGGGTCAACTTGATTACCTTGTGTACACGCATAGAACATCACACTGCAATTAATGAGGGATGGGGCAACAATTAAGCAAAGGGTGCAGAAATCAGCCTTTTGTTGTGACCAATTTTATCAAGCGTGATGCTCACATCACCTAGTTTTAGTTCTGATAGCTGAACATTGATTGATCACCTATCAGTGTGGATTAAGAAAATAGCTGGGCTGACCTAGAAAAACAATACAGAATTGGGCCTTTATAGTGTACGCATACGTCATGACCTACTTGGTTTACTTTTCCTGCCTTCTTCTTCTCAGTATGGTTTTTGCTTATCTCCACCCTCCAGTACCATGCATTGCCTAATCTAGTAAACAGGTTAGTGTTATTTCTGCATGTGCTCGACACTTCTGGTGCACACAGAAAATAGGGTGGCAAAATACAACTCAATGAGAGAACAAACAGTCAGGTCGCCCCTTTTAGAGGAGATTTTCGAAAGCGTTCAGGACCACAACCTAGAAACCCCTTTTTGCTCTGCCTCAATCATTACGAAAACAGGAAAACCGCATGCAACTGCCTGCAGCCCACAATAAATAGTACACCCTGATTTCACACTAGGCAGCTGTGTGACTTTGGCTCTGCAATATAGGCAAATTATTAAGTCCGTTGGCATGATGGCACACTTTTCTTCCTCTAACCAGAGCATCATTTTTAGAGCGCCGGCTCACTAGTCGGCATTTGCTTCTTTTTAACTGTGATGAAAGGGATTAATCTCATGGCACATTATTGGCCCCGTCCTCATCAAGGCAACCTGCTGGCAATGAACAGATTACTGTATATTTGATAAACATAGCAATGACTGCTATGCATATTGCTTGACCAGACACAGTGGCTTTATGTTTTCATTTAAAGTGCCTCTGTTTAACATACAGGAATAAACAGTGCATTGCTACACAGTTTTTCCTGCTACACTTTCAAAAAAAGATTCAGATATGCCGTACTTGCAAAAGTCTATGAAAATGTACTTGCTTAACTCCTCTGCCTCATCTAACTCCACCTTGCACGCATACACTCTCACTTTCCATGCATTGCGGTCTCACATGTCACTCCTTGTCATGTTCTCACTCCTGTCTCCATAACTCACTTATGTGCTTCGAGCCCACCTCTCTCATCCTTCTCCCTCTCACGATCTTAGTACCAGTGACATCACGCTCACGTTGCCCCACTGCCCTACTTACAAAAGGAGGCAGGGAGCAGGAGAGGAAGGAGACAGGGGTGGATAGAGGAGAGGATGAGGCAGATGGTAGCAGGGGGTCTATAAATAGACTCTCCAGCTGATGGTTACTGTGGGAAGGGGGAGGGGGATACGGGTGACGAGAGGGAAGTTTCATCTCATAACTAGCGTGATTCTCCTTGAAATCATTCAACACTCTAGGTTACTTCGTGCTTTCAATGTATACACATGTATAAAGAGGTTGGATAGGTTACTGTCACCATGCTTAGCTTAAATGTATAGACACCTGAGTAACAGTATCAGTTAGTAGGGAGGATGCACCTGCCTCTTGATCTTAAAGAATTTCATTTTATCTTAGGTGTCATTTAAATTTGTCATTTGCATCTTTATAATTTTGTGTAATTTCAGAGAGCATTTTATCCAGGTGAAAAACAAACTCTGAAAACATAGAGCACAAATCGTGTCCAGCATATACAGGCTATCAACGCTGTCACAATGACTGAGAGCTGATCTGTCCTCTCTGCTTTTGTCTTCCCCAGCTGTGCGTTTTGGCCGCATCCCCAAGAGAGAGAAGCAGCGACTTCTGGACGAGATGCAGAGCTACATGAACAGCCTAAATGAGTCGGCTGCCATGGACATGGACTCATCTTCAGTGAGGGACACTCTCAGCAGCCCAGAAGATGGCAACTCAAAGGAGGCCATTGGAGCCATCTCCAGAGCCTACCGCGACATTTTCACCAGCAGCAACAACAACAGCCAGGAGAGAGCAGCCAAGAGGGCTAACATCCCCACCACCACCACCAACAACAACACATGTCCCTTTTCTCAGGATGCCAGTTTCACCCAAGTCTCCTCTCATCCCACCCCTGCCCAGAGCTATCAGTCGTGCCCTGTTGCTTCTACCCCCCTCTGCCCAGCTGCCCCTAATGACAACCAACATACATTCCACAATGTGGACAACAATCGCTACACCTACCTAGTGTCAACAAATCAGAATCAGGATCAATCCAACAGTACAACCTCTCAAAGGGGAAGCTCCGCCAATCAAAACAGTTTCCGCAATGCAGGAAATACCCAGAACCAGCCGTCCTGCCCATGGAAATTAGCTCCAGGGGCTAAAGTGCTGGTAAGTGCAGGAAGCATACATCATTAGATCAAAGTTCTTGTGGTATATCTTGTCTGACCATCAACTTATGATTTTTTTCTGTGTTTTTTGTCTTCCTCTAAGGCCTGTCCTCTCAATGCGTGGCCTGTATCAGGGGCGGAGCGCACAAGTCAGGAGATATGGGAATCCTTCTCGCAGTGTTTCACTCCTGCAGTCAAGGAGGTGGTAGAGTTTGCCAAGGGCATCCCAGGATTTCAAGAGCTTAGCCAACAAGACCAGGTCATGCTGCTCAAATCAGGCACCTTCCAGGTAATTACACACATTTCAGATGATTTATTTAAAATATGTAAAATATGTATCTTCTTATTTGTGAGTCCGTATGTATTAATTTTTTTACGCATATGTCTCAAACTTACCTCTGTGTGTTTTTTTCTGCTTCATGTGTGTTTAGGTTCTGATGGTGAGGTTCTGCACCTTGTTCAATGCTGAGGAGCGTACAGTGACCTTCCTAAATGGCCAAACTTACCCCCTGTCCACCCTGCGGGCCTTGGGCATGGGCTCTCTGCTGGATGCGATGTTTGAGTTCAGCGAGAAGTTGGGCTCCCTGGGGCTTGAGCCTGATGAGATGGCCCTTTTTATGGCTGTGGTGCTGGTCTCTGCAGGTGAGAGAGGCAAACTGATGAGTAGGAAAACAGTGACAAAAGCTGCAGAGCGGTGACTGTGAATGACCCAATTATGTAGTAACTGTGTCTTTCAAACGCTTACACTGACATCCTCTGTGCTCCTCAGATCGCTCTGGCATCTCAGACATGCGGGCTGTGGAACAGCTACAGGAGGGTCTTATCCGTGCCCTGCGGTCACTGATCACTCGCCGTCGCCCAGATGACTCCGCCCTCTTCCCCAAACTCCTCTTGCGCCTGCCGGACCTGCGCACCCTCAACAATCTGCACTCCGACAAACTGTTGGCCTTTCGGATCGACCCTTGAGCAGGCCGCATGTTCAAAGAGCACACAGACACAAACTGTTTTACATAAAAATATACAGTACACAAACACACACACCTGCACAGATATCATCTTCCAAGGAGAGGACTTCCTTGAAAATTGAGAAAAGGAGTGGTGCAATCTGAGGAGTGTTTTTTGGGATGAACGAGGGCAGTAGCGAACATATTTTTGACTCACTATTGATCTTCATGCTATGTTTTGGGACGGATAAACACACACATACAAACTCATGTATACACATAAACCTCAACACCTCTTGACAGACGTTCCGATAAAAATAAATTACCATGTAGATTTAGCGTAACCCTTTTGGACAAATCATTTGTGCACTTGCTCATTATATCCATTGTACTGAATAAATGCCAGTTCACTTCTGTTTATTCCTTAAGCCGTACAGTATCAACAGGCCATCACTAAGCAGCAGCTGAAAGACAGTTATTATACTTAGGGACCATTAGTGATGATTGACTCTGTCAGTCTGTGTTTAAGAGAAAGGGAACCTGTATATAATACATAGCAGAACCTGAAATATTAAGGTAATTGTGTATCACTGTTTCACAAACATACCATCTGTACTGGAATGAGACCACTATTTTAATGTGTCACTTGTACACAATAGGATGCATTATGTCTCTTACTATTGTTGATTCGATTCCATAAAACATTTGGCACACCTTGGGTTTGAATATGCCAACTTCATAAGTTAACGGCATTTTATATTATTTCACAAAAACATTGTGTCTGTGTCACTATATCGTCGACATCTGGACTGATGGAGATGCCCCATGCATGTTGGGTTTTGTAGTTCCTTTATTTTTGTTGCTGTAAATATTATGTTATCCTAATGTCTATGTATCGGTGACTGAACTGATGTGACAGATCGGACGAATTCGGTGGTAAGAAGAATGTACTGACCTTCCTGTAATAGGTGGGGGTTTGGCCATGCCAAGGGGGCTTTGCACAGGAGAATATGTAGTAGGGATTCTCAGATGTCTTGGATGCACTTCCTGCTATCAGATGATGTAACCAACCAACCAGCATAATCCCTGAAATCACCAGCACTCACTCCACATGCACCCTTCCTCTGCCCCCAATGTTTGTCATACAAACACAAGAGATATTTTTGGGTGAGAGATCGTATTTGATTGGTCTTCTCACTGTCTGCTTGTTTGATTTTGGCTGATTGAGCACATCTTGTACATTTTGTAAATCTTTCTTCCTAAATAGAAATGATATGATGATATAAAGTTAAAATTATGTATTACTCTACCTCTGTGTCATTCTTTTATTTCCATTCAGGTAAAATGTAGAAAAGACCATGTAGTCAGGACCAATAGTGGAAAGTAATGAAGTGCATTTACACATGCAGTGTACTTAAGTATAATTTTAAGGTAATTAACTTGAGTATTTCCATTTTATGCTGCTTTATACTTCTACTCAACTACATTTTAGTATTGTACTTTTTACTCTACTGCTATTACAACTATTTTTTGACAGCCATAGATACAAGTTACTTTGTAGACAGATTTTACATAAATCATATGATAATCTTATAAAATGCAGCCTAATACAATGTTACAATTATATATCAAACCACTGTTTTCCAATCTTTTTGACATGTGCCCTCTTACAAGGAAGCACCAAAGACATGTTTCCTTTCAAACATTTGAGATGGTTTCTTTTCTATAATTTTTTGAGGCTTAAAGAAGTAAAATTATTGGATACAACACAAAGGCACGCATGTTTTTTTTCTTTTTTTACTTTCCTTCCCCATTAATCTAAACTACCTGCACTGTAAATAGGCTATAGAAGTATCACAACCAGCCCTAGGTGTGTTCCTGCGTGAGTGTAATTTTTGTTTATTTTTTTCCAGTCACTTTTGTGTGTTTAGTGTGTGCCTGTTGTGTTTTGGTTTTGTCTCTCCTTTGGTCTCAACCCTTTCTTATTTTTAGGTGATTATACACTGAAGAAAACAAACTTATTATATTATGGTCCTTTTCTGCCAATATGTCCCTCTAAATCCCATACAGTGGAGCTTTGGGAGATGGATGTGAATACTTCTTCCACTACTGGTTAGGACTGTGTGGATCTCACAAATTAATGCAACATAAGGGTGCATTGATTAAATGCAAATTGTCACTATCTGAGACAAGTTTACAGTCTATATGTTGTGGGGGATTGCATGTTAAAGTCACTTAGAGGGTGGACTGCCTCCATAGCTAAAAATCTAGGTCAGACAGAGTGTAGCAACAGTAGTTCATTGTCATTAGCCTGTAGCACAGTGATGCTCAACTCATGTCCCACAGGCCAAATGTGGCACTGATAAGGTGCCAGTTGGCCCCCAACCATTTTCTAATTCACAATAATAATAAAGTGATACACACTAGGAATTGTTTTTGTACTTTTAGAAAACATAAGGTGCGAGAGTGCATAAAATAGCATGAGAAAAGGGCTTGTTTATCAAAAAAGTACCAGTACATGATCCCCCAAACTCCCTATAGAGGTCCTAGCTAAGCCCCTGTCCTAAAATCCAAGAAATGTCCTAAAATATTAGAAATGCCCTGAAATCCTAGAAATGTCCTAAAGCCCAAGAAACATCCTAAAATCCTGAAAATGTCCTAAAATCCCAAGAAATATCCTAAAATCCTAAAAATGTCCTAAAATCCAAGAAATGTCTTAAAATCCTATAATCGTCCTAAAATCCTAGAAACGTGCTAAAATTCTGGAAATGTCCTTTGAATCCCAGAAATGTGCTAAAATCCTAGAAAAGTGCTAAAATCCCAATCCAAGAAATGT
Organism: Plectropomus leopardus; assembly: GCF_008729295.1. Lineage (NCBI taxonomy): Eukaryota > Metazoa > Chordata > Actinopteri > Perciformes > Serranidae > Plectropomus > Plectropomus leopardus. The sequence continues at coordinate 18,322,220 of NC_056470.1, read as the reverse complement.
CATAAATTTATAGAAATTTCTTAAAATCATAAAAACATACTAAAATCCTTGAGACATGTTCTCAAAAGCCTATAAATGTCCTAAAATCCTAGAAACATATGGGGGCTGCTGCGACTGGTCATTTTGCAAAGGTATCCCTCCCAAGCAAAGCAAGTTCCCTGCTGTAGCATGTTGTCTGTATCATCATATTGATGGAGTCTGTGTGTGAATTTCATCATCAAACATGGAAAACTACACATATTTTTCAGAAACTACTTACTTCATACATCGACCTGTGTATTGGTGAATCAAATCCAACCTTAAGAGTGAGCCATTGCAACAAGGGAGGTGTGGGAGCAACTTCCTCCTTCCCCTGGAGCTCAGACAGAAAAGCAGTGACGCCATCTAGTGGTGAAACAGTAGATCCCGGATCCCGGAAGTAAATTGTCTGTTAGCTATGTAGCCTAACATACACCATCAGCTAGCGATAGATATGTTTACTGTTGTCACTTCGTTACGTCGTGTATCTAATATGGGACCGCTGTCAACCGGCACGGTAAGATATATCATATAATATGTCCCAATATAGCGGGAAACATGTGGTAGGATAGTGTCGCAAGTTACAACGATTTTATCTTAACGTCAGTAGCAGGTTAGCTTGGAGGGTAGCGCTAGCGAAACAGCAGTAGCATAGGACATTTTCAGCCTACGTGTTTAAATAAACAGAGCTGAACTGTCACAAGCCAAGCTTTACGTTACTGATGCGGGTAACTCAATACTTTCTTGCCTTAGCTGGTTAATGTTTTTGTTGAGTAGTTAACTAAATTCCTGAAAATGAAAGTGTATTAGCAAAGTTAGCTTCGACCCGACATGGTGAGTTACCAACGTATTTGGTGGTAAGGGACCGGTTTTTATTTGTTCGAGCAGGGGGCGGCGGGGGTATGATTTCATTTATTTATTTTTTTAATTTTGCCTCTTTCCGAATCAATAAATATTTTTTCTTTACCCTGGAAAATGCACGACTCTCCCTCCACCGTAAAATTGTTTTAGATTTGAAAACCTAACCTTTAATGTTTAAAGTTAAAAGTTAAAGATGAAGTTCTGGAGTTGAAAAAACACCATTTTTTGTCACTATGGTCGTGTAAGCTGGTTAGTACAAACATTTTAGTTTTGGTAAAATTTTAAGACGTAAAATGAAGTAATTTGGATTATATATCACTAATTTAAGCTTAAGTTTGGTTTCATTTTTTTCTGAGTTATCGCTCATCCCACGTGTCGGAAGTTTGAAAGTTCAAAGATAATTTTAGTTTTTACAGTTTCTGTAATTTTGATTTTTAATCTGTTAAAAGAAATGCAGAAATAGCCATTTTCAGTTGCATCGCATCCCCCAAAGCCTTAATACAAAACACAAGTCCCTCCCCAGTGCTTAAAAATGATTTGATATGCCTTCCCTTTTTTGCACCACCCCCTTCAACTCCAACTTTATTTTCCTTATCCTCTCATTCATAAAGTCAAGTCCCTAATGTAAATGTTTTTCTCTCTGAATATACCTTTTGTTCACTGTTTCTCTCCACAGGTGCTGAGAAATAGAAAGAAAAGAGCTGAAAACAACCCAGGACCCCAGATTTGATCTCAAGTGGGTGCAATTTATCACATCATGTTGGTGACAGCATATCTTGCCATCATTTTCCTTCTCGCCCTGTGTGTTGGCCTTGAGTTGGCAGCACGCCGCCTCACCCCACCTCAGTCTGCTCCTACTGCCACAGCCAACCCAGTTTTCCGTCGATTCCAGAGTATATTCCTCCGGGCATACCTATTGGCTTTGTGGGCAGACTGGCTCCAGGGTCCTTACCTCTACAAACTGTACCGCCACTACAGCTTCCTGGAATCTCAAATAGCCATCTTATATGTGTGTGGCCTGGCCTCCTGTGTTCTGTTTGCTCCTTTTTCAGGCTGGCTCCCTCAAGTCTTGGGCCGCAGACAGACATGTCTTCTCTTCTGCCTGGCCTACTCTGCTTGTTGTCTCACAAAGCTGTCCACAGACTACTTTGTTTTGATTGTGGGTCGTATTTTGGGGGGTCTGTCCACATCCCTGCTCACCACCACATTTGAAGCCTGGTACGTGCACCGTCACGTAGACGTCCATGATTTTCCCAAGGAGTGGATCCCCAATACGTTCACCAAAGCAGCTACCTGGAATCACGGACTCGCTGTGGGAGCAGGGCTGGTAGCTAACTTGCTGGCTGAATGGCTCCACCTGGGGCCCGTGGCTCCCTTTCTCCTGGCTGTCCCTTGCTTGATGGGCTGTGGCTGGGTGGTGCTAACAGACTGGGGCAAAGAGGAGGCTGAAGAAGTTCCTGAAGGGGACAAACAAAAACTACTCCTTGGGACTCCAAATGGAGGTGTGACCCGTTTGTCTGCGAGGGCCCGTTTCTCACGTAGCTGCCATGATGGGTTGCGCTGCCTGCTGTCAGACAAGAGAGTCATGCTCTTAGGGGGAGTGCAAGCTCTGTTTGAAAGTGTCCTCTACATTTTTGTTTTCCTGTGGACCCCAGTACTCGACCCTCATGGGCCTCCTTTAGGAATAGTATTCTCTTGCCTGATGGCTGCCAGCATGGCCGGCTCCTTGCTCTACCGCCTAGCCACCTCCACACGCTACCGTCTGCAGCCTGGCCATGTTCTCTGCCTGGCTGTGCTGATGGCCTTCTTCTCCTTTTTCATGCTGACCTTCTCCACTGCTCCAGGTCAACCCAGACCTCATGAATCCTTCCTGGCCTTCTTGCTGCTTGAGTTAGCTTGTGGGCTCTACTTCCCTGCAGTCAGCTTTCTCCAGGGCAGGGTGATCCCAGAGGAGAAGCGGGCCGGTGTGCTTGCCTGGTTCAGACTGCCTCTGCACCTGCTGGCCTGCCTGGGGCTGCTGGCACTTCACGGGGAGATCTCAGGAACAGGTGGAGGGGAGGAGGGCAGCGGCACCAGACACATGTTTGGAGGCTGTGCAGTTATGATGCTGGCAGCTCTAATGGCGGTCGTCAGCCTGTTCACTCTGGGCAGAAACGACATAGACCTGAGACTGGAAGGAACCAGAGGGGAGGGGGAGATGTTCTGAGGAAAAGGACCACATTTTCCTTTTCATGCTTGACTGGTTTCAAATGTAATGTGACAGTTCTGTGTGACGAAAAGTAAAGAGACCTCATATGTTCCGCTGGAATAGTAATAAGTCTATATTTTGCCAAATGTATCAGCGAAGGAAATCAAAGTCCAAAGGAGGTGTTTTGGTAGATTAAAATTCAACTGAATTTTAATTTCTTCATCTATTGCCTTGTTACTATTTTGTTGTCTTTCGGGAGAGACTTGTACAAATCCTGTCTGTGCAGGGATGCTTTGGGAACATTTAGACCTTCATTTTTCAAGTTATACTGTAAAATCTGACAAGTAGATTTTACTTAAAAAATCTAGAAAAGTGATTGCCTTAAACAATGTAAGTAAATATAACTGTTAGTCTTGATTTATGTTTACTTTATATCTAATTATTAAGTTTACTTAAAATGTAGCTACATTTACTTTTTTTTTGCAACTTAAAAATGACAAGTTTATTCATATCAGTCTTTCTAGGTTTTAGCAACTGAAGTAAATCAAGTATACTGTGCCATGTAACTAGTCCGTCATATTTGTATATTCCGAAACATGTTAACAACACAGAGCTTGCTGATATCCGAACTTCATCATTGGCAAAATCCTCTTTGTAATGATCAAATAAAGTCAGATTAACTTGGTTTACTGCATTTGCACCTTAGAAGAACGAGGTAACTCCACTTGTCATTTTTAAGTTACAACAACTTCAGAAAATTACATAAATACAGCTAAATGTTAAGTAAACTTGATTTTATATAAAGTAAACATAAATTAATAGTTATATTTACTTTACTTTTCCAAGGCAGTTGTTTTCCAAGATTATTTTAAGTAAGATCAGCTTGTCAGATTTTACAGTGTAACTACGAGTGTCCAAAACTTCTATCTCATTTCATAAACTATTCCAGGTAACATGTTATTGCCTCATTGTGTCCACAGACAGGGTGATGTTTTGGGCAGGATATTATTCATTTCACATGTCAGTATGACGATCAGTGAGATAGTAGTTCCATAATATTTTTAAAAACAGACTTGAAAATAGTTTACAGAGCTCAGTGAATATCCAAAGATAACAAGATGAAGAGCATGTAGACCAGAATCTGAATGTCATTTCTTACAATAATTCCTCAAGTTGTCTTTTTTTCAGCATCTGTGTGTTGTGTTTTTAGTAGAAAGGAAAAATCAGTTGGTCATTTTACTTTGAATGCTTTTTCTGGACCATCTATAAGATCTTTTTTCTCTGTATTGTCTTATCACATTTGTGCTTTTTTTCACTTTTAAATAAAAGTGCAAATATTGTACATAAATAATATTTATTTGTTTGTTATGACCAGCTTTGCTGTGTATCAATCATTTTCGATATTTGGCCAGGTCGCTCTTGAAAATATTTATATATTTTTTCTCTCTCTCGCTCTCTCTCTCTCTATATATATATATATATGTATTGTGTGTGTGTGTGTGTCAGTTGTCAGTCTATTTATTTTTTATTTTATTTGAAAGGGACAGTGCAATTTAATACAGTTACACTACAGAGTGTGAGACTTGCGTGTTATCTTCAATCATTATCATTCACCAATCATTTAAAGAAGTACAATATAAATAATAATGGAAATTAATTTAAAAGTTACAGCTGTAAATGGTTCACATGTACTGAAAATAAGCCACCTGTGTTTCAGGTCATTTGAATGCAAGTTGAGTCTTTTTTTAATTCATCAACTTTTTTTTTTTTTTAATTTAACATAAACCCATGTTGTAAATCTCTCTCTCCTAGTTTTTGCTGCAGACCATTTTTCCAGATTTCTCTGGACTCCTCTCCCCAAAACGCATCATGCAGGCATCCATCCTCCCCGTTTCCTCTGCTGCTGTGGTACAGTCCCAGCTTTTCTCTATGGTGCAGCTTCACCTGGATGCTGCTAGAACATCCCCTCTGTGGGTGAGGGAGGGGTATCTGCACGAGTCTTAACTGCGTTGTTTTGGGATTACATCACTAAATCGTCAGAGGGTGTCCAGAGTGAGCAGACAAGAAGAGCACTACCAGTCCTCTCTCACAGCTGTCAGTCTTTCAGCTGAAGGCTCCGCAAGAACTACGTTATCAAGAAAGGAGACACCAGAGCCCCATTGACTGTCTGGCATTCAGAACAAGACTGCAGGACGACACACTGGCATCATGACACAGGGCAAGGTATGAGTTCGCACAATGTCATTCACTTGATTTTGTCATCCTTCTCCACCGTTAATTGCGACAAACGAAACAGGTCTATATTTAGGTTTTCTAGATAGGGCCTAGACTAATATTACATAACAGTTGATATGCGTGTCTCTCTTTAGTCTCACTGTCGTGCCAATGTTGGCTATTCTGTTGTGAAAACCATCAGATAAATCCGTTTTAATGAATGATAAATGGAACATTGGACTATAATAACCGGTTTTGTTTCCTACAGAGGACCTAATCTAGCTGCACAGCAGCTGTTTCATAGAGTGATTTATTTAAGGTATCTTATTCCTGATGTTGTTGTTTTTTTCATTCATGCTGATATGGCCTAATTTTTGTGGTGTTCAGTATAAGCAGTTGAGGGTTGCCGGAGTTTATGTGAATGAAGTGCGTCACAGGCTGTTCTACCATGTTGCGTCACCATGACAACCGTTTTCTCTTTGTAGGTGGCAGGTTGAAAATGCAGTCCGAAAGAAAGTGTATGGCACAGTAACTTTTGGTGGGAAAGCAGTCATGTTCACCAAGGTTATTAGGCATGATCTGAAGTATATACGGAGCAAAATACTTGATGGTAGGGCAGAGACTGCGCATTATGAAAGGGGGTTACATACTTTGGCTGCATATCTGGTAGCCTGCAGGTCAAGTACCCTTTAACTTATGGCACGTGTTATATAAAGGCAGTGCATTATTATCACGATGATTGTGATGATTTATGACACACAATGACTACAAAGAGACAAACATGACTGAAAAAGGCACAAAATAAAATCAGGCACAAAAATACAACAAAAGATAGGCAAACCACCATTAAGTCCGTTTGTCTTCTTCTGTGTAGGAGAGGTGTGGGGCCTTCTGCATATTATATTGTGATTTCCACAATAAATGTTTACTACTTTATATTTTCAGGGGAAAAGCATGTGCATGTGTATCACACTAGATAATATTTACCTTTAGCAGTATAATTATGCAACACTGGTAGACTTGTATCTGACATTTTTTACAGTATTTTTTTTAAGTTCTGGTTAATGTATGTTTTTTTCCCCTTTAATTATTGATTTACTCTAACCAAAAATGTGTAACATAATATGGACTAAAAGATAACAAATTGTTCATCTTTTGTGTCACTGTATCAGCTGTCACTTGCAAACAAGACCACCAACGGTTCTTGCAGTGGGGAAGCTTTAGTGCCACCAGCTCCTCCCAGCTATGAGGAAGCCACTGCGGGTATGACAACACCTTACCCTCCTATATTTAATCATAAAGTTAGTGAGCCATTATCTTTTACAAATGCATGTGGTGCAGGTGATGTTTATCATGTTTTGGGATTGAGTGGTAGTGATGGGATGACAGATGATGGTTTGAAAAATGCACCAGCAAAACGTCTTAAATAAATGTGTTGGTCGACAGGCACCAGTGCTCCATGCTACAATGATGTCGAGATGCTCACAGAGTTCACCTGGGATGATCGCAACATCAGGAGGGTCTTTATCCGTAAGGTATCAAAAGCTTAATCATCGCATTGATCACAATAATAGCGCTGTTGTGAATTTTGTGTATGGCTAATAATTTAATCTATATGAACATTATTAAACTTTATATGCCTGACCATCACATATCAGTGCATGTTTAATTATGCAACGTTTTTCAGTCTAACTTCTCTCTTTTAGGTGTATGCCATCTTGATGATCCAGCTTTTGGTCACTCTCGCTATTGTGGCTCTTTTCACATTCTGGTGTGTATTAAACCTTTTTTTTTTCGTGTTTGACAATATTGACCAAGTAGTTCGAATCATATTCATTGGGTAGTGTTCTTAAATAAGACCATGTTACTTGCAGTGACCCAGTGAAGGACTACATTCAAACCAACCCTGGCTGGTACTGGGCCTCTTAGTAAGTAACAGCATTTGTCACTGTCAAGTCTGTAATATACAGTTACTCTGTACATTTTTGGTTCATGCCACTTTTATCTAACTCAAAATCTAATAATATTTCTGGGTTTTTTTTAACAGCGCTGTATTCTTTGTGACATATCTGACCCTATCTTGCTGCTCTGCACCAAGGTATGGAAAACAATCTTTAAATGAAATACATTTTTAAAAAGAAGTACATCACCTACAGTCTTTAAACTCTAATCTGTCATCACTTTACAGGAGACAGTTTCCATGGAATCTGATTCTGCTTTGTGTCTTTGTAAGTACAGATATTTGCTGTGTTTTTTATTAAAGTTTTCATGTATAAACTGAATTTTCAAATCATACATACTGAGGTTTACCGTTGCAAACATTAAATTCATAGACTACCAAAATTAGTCAGCGTGTAACTTTCACTCCACCAGTGATTGGAAAGTGACAGCTAAAATGATCCAAAACAAATTTATTGATAGATTTCATAAGTGGTTCTGTTATTTAGTCACAACATTTTCACATTATTACATTTATGTTTTGTTTGAAAACGGGACAACATAGATTAATCAATATTCAATAAAATATAAATTCAGCTGAAAACTAGCTGTAAGGCTAGTTTTCAGCCCCTTTGCCTCATGTTATTGTGCATCCTAGAATATTAAACAATAATACACTATATACAGTTAAAGACATACAGCATTGTAGTTGACTGACATATGTACATTACAGGTAAAGTTAGGCATGTAAGGGATAATGTCCGAAGAGATGTCCATTATATATAGTTAAGCAACACGAGCGGATAAAATCCAAATAGGAGATTATACTAAAAAAAATTTTAAAAAGTCGGTGTACTGTTGACATTATGTGTTCTCAGTAATTGTTTATTAACATTACATTTATATGAATAATGAAAATAACTGTCATATGTCCCATTACAGACCCTCTCACTCTCCTACATGACAGGGATGTTGTCCAGGTAAACTTTTATGTCTTGTGTTACTTTGCATTGTCACTTCCTTTCTGCTTTAGAAACCTCCTTGTGATGGTTGCTGCATCCAAATAATGTATTTTCTTTACAATGTGTGAGGTTGTGTGTGTGGCCAATGATATGTAAAATTATGTTGTGTACTCTGTTTTGAATATTTTGAAACATTATCAGTAAATTTTGTTTGCATTTTATTTGTCTGAATAGCTTCTACAACACCAAGTCAGTGGTGATGTGTCTGGGCATCACAGCAGCAGTCTGTCTCCTGGTCACAGTCTTCAGCTTCCACACTAAGGTGAGAAAAATGACATTTTTCCATAACTGTACTTAAGTTATTTGCTGATATATTACATACATGATTGGATGTAAAATTCAATGATGTGTGTTAGTTTTTTCATGCTGTTAGATTAACATAGGTTTTATTTTGTGCGCTTTCTCCATCCAGTTTGATGTGACATCATACCAAGGCGTGCTCTTTGTCTTCTGCATGGTCATGTTCATCTCTGGACTGGTGCTGGCGCTCGTCCTTCCTTTTCAATACGTAAGTATAACCATCCAAAGCAAGCAGCTACATCAGTTGTGTGTGTAATGCAAGTCTGGTTTGTGGAGGATTTTCAGACAGTCAGGATATATAGTAGTTGCGTTCAGTGTCTGTAAAATATAGTCTTGACAAATACTTGACATAAGACTAATGCAGACTTATATTTCAGAACTGGACCATCATATGCATTGATAGGTAGTAATTCAGCTGAATGTATTTAAAAAAACTTTTTGAGTATTTTGTAATTCTCTGGACTGAAAAAGTAAGATGCAATTTGTAAAAATATACTTTCAGTGCATGTATTTGTGTATTTGAAATACTTTCAGTACATTATTTAATATGCCATTTCTTTTAATCAAATAAGAGACATTTTTGTCCCCAACAATTAGCAATCCCAGTCTTCAGCGAAATGCAAGTGTTAAAAAGCCCCGTGGCAAACAAACATTTATAATACTTACATGTTTTGTTCAGAAAGAAAATCTCAATGAACACCACTTTAAGGATTTTTGAAGCCTAAATGCAATTGCCAGAAGTAAAAAGCTAATGTTAGGCTATAAACAAACTACACCACAGTGGCATGATTGACCATCGCCACCAAAATAAGGCTGTAAAGATATGTTTGATTGGTGTGTGGTTTGGCTTGATGACGTTCTGTAGACTCCTTTACCCACTTGTTACTAATCGCTTATCGTAAGACACATAAAAGCTTCAAAGTTCACAAGTGATGTATTTAATGTCGTAGATCAAAGCGTGAAAGTCTTTTAAACTTGTGTTAACCACAGACCTTATTTAAGACACCTAACCAAAAACCTATTAAAAAACCTCACTGACTTTAAGATGAGGGAACAGCAGGTACTGAATTGCTATTTTATGTCCAGGTTTTTTAAGACTCATTCTTGGGGCACTCTGTTGAGGCTTTTAAGGCCTACAATATGATAATATAAGTTTGTAATTATTTTAATTTTGATTAAATACATTGTCATATCAGTATTTTGTATATTATTTTGATCCATTTAATGAGAAATTGTTTGTGATGTATTTGTGGTCTGTTCAGATGTTACATAGTGGACCTTTCATGTGATGATCTAAACACCGGCATCACATCTAATCAAGCCTTTTTTTCTCCATTTAGGTACCCTGGTTGGATGCCACCTATGCTGCATTGGGAGCCATATTGTTTACAATGGTGAGAGTATAGACACTGTTCAGCCATTACTGATAGACATGATAATGTTATTGGCTCTTAGAATCAGAAATTAATAGGAAAAACATAACTTGGTGTTTCATTTTCTGTTGCAGTTTTTGGCATTTGACACCCAGCTCCTCATGGGGAACAAGCGTTACACCATGAGTCCAGAAGAGTACGTCTTCGCCACGCTCAACATCTACCTAGATATCATCTACATCTTCTCCTTCTTCCTCCAAATCTTTGGAACAAAACAAGAGTAAACCATCGCCCCACCTTTCTTAACTACAGACGAGGGATGGGAGTTGAGGCAGACATGATAAGAGTCTTTTAAAATTGTAGTGATTGTGACAACAATGCTTTCAATTATTTTTTTCTGCCTGATACTGACATGGCCACAAATACATTGTGAATATTTTGTACAGCTATACATGTACATAGATGTATGTCAGCATTGACATCCAAAATCAACAAGCTTTCCCTCTTCTCTAGCATGCTGTGAACCCTAACCACGTTATGGGATTAGTTTAATAGCTTTACCAGCGAGAAACCATCCGTAATCTTCCTCCATGTAATGTAGATAAAAACATGCTGTGAGTGTTTTACCTGAAGCTGGGTGTCTTTATGTCAATGCCTGCCTAGATGTCACAAATGCCCTGAAAACAACAGATGTCATTGCTCTTTAAGAGATCTATTATACATTCTGCATGACTCTTAAAAAGCCCGAACTTTACCAATAATAGTCATCCCATCTTTGGGCTATTGCTGTGGGTGTTTATTTAGTGACTGAAAGCACAAATTTAATACAAATGTGACTTTTCCTGTGTTTTCAAGCATGTCCAATGTTGTCTCAATACTGTGAATTACAACAAACCCCTTCATTGTTTTTGAGGGGTAGGAACCTTTTTTTCCGTTTTCTTTTGAATGACAATCTGCAAATATTACTTCTTGGATTCAGGATGTTGCTTCTCATTGCTACTTGTTGCTCATCACTGCCTAGTTACTCGTATTTAATGTAAACTGTATGTGTTGGTTTTATTCCATTTGACTCTGAGGCTTTCAACCATTGCATTCACATAGTTGTATTGTTTATTATTAATATATTATTTCTCTAATATGTGTGTTTGAACATGAAATGCTAACATTGATTATTGGCATTTTAGTTAGTGGTCTTAATTTTATTTAAACTTGAGTGGTTTGAAGTGGTGACACATGGTAATTGAATATAAACATGACAGTGCCAAACATGCATGGATTTACTCTAACTTTTGATAAGGCCTGTGTTTGTGGAAGGGCTTGAATGCTATATTTCATGACATCTGAAGTTTATTTTTTTATGACAGAATGATATATTTCGGAAAGTGTGTTATTTAAAATGGTGAGTTTGAAGCTCGTAGTTAATTCACAAGTCGTCTAAAGAGGCCTTGGATTACCTTTAGTTGATGACATTGATGCAGAATATTGTTTTTAGAGCTTTTCAGTGGAGCATTGGTGTTACTGTATTGATTGATTAAAGGGTGAATGTGTATGAATGGACTCACTGGGTCTCTCTGATTTAATAAATAATGATATCCTTTAATGCCTCCACATTACCATTGTTTTTATTCTTTGTTACTCATGAAACTCCATTAAAGAAATTAATTTAGGTAAACTGTAAGTAAGCCACTCTTCATAGGGCAAAAGTCATCTTAAAGATACAGTTAAGAATTTTTTTAAAGTGAGGTTGTATGGGGTCAGGTTTCCCCACACACATTCATTTATTTGTGGCTGGCTGGTGTGATTAAAACATCTGCTGCCACAAATGCCATAATTATCACACACACACGCACACACACACACACACACACACACACACACACACACACACACACACACACACCATTGGAAAAAAATCTATAATGCACATGCAAGAAACGTTTTATATGTGTAGCAGAAGTTTGAGAAAGACACATGGGGAAGGGGCAGGTTAGAGTTAAGGAACATTAAAAAGATGCATGTGTATTTTCTTTTTTGTTACCTCTTTGTATCTGTTACCGTCCCAGTCATAATAGTAGGGCTGCATAATATGATGCATAAAGTTATTATTTATTTATTTTATTTGTTGAGACAATGCCAAATATGTTTTTCATTTGTCATTAGGCCCAGTGTTGTTGTTTTTTGAATAACCTGTCTTTCATTGCTCTGATATTTATGTCTTGCGATACTGACAGCAGTTATTGGTGGATGTATACCTGCAATTTGTCAAAATAATTAAAAATAATTGGTCCAAAAAACCCCCAAAAAGGCTACACTATGTACAAAATAAAAAAAAATCATTCAAATAATATATATAAGTTACTTTATAACTAAGATAGTTTTCGAAAAAAAAAAAAAAAAAACGATTAAGAATAAAAAAAAAAAAATCAGTATGCAATCTGCTTTATTACTATGTGCATGATACTGTTGTTGCTCCATATTTAGACACCATAAAGGTCTTATAATGGTGCTTGGGCAGGTAATATGGCTGTTGTTCTTTATTTTAATGCACACACGAGGCACGAAAGTGACCGAAATAGCAAGCCAAAACTAAAACAAAAAATGTGTGCATGTTGTGTGTACATGTGATAAACTGCGCTCACAAGTGAACGCCGGCGGGTGTGACGTGATATTAAATGGTCTCCTCAGTCTACAGTCAACCAATAGATGTCGGGTTCACTGGGATTCACAGCATCCAGTCAGCCAATCACAACACGCGGTGGTTGAGCGTCCTGTTCAGCCATGTTGTGGTTTTGAATGAGGAAGAAGCGGGAGATAATATTCTTCAACGAGTTTATATGCAATTTAAAGTCACGTTAAGGATATATAAATGAGTTAGGGTGTGACTCAAAATGGTAGCGGTTTTTCCCAAGACGTTGGTTGCGACTTATCGCATTCCTGCTGGAATTTAAACATACTTCCATAAATTAGCCGTTGAGCTAACAACGTCAGCTAGCGAGGCAGCTAGCATAGCGTGCTAGCAAGGCAACTAGCGGATTCTCAGCTAACCAGCTAACGATTAGCTCGTTTCCTGCGAAAGTAAAATGATAATTGCGAGCAGTATTAGCCTTTAAAATAGCCTCAGCTAACCTGCCTCGGTCGAATGAAGCGCATTAGCTTCACTTGGTTTGACTATATTGACAGGTAGACTGAAAGCAGCTATAGCGATTTATTTTTAAACCAGCGGCGTTATTTCGGAAACTTTTGAGCCATGTTGAATAAAATCTACGAATGGATAGAAACAAGCTTGGCCAATCTTCGCAATGGTGTACCAGCTGCGGAGCACTCAGATACACACCGGGCACCTTTGGACGGTCCGACAAGAAGGAAAAGACCAATTGAATGGTATGAACTGCAACAGCATTATTCCCATGTGTAACCAAAAGTCTGCGTGTTTAAAAAGACCGGCCCCAATTTGCTTTGAAGTTGTTTAATATCCCAGTGTGTCTACAGTTTCTTTAGAAACGCCATTTATCGCCCCGCTGGTCATTTAGCGTTTCAGCCATTTATTATTATGTGAAAATGTTTATTTTCAGCTCTGTGTTTGAAGCATCGGTCTGTTTTTTTCCGTTAGTTTGGAAGATGGACATAACATCGCACAAGATGGCTTAATCGTAAAGAAATCTCGAATGGGTAATCAATCACTCGCTTTGTTACATTTCACGATGTGATGACGTTAAATCAGTAGGGTCCTACTTACAAACTTGTGTCTCAAATTTCTCCAGGAGATCTTATTGACACAGTCAAGGTTGCAGCTGAAGGGGTTAAGAGTCACAGCTCCAGTGTGGCTACATGGATGAGGAACAATGTGAGTCCTACCTTGAGAAATATACTGCCCGCCTCCCCTGGTCCTCCACCTGGAGAGCCCCAGCCGCAGCCCTCAACATCAGCAGCAGTCTGGGAGGGGATGCCGGTGAGGAATGAATGCAGGGTTCCTGCAAATCCTTGAAAAGTTGTCAAAGGCATTAAATAAATTAATGTAGTAAAAAATGTCTTAATTGTCTATGCAGTGTCTTAAATCAAGCTTTCAGAAGTCTTAAAAATACTGCAACATGGGAAGCGAGATTTCACGAATCATTTTTTTTCTGACATTGCATTGTAAAATCTCAAAATAACTGGTAACTTTAAAAAACATATGCATTTATATATATATATATATATTAATTTTAAAGGATTTACTGAATGCTCCGGCATTAATGTCAAGTTAGGATAACGGAACCAACAACCCATATTTTATTTGTGGACAAGATATTTAGAGCAGATGATCAAATGTCTGCTAGCTAACTGTCACTGTACCCTGGACAATATGTGGAAGTGCAAATTCAATGAAGACTGGCCAGTTAATAATAGCTTTATTTCTACAGAACCTTTAAAAACAGTATAAAGGTGCTTTGACAAAAAAGAGGAACCGGAGCAAGATGCCCCAAAGGCAATATAACAATAGACAAACAATCATACCGAACTAAGGCCAGACAGAAAGAAGACAGATGGTTGTGGAGTAGAGATAGTAGAGATAAAAGCAATAACATACATACCAAAAGTTAATACAAAAAAATAAAAATGAACATAATTATATGCAGGATCAAGACAGACTAAAAAGATAAATAAAAAGTCCACATCACATAAAAGCAAGTCTCTAAAAGTTGTTTTTTAGAAGTGATTTATAAGAGGTTTCTGATTGTTCCAGCCTTATCTCCTCTTTCAAAGCCATGGGGCAAAATTGTCCCTAACTCTAAGTAATTGGTCTTACTTTTTTCTCTGAGTCACATTTAAAAAAAAAGTCTTAAGAGGTCTTAAGTCTAACTTGCCTTTAGCTGCAGGGACCTAATGTTTTGATCCTGACTGTAGGAATGTTAAAACCTTTGTTTCTCTGTATTTAATCATGTCATACATGTGTTTTGTTTAAGACTGTTGGAAGGAACTGTCTGAACGAGACGTTTGCTGCTCCCTCTACGACTCTGGAGTGGAAAACATCCAAATCAGGTTTGATTATCACTTCAAACGTATAAGCGTTGGCATCGAGGTTGCTAAGGCTCGTGCTGGAGAGAAGTTGTTATTGTACTGTTTTTTGTCCCAACTCTAGAATGGTTGCGGAATGAGAGGTCCATATTAGGATCAAAAGTCTGTAGGCGGCAAGTGTGCATGAGTCCTACACATCGGGAAGTGCCAAAAACAAATGGTCACTCAGTCAACTTGCCCCCTTCCTTCACTCCAACATTGCACCCCTCTCCACGGCTAGGCAGGCCCCTAAACCTCCGGCTACATGGCACACCAAGGTATTCCTTCAAAATTGTTTTTTTTAAACTTTTTCCATTTTAAAAGCTGCTTTTTGTTATGTGATGTGTCATTAAATAATGTGAACTACTGTCAGTTGATGATGTTTTGACCACCACGCCGTCATTTTGTGTCAGCAGCTTGTCTAGTGGAGCAGCGAGCAGCTCCTGCACCAGCATGTATGAGAAGACCTTTCCCATCAAAGTGGTGCAGAGCCCCACACACAGCACCTCATCAGGGCGCATCCACAGTGCCAGGCCCCGCTGCACAGCACAGGAGGTCAGACATCAGGACAAATGTATTTCCCTCCGACTCAACTGTTGCGCTTCTTTGTTGATTTCATGGGTTTTCTCTGTGTTTGTCCAGTCTGTTTGTGAAGAGGAGAAGGAGGTCTACAGGCAGCTTCTGACCATGGTCTCTGGTGGTCAGTCATCTTTCCTTCACAACGGCAGCTCACATGGCATCGTGAGGTCACACAGAGATTTGTACGTATCCATACAAATACAGTACACTTTAACAATGCCGTATTCAAACTGTTACAGGAATGAATAAAGAAATACAGAGTAGGAGGACACAACAGAAAGAGTTCTGTCAGAATTCAGTCTCAGACCAGCGGGGGGCTCCAAAAGCGTATAAGCTGTAAGTGATAGTTCAGGATTTTTGAAGTGGGGCTGTATGAGAATCTTTTGTATGTTCAGTGCACTACATACAGTAGCTGGCTGTAGGCGCACCCCTGGTTTGCGGGGCTCAAACGCCACAGCTAAGCATTACACTGCTGTTTCAAGGGCTTAATATCAAAATGTATTTAGCCACTTTAAAAATTGCCTACCTAAAAAAATAAATCAATATCAATCTTAAGTGGACACTGTAATCAGAGTATTTTCTCTAACTTCATAGTCACACAGCCTTTTCTTTTGGCACTACATTTTTCAACTGTATAACTTCCGTATTCCTACACAGAAGGCCAACTGAGCCATAAACTATCAAGCCAGCGGTCAGCTGTTTGAGTCAAAAAGTGCTGGTACCGACTGTTATGCAATTCAACTGAAATGACACTTGTGTTGTTTTTTTCGGGCTGTTTAAACAAAGAAATAAAAACTGCTGTGACCAGTTACACTGAATATAGACATCAACACTTCTGTACACTTCTCCTGCAAGACTGCGACAACTCTGTGTTTGCAGTGAATGTTCTTCTCAAGAGAATTACATAAAATCTCCGCAAAATAAATGACAGAGACACCAGAGAACGCTGCTGTGCCCAGCCATCAGGTAAAATTATACTAAAAGCCTACCAATAAATGAAACGACTTACCAAACAGTCAGTAAAGTGTGACATGCTGACATCTTCTGATTCAGAAAAAAATGTGTTTTTACCGAGTCCAGGCAGCAGCAGCTCTCTCAAAGTAACCGAAATTATACGGTTGAAAAATGTAGTGCCAAAGGAAAAGGTTGTTTGATGGTGAAGTAAACCGGTCAAAATACTCCAAACACAGTGTCCACTTAGATAAATATATATATTTTTGGATAGGTCTTTTTCAAAGTTACTCAAAATCGTTTTGATATCAGCCCCTTGAAACAGCAGTGTAATGCTTAGCCATGGGGGGCGAGCCTCGTCTGTTTCTGCAAACTGGGAGCATGCTCACAGCCTGCTACTGTATCTAACACAATAACTATACATGAATATCTTCAAAAGTCCCAAACTATCACTTTCAACATATTTCATCCAAACTCCTTGTCTTTGTGTCAGTTGCACACTGCATTGCCTGGGAGTTGTTAAAGGATATTCAGGGGTAGTCACATGGATTCTTTGTAGCTGAAACTGGCATGCAAGGACTACAACTACCAGCTATTATCCATCTTCACTGCAATCACAAAACCTTCCTGCATTTATATGGGTATTGAATTAAGATAATAATGGTTCCATGTCTATCACTTTCTTTTCTGGACTGTATCTAGATATTGTCTGCTCTCTCATCTGTCCCTTTCACTTTCCCATCAGCACCAGCTTCCTGACCACCAGCCGCAGACTGCTACAGTTCTCTTCCCCTGCTGGGTCTGCAGCAAGAGAAACTTCAGAGGGACCCAGCAGCCCCCCCAGTCCCAGGGGGATGTCCAGCCAGAGCTCCAGCAACCTCCCAAGCCCAGTGGGGGCCTCCAGCAGGCCAGGGACCCAGACATGGTCTCTGGACACGGACCTCAGCTCCAGCAGAGCAGCTACACTCACATCAGTTCCCTCCCCATCTGCTCTGCAGGATAACTCCTCTCAGGATACACAATCATCAGGTCAGACTTCTCAGCCAGTTGTGTGTACACTTAATGGAAATATATGCAATGTGAAACCAGATGAATTTAATTTTTGCCTAAAGGGCAGGAGTGAATTATCTGCATAATTGACATCATCGGTTACAGAAACGGGCTGATTTCCGAAACATGCGCTTTGCCACAAAGTAAGCTGTGCATGGTTAAAGCATAGATTCATCCGGAGAACAAACTTCAACTAAAAAAATCTGGTTCAAGTTGGAATCGACTTGTAAGAGCAGTATCAGGAGCACTATTTTTTGTCCCCACCCAAACAATATATATCAGGATTCTCAACATGCACAACAGGTTTCTGTAATTAGTTGTCACTTAAACATTTCGCACTGCTGCCAGCGTACACTATGCTTCATCTAAGATTGTGATATGATCGTTCTGTATTTTATGTTCATGGTAACAGCTATGCATGAGTGAGAGCTTAAACTTATATTGCAGACTGCTGTTACAGTCTGTGAATCAGTCATTTTTTTTGTCTTACACTGACGCAAAGCGAATTTGCCAGTCTAAACGACATATGTGATGAAATAAATCCATGTCATAACCATTTTACTAAAGTAAAAATGCTGATTTTCCAGTTCAAAGAAATGGCCACTGTGACATACAGTGATTAATGTATGTGTCACAGCTGTCCTTTTAATTTTAAGGTCCAGTATTTCTCTTTTTAAGGTCCAGTATTTCTCTGAGTCGGCATTTGATAAATGGAGCCTACTATCATGATGATTAAAAACAGCAGTGATATGGAAATTATACCTATTTAAAAATGCTGCTAATATTGTTTTTAGAGAAGATGATTGCATAAAAAAAATCGAAATATTAATGAGACAAGTTTTTTGATATTCATTTTTGGGCAAATTAATTGTTATATTAATCAGGTCATAAGAAATAATCTTTAGAATAGAATATAATTATATTGGTCATAAAATGAATCAACTAACTAAAACAACAATAGTTAGATAAATCAATTAAAAAAATCATTCGGTGCATCCTTCTTTGCTTGCTTCTGTATTTCCTCATGGGTTGCAATCTTGTGTTTTCTTACAGCTCACGATGGTGACTCTGTAATTATTGTAAATGAGCAAAAGGGTAAAAAGCAGAACAGCTCAAGGTTAGTATTTGTTTACAGTCCGTGTTTGTTTTGTTTCATACATTGTTTTATCACAAGCTACTTTTCACTGACGTTAGTAGTAATGCAGTCTGTAATGTGATTAAACATACATGCATGAAAGACGTAGATGTACAGACATTTCATGTTGAATGCTGTTACTTAAATTCTAAATTTAAATCGATACATGGTGGCGTTAAAACAAGAACTTAAATCAACAAAACTTGAGTCATCTGAAGTGTTTCAGTTTCACACACATAACATTTTATTTTGTCTTTACAGTGTGCCATGTTTCCAAGCCGAGTTATGGATCAAAGAATTGTAAGCACACACCAATGTATTTAATTATATAGTTTATCCATATTCACTGATATTATGTTTGAATGGAGTAAAAACGTATATTTTTTTGTCACTGTAGGACTAGTATGTATGACTCCCGAGCGAGAGAAAGACGGAGACAGATAGAAGAGCAGGAGGCCCTGGCTGCCCAGCTGCTGCGACAGGTGAGTGTACGCCAGTGAAGTCTTCCTTTCCGTTTCTTTTTTATCATAGTTTTTGTTTCTTAACTTCCTAGGCTCAGTCTCTACAAAGCCCGTACGCCTCCATCTTGCATGTTAAGGTTGGGTTGCCTGTTTTTTGTTGAGATGAAGGGGCAGTGCGATGTTTTTCGGCTGCGTTGCGCTCGAACAGGAACACTTCAAAGTGTTAAGAGACATCATCGGCAGGATAAAGATTTCATAAGAATTAATTACCTTAGTTTAATGTCATTTCAATGTAATACTGACATTTTCTTTGTAGTGAATAACAAAATTGCCAGAAGTGTGCTGATGTCTCAGTAGCTAGCTAATGTAACGGTGTTGTTGCCGATTTGCCGCAGCCCATTTCACGGGGGAACATTTTGACCACTACCCCTCATAACTCTAAGGGGCAAAGGGGCTTCTGAAAATGAGGGGTGTAGAGTAAAAATGAGACATGGAATTGGGCCTTATCCCACTAACTTTTATTATGCTGTCACTGGTTCCCAGCGCTTGTCTGAAGAGGGGCAGCGCAGCCCAGATGTGGAGGTCCATGTTCGAGTTCCCCTGGAGAAGGAGGTTCCTTTGACTCTTGTGATAGAAGAACCGAAGCCTTTGGAAGAGAAACCTGAATTCCCTGAACTCACAGAGGTGTGGTCATTGTGCCCGAATGAGTATACGGGGTTCATCATTGACAGAATTTATTTAGATGATCCACCCAAATAGACTTGCTATTAATTAAGAGATTATATATTTATGGATTTCTTATTTCTCCTTTAAAAAGTAGGAAATCAGTTGAAAGTTGAGAGTTAAAGTGTTTACCTGAAGTTTAGAGCAATAATTTTTTCTTCCAACTATCCCATTCTTTGGTTCAAAACAATAAGACAAGAAATATTTCTATTAGAATTCAGAATAATGGTGTTCCAACTGTTCGAAGGGTTTTTTAACAAAGGCCTTGTTTCTTTCTGAAGGAAATGGAGGCTGAGGTGAACAGGGCGCTGAGAGGAGCTCATCACGAAGTTTTGAGTGAGGGTTTTGGTCTCAGCCTGACTCGCAAAGACCTTCAGACCCTCAGCAACCTCAACTGGCTCAATGATGAGGTGAGTACATGTTAACATCTGACAGATGTGAACTACCAGCAGGCATTCAATTTGCACCATGAGTTTACTCCTCTTTTGTTTCATGTATATGTTATAATATAAAAGAATACATGCCCATGATTGTAATTTGAATGTAGCAATTGTTGCACACCTGAGCCACGCAGTTGTGCTTGTTAATTGAAACTCTCTTTACTTCACCTCTCAGGTGATCAACTTCTACATGAACCTGCTAGTGGAGCGCAGCAAGGATCCCAGTCTGCCATCGGTCAATACGTTCAACACTTTTTTCTATCCCAAGCTGCGCAGCAGCGGCTACTCGGCGGTCCGCCGCTGGACCAAAAAGACAGACATTTTTTCTAAAGACATCCTGCTGGTCCCTGTCCACTTGGGGGTGCACTGGTGCCTCTCTGTAAGTGTTGAAGATATAATTGTGTACCTGAGTATAAAAATCTTGGGATATATAGATAGAGAGAAAGTCTTTTTTTCTTCATTGTACAACTCTTGCTCTCAGGTGGTGGATTTCCGCAAAAAGGCTATCATGTACTTTGATTCCATGGGAGGGAGCAATGATGAAGCGTGCAGATTATTGTTGTAAGTTTCAGTGTCAGATATGTTTGATTGTCGAGTGTGTGTTCGTATTCGGAGAGCTAAATGTAACTCCTGCAAATAGATTTTTATGAGCCATCAAAGTGTATAAAAAGTCATTAATTTTTGTGTCCCCAGTGACTACCTGCAACAGGAAAGTAAGGACAAGAAGGGCAAAGAACTGGATACCTCAGGCTGGACTATGCACAGCAAAAAGCGCAATGTAAGTTCTGAACACGTAAAGGCGGAGAGCAAAAAGTCATATGTTTTCGTTGTTGTACCATTTCATGCTGTGTCATCAAACTGCATGCAATTTTGAGTCAGATTTCCATTATCAACAGAAAGTTTCAGATTATAGTTCTTGGAGCAAGTAGGGTCTACAGGTTTGTGCTACACTGCGGCATTGTTAACCAGTCGACTTGTTCTTATATTTATGACATTGGTGTTGTTTGCATTTTACAGTTATTTAATTTTAGCCACCTTTGTTATACAGCATGCACAGGAGGAGATTGCACTGGCTGCTTGTTCAGATTTCTCCAAGGTTTTCTAAAGCCTTCAGTGGGTTCTTGGTAACTCTAGTTAGTTTGACAAATAATGAGTTTCGGGCAGAGAGTGAAAATCTCCCTTCAGCACTACATATGAAGGAAAAGTCTATAAATCATCTGTTATCATACAGCCTACTTTGTTTCATTGGCACATCCATCAAGTGGCCAGTACTGGAAAGCAGGGAGTCTCCTAGCTTCAAAATGATGCACCTCTGGAAATAGACTTGGTTCTCTGGTTGCTGGTTGTGTTTACGGAGCAGCCCGACTTGTAGGGCTTTTAAGAGAATACTGAACCTGCAAAAGGACCATCTGTATATCAGATACTCACTGCGTGTTACCTTGAATTGATGAAGAAAATGTTTGGAGACACAGAGAGAATCCACTAAAAGTCAAATATTATTTATGAATTCAGTTTAGTGGGGTCCATTTAAAAACAGCAAATCTGTGGTGCCAGGTAGCTCAGTTGGTAGAGCGCGCGACTCATATTCAGAGGCTATATGTCCTCGTCGCAGCGGCTCCGGGTTCGAGTCTAACCAGGGGCCCTTTGCTGCATGTCATCCCCCACTCTCTCTCATCCGGCTTTCTTGTTATCTCTGTAGCTTTCCTATCAAATAAAGGCCATAAAAGCCCAAAAAATAATATTTTAAAAAAGATAACAAACTCTCACGCAGTATAATCCAAGTCTCATTTATCTAGTCATATATTCAGTGCTTCCCAAACACATGCATTTTCGCTAAAATGTTATGATTTAAAGACTGAAGTACAAACGGTCTCATTAACCGCCAGGTGGTGAGCTGGAGGATGCACATGAGATTGAACTCTGCTCAAGCGGAGCTCCCACGCAAGCGCATGCTACTCATAGGCAGAATTGATAGTATAAGGTTGAAGGTATAAGGTAATTTATTCTTTCTCATTAAATGAGCTGTTTTGTTAACAATGGCGCTTACACTCTCGCAAGTGAGCTTGATTGTTGGAGCGGGGATACATCTGAAATATCAAATGGATAGAAACTATATTATTGTGCAAAATCTATTAGTAATGCTTTTGCATTGTCTAAACAAATTGTCTTATGATGCTGGATTCTTGTCTAGGAAAGATTTCACTCTAAAACTTGATAGAAAGTGAAATTTCAAAGCAGAATCCCGCGGCTTGGTTAGGTAAATAGTTTAATCGTTGTTATTGGGGAAAATATCCTGTCAAACATGTACAGATATTTATTGTCATCAATAACATTTTATTCCTCCTTTTACTCTCAGGAAATCCCACAGCAGATGAATGGTAGCGACTGTGGAATGTTCACATGCAAATATGCAGATTACATTACCAAAGACAAGCCGATCACATTCACACAGGTAATCAGAAACAAAGATTTATCTGCTAATTATAATGACGGTGGTTTCAAAATGTCTTACGTGACGTCTCTTGTCTTGACAGAAACACATGCCCTACTTCAGAAGACGGATGGTTTGGGAGATTGTGAACCATAAGCTGTTGTGATATCAGCACAGATGTGAACTTTTATGGTCGCTATGTTAGAAATCCGAGTTGTAACGATGGCTGAGTTAAGTTCAACAGCAGGATCAACTTGCAGTTGTCCTGCTCTAGGAAAGACTGACACACCAGCTCATCGGATCAGGAACCAGCTCTGCTACTTCTTTAATGTCAATCAAGCCCTCAGCTGACCTTAGCTGATGGGATGGTGCTGGAGCACCAAGCACTGCCTCCCAGTCCGCTGCTCCACTTTGTATTTTGGTGCACCCATGGAGTATTAGTATAGCAGCTGAAACACTGTGCGTTTTTTTCGCCCAGCCAGAACTGTACTGACACACAAACCATACTCTGAGCTGCAATGTTCGGTCTGATGCCCACATACAAAGTTTACGTGTTTTTGTCTTACAGGAAGATGAGCGCACTATGTTGCGTCATTTTCGTGAGGACAGCAATGCTACATTTCGGTGTTGCTGTCAATGTTTCGTACATGGTGCATTCAAAGGAAAATTGACTTTACCGGGAAAACTAAAATATGAATGGCGTCTAGTCTTAAAAATCTGTCTCTTTGTATTTGAGCGTGAGACTTTTTGAGTTTTTTTTTCCGTAATATGAACAAATAAAAAAATATTTTTGTAATTTGTTTGATTAAAAGGCACAAAAGTCTTCAAACATTGCCTCAGAGTATGAGTTAAAATGAACATGAAAAGTTTTACCTTGCCACGGACTTGCAAGTGGAATTGAAACAGTCTTAGTTACACACTTAAACAGCAGGGTAAGAAGAAAACCCTTATCTGTTAGTCTTGATAAAAATCGATTGTAAATTAAGGTTCAAAGTCTATTTTATGTATTACAGAGTCTCTTTTCTTTACAGCAACTTTTGGGCATATTCAGTATATTTTGAACTTTGTACATACGGAAAACATACAGCCTCTTGAACAGTGTAATATACTTTTTCTTTACGTATTTCGTATCTATTTTTATCTAGACCAAGTCTGTTTTAGAAATAAATTCTCATGTATTGTGACTGTTCTTTGTGTATTACCTCAAAATGAATTTGGGTTTGATATGAAAACTGCCACATTTGATAAACATGAGAGAACCTGGAGATGTGTCTCGGTTTATTTGAAGTGCAATATCTCTTTCAGAAGATGTCATCTGCCAAAAAGTCCTTGTGTAACAATAAGCAAACAAGCTGGTGTTAACCTTTTTTAGTTAAGAGATGACAATTTCACAATCAAACTAAGTTAAAATCTCAATATCTCTAGGTTTTTTTTCTATTAAGAAGACAAAGAGTTGCATCATAGCAAAGACATGTCTAAACTGGCCCCATATGTGACATAATATTTAGTGACCTTCAGCCAAAATATCTCAAAATACTGAGAAATCTGACATTAGCAGCAATAGTTCTTTAGAATCAATAAGCCACGGTTCTGATTTTCTTCAATATTTTGGATTAATGGATCAATATGCAGAAGGCTATTTGCCATCATATATCACGGATAATTGCCCTGTTGTGCAGGGATATGGAAATACCTTATATAGCAATGTGGATAAAGACACTGGCAGCACGTCTTTGGTGAGACTAACTTTTTTTGTGAAAAGGAAAGTTTTAAAGATTTTGAAAACTCATAATGTCAAATGATTTGAACTTGTATGGAAACTATGTAATCTTCATCTCTTATAAGATAGAAGTTGCAAATGATCCCTTGTGTAACAGAAAACACACAAACCACAGTGAAAAATATTTTATTAAAAAAATGACAAGTTGAAAATCAAACCAAGTTAAAAGTTTAATAGCTGTAGGTTTTTTTTCTATGAAGAAGACAAAGAGCTGCATCATGGCACAGACAGACAAACATTTACTGAGGAGAGGTTTGATGCACAAAACAGAGGACTGCACAGACATTTCTGAACATGAGTTACAAACTGATGCCATATGTGACTCGATAATATTCAATGACCTTCAGCTGAAAGATTTCTAAATATATAGCAGCATAAGTTCTTTAGACTCAACAAGCCACTGTTCAGTTTTTCTTCAACATTTTGGATAAATTGAATGGAATGACAATGGAGCACAAAATATTAAAGATGTAAATATGAATTTGCTTCATCAATCTATGTTCAGAGGATGTAACAAAAACCTTTTCAACATAAACAGTTCATGAAAAAACAAAATCTGAGTAGCACTTCACTATCCCTTCCAGTGAAATCTAAGGCATTTCTGTGAAGTTTAATTTTCTCCTGGAAATGAACTGTCCCATGTTTAAAAGAAGAAAACCACATCAATCACTAAGCAAGAAAGCAAATCAGCAAACAGGATCAGAGACACAAAGTTCAACCAGAACATCAAAACTGCAACTGGATGGAATGGTGAATTACATTTACAAAGTGTCCATGTTTAAAAAAAAAAAAAAAAAAAAAAAAAAGGGTCGACAAGTGGACAACATCCGCCTTCATTCACATAAAGCACACCTGCCGTATATTTATTCCTAAATTTTTACAGTCATATTAACAACCACATTTTGGTATGAAATAGTTCCCTTTTAATGCAGCAATTTTACAAATGAACCAAAGATGAACGTGCCAGTCAGAAAACAAGCAAATCTCAACGCATGTATAATGAAATGTAAAAGCCATGTGAGCCAGAATGTGACGTCATATTGTGAGGTGATCCATTGTCATAATGTGAGGTGTCTCTAGGATATCTGTCGTATTGCATTTGTAAGGATAATAAATTAATTGCATAGATCGTCAGACCTTGGGTGTGTTTTTCCGAACATTGGACGGAAGAGTTAAAGGATGTGGACACAGTACCAGCTGTGAACAGCCAGGAGACTTACTGTAGTCGGTTATTGCCTGTGAACCTTGTACACAAACTGAATCTACATCTCTCTGGCAGGATGAGGTAAGTCGAGGTTTTGAACATATATTTCTCTTATATTGTTCCCAACTGCTTGGGGCACAACTCTGTAACAATGCATCTGAACCAAGCATACATGACTCATCCATGATCAGGAGCCATGATCGCAAAGTGCCAACTTTTGTGACACAGACTGAACTGAAATGCCTGTTCAAAAAAACAAAAACATTCAAGGTTAACTTTATACATGTTATTCCTGTAGTCTAAGACAGTCCAAAAATATAAGTAAACATGACGTGTTTAAGTATTAAGTCAGGAGCTGCTGCTTGGACAAAGAATTGGGAAAGATGTTACAGATGACAATTAGAGCAGCCAGGGGAATTTAATAAGTACAGACCAAATCACTATGTTTGTTTATATATTTTGTATTGGCGCTGAGCAAATGCTGCCACAATTGGTTAGTTTTCAGCTACCTAAAAAAGGCCAGTCTATAAAAATCAGTATCAGTTTAAGTGTATGCTATATTTAGAGTATTTTCATCCTGATAACTTGCTGTCACACAGCCCTTTCTGATGGCGAACCAAAGCCGTCATCTCAAATCCACCAGACTCCATTAAAAAAAGTAATTGTACTTTGTACAACATGAATTGCTGGTCTACCATGGACTTAATTGGTTCAAGGTGTAAAATAATGTGGAAAAATATTCTAAATATATCATACACTTTTAAATTGAGAATGATTTTTGTTTTTCTTTCTTGATT
The DNA here is from genome assembly GCF_008729295.1 of Plectropomus leopardus. Taxonomy (NCBI): domain Eukaryota; kingdom Metazoa; phylum Chordata; class Actinopteri; order Perciformes; family Serranidae; genus Plectropomus; species Plectropomus leopardus. Next base: position 18,295,721 of record NC_056470.1, on the reverse strand, counting down.
CCAAGTGAACATTTGTGCCAAATTTGAGGAAACTCCCTCAAAGCGTTCTTGAGATATTACGTTCAGGAGGATGAGATGGATGCAAGGACACATTCACCTTCACCTTTGACCACTAAAACCTAATCAGTTTATTGTTGAGTTGTTGTTTTTGAGTTGTTGAATTGTTGAGAATTTGAAGAAATGACCTAATACACTCTTGAGCTACTGTGTTCACTAGAATGGGACGGATGAACATTGCTATTACCAGTTTAATAAGCACAGCAGAAACGTCAGATAATCTGGACTAACATGCTTAATTATATATCTTTAAAAGTTACTATTAACGGTTAAAAATGACAACAGAAATCAACAAGTTTGCTGAATTTGACATGTTTCTGCTATTCAAAACAATAGCCAGTTGGCTTTCCAGAAGTGACTGTTGCTGTAAACGCCACATCACAGTTATTCAGTCTATTTGGGTACATTTTCTGCTTAAGAATTGAGACCACTACAACAGAAATTTAAGCTCATTTTGATATAAAAAAGACAACAAACACTCTATAGGGCCACAAAATCAGGCTCCCAGTCATTGTCTATAGAGCAGCTCCAGACTTCATACATGATGACGTCATAAGTTTGAGACTTCTCTGGTTTCTGGGAGAGAGCAGCTCGTGTTCACAAATACTGATTGAATTTTCCTAGGCCATGGAAATAACATATTGGAATTCTTAATTTAGGTGATGTTCCCCTTTAAAGCCTCTTTGACATCAACACTGTAACCAGAACGAGAGGAAGTATGCAAACATACAATTCACTATTTCAAAAAAAAGAGGTGAAAACATCTGTTTCTCCCTATATGAAGCACACAACACACTATCAAAAATAAAAACGAAACTTCTTTGAAAAATAGGATCAATCTTAAAAGCATTAAAACCGAATAAAAAAAACTTAAACCCTTAAATAAGAAATGTAAAACAAAAAACATGAGGGTGAAAAACAGAAATGCAGAAGTAGATGCAAACATACAAGGATGGCCAGTATTAAAGCATCTCTACGCAGACCAAAGTCATCCATAATAAACCTTGATAGTTTTTTCTGAAGATACAACAGGACAGAGCCACGCTTTAGCAGTTGATCTCCATGTCTAGGTAATAACAACTTCATACTCTAATAACAACATCTTGCTCCAGAAAATACATTTTTGGGGAGATGCAGCAGAGATTCCCCTTTTATAAAAACGGACATGAGGAGAAAACTGAAAGCAGCAATTTATATGCTGCCATATTCAACAATTTGGTATAATATTGTTATTAAAATAACTGAAGCATTACTACACTGATGAAAGGAAATCAAAAGAAAGCCTAAATAAATTTAAATATCTTATTTACAGGCAGCTCTGTGTGAGATGTGATCCCTGTTAAGTAACTTTGGATTTCATCAAGTGGAGCAGCTCATCATTTAAAACTTTCTGATTATAATCTATGGAATGCTTTTAATCTATTTAGCTCTTTTAAAGAAGTCTTCTCTGTGAAAATGTCTCTAAATTTTCTTTGTAATCGTCTGATTGTCTTAAGCTTTGTCGAGATTGTTGGAACTATAAATTATTTGAGAGTTAAGTGCCATAAAGAAGCCATCTCAGGTAAGGTTTCATACCTGATAAACTTGCTGCCACTCCGAGAGACGCTAATCCAAGTCAGCACCGTATCCGTCTGAAATATGAGTCATCAGCTTTTTCAATGACTTTTTTTTTAGCTTTCTGTATTCCAATATTTGCACCGATCAATCAAACTAGGACACATGAAGCTAGGAACACACCAAAAACGAAGAATTATGTACAAAAAGGCAGGTTCAAAGCCTGAAAGTATCAGACGAAAAAAAAGTGAAGTAAAATCAGCATATTTTACAAAAAAGGTCAAAAAAAGACATGACTCAAAAAAAAGCATGGTGTTGAAATGTTCTTTTCCTGGTTTCTTTCTAGCTCCCCGGAGTAGTATTAGAAAAGAAGATGAATAACGTTCGAAAAACCTTTTAAACATGTGTAGTGTGTGTCTGTGTGTGACTGTTATCAAAATAGACGCTCCTTGTTCTGTTCTTCCATTCCCCATCGCCTGTTATCCTCCCGCCTTGCATGTTTGGAGTAAAAGAGTTTGTTTTAAAATATGAGTTTTTAGAAAATATCTTTTTTTTTGTCCTTTCTGTTTAACAGTCCGTGTTCTTCCCAAGTGTCTGGCGCTTTACGTGTAGAGTCCCTGTGCCGAGAGTCAGCACTTGGGGCCCTTTGAGAGTCACTTCGGCTCCAGAGGAAGATCTGACACGAGGTGACAAAAACAGCCAATTAGAAACAAGAGCTACTGCTGCACTGTCGCCATTGACATAACATCATAGCAATATACATATATATATATATATTACAGGAACACTTCACCCTCCAAATAACCATTTACCATCTACTAACCCCACATTATGCTGAATTTTTGAAGCAAACTTTGTTTTTCTTGCATGCCTCCACGCTGAATAAAGGATACTACTAGTTTAAGTTTAATTTATCCAAGCTCAGGACTTCCCAAACAGACAGCCCTTTCTGTCAGGGAACTGAACAGAAAGTTTTGCTCTCTTTTTACAGCCAAAAGCTGTTATTTTACCTCACTGAACCCAGGAGCTGCTGGTCTACTGCTGCCTCAATCAGTTTGAGTTGTTATGTAATGTTGGTGTTTACAAGGGTTAATTCAACACAATGACACTAACCATCTGATCGAGGCAGTGGCAGACCAGCGGCTCCAGTGTTCAGTGAGGTAAAATGATGGTAAAATGTGAGGAGAGCATAGATAAGTTTCATTTTAGTTCAGCTCCCTGTCAGACAGTGTGGTCTATTTGGGAACTACTGAGCATACGACTGCATAAATGAGATTTAAATGATACTGCACAAGTTTGTAAGCAGATATTTTGATGTAGTTCTGCTGTTGTTAAACGTGGCTCCCTATGACTTTGATTCATCGCAAGTTTTCCCAGTTTTTGGATTCTTCAGTCAGTAGGGGCTCAAAGTTTTCTTTATGAATTCAACATAACATGTGGTGAGTAGTTGATGTACAAATGATCATTTCAGGGTTAAAGTATTCCTTTAAGATGCGTGCACATACAGAGACACAAAACAGACACACGCAGACACTACAGATGTTAAAAACCCACCTCTGCCACCTCTTCACTTGTTATGCTGGTAGGTGTAGGTTGTGTGTTCTGTGGGTGTCTCTATGGCAACCGGTTGTTGGACGGCACTTTCCTAAGAGGGAGGAAGCAAAGATTAAAATCTATGGGTGACTGTTTCACATAACATTTTAACTGTTGTAGTGAGAGAAAAATGTAGGTCATTACCTCAACTGACATGTTGGTGGCAGGCACTTGGGTGTACTGTGGGATGTAGGTCCCCTGCATAGATGTGTTTGCGGGCATATACTGCAGGAGTGTGGAGACAAGTTCATTAGACATGACAGCTGCATTGGAAAAATAAACCTGTAAAATAAAGCTGCATTCGTCTTTATCAGCCTTAATTACACTGAACAAAAGTATAAACTTTTACACTGCTCACTTGTGGTCGAGGTGCAAAAAGGCAAGATTACAGAAGTTGCAGGTAGCTTATAATAATGCTTTGATAATATTACTCAAGTGACCTGGGTGGTGTAGTGCAAGTGAAATGTTTGTGGCTGCAGGAGCCAATAATGTACAAGCTTTTTTAAGGAATCTCGAGAAATTTATCTGCCAGCTTAATGACTGAGAATAAAATATTACTAGCTCTATCTCATATAAGGTATGGCACTACTAGTTAACTTTTCCCAGCTGTGGAGACACTGGTATAGTTGTCTCTTAGTAAGATATTAATATATATTGATTGATTTTATACCATGATATTACTTAATTAAAAGATTTTTTTGGCTTTTGTATTTATTGGGGGGAGAGAGAGGGGATGACATGCAGCAAAAAAGCCAGGACTGAACCCACAGCAGACGCTGCACACAGAGCACCCGCTCTACCAGCTGAGCTACCAATACCATGACTTCATATTGTGTTTGTATATGTCTCTATTGTATGTGATGTTTTCCCTTCTTCATATGGACCCTGTGTCTGGAATAAGGGATTGGAGTACAGGTTTTGCATCTTGCTGTTATCTAGCTTTATATATTTGCTATTTATTGCATTTTATATTTGCTCTACCTTTATTTTTTTTAGCTGCACTCATCCAGCTTTGTATTGCAAACACTGCACAGCATTTTCCCTAAGGCTAAATAAAGTTATGTCTTATCTTTATGCTCCCATTTTTCATGAGCCAAAATAAAAAAGATCTTAGACTTTTTCAATGCACACAAAAGACTTATTCCCTTTAAAAATCTGGTCAGAAATGTGTTAAAATCTGTGTTAGTGAGCTCTTTTTTTCCATTTATCCAACTGACAGGTGCAGCATATCAAGGACTGATTAAACAGCTACACAAGTGTTTCTTTGGATGGTCACAATGAAAGGACACTCTAAAATGTGCAGTTCGATCACACAACAAAATGAGCGAGTGTGCCATCGGCATACTGACTGCAGGAATGTCCAACAGAGCTGTTGCCCGTGAACTGAATGCTCATTTCTCTACCATCAGGGCCTGTGTCCACGGAGCATTTTTATTAAAGCACCAGCATCTTTTTTTCAATTGTTCCCAATGAAAAGAAAGCGAATGCAGCGACCTAGAAAAAATTTCTTGTACCCAGCATCTTTTTTCAGAGCAGCTGAACATTTCTCTACTTCTCAGGAAGTTTGTGGTGTCACAACAAAGACAGAAATCCCATCTGTGGGAGCAGATGGGCTGGACACTGAATCCTGCTGGTGAGTGTTGTTGTTGTTAACTGTGTAGTCAACCCTCTGTTAATCTAACGTTGCAATAGCTACCAAGCTAATGTTAATGTCAAGATATTGTTGTCATAGAAACAAAACACAAACATAGATGAAGCGTGGGTCCTGCAACTGCTTTTTTGTGAAGAAACTGTGGGGGCACAGGCCCTATGCCAAAATAAACTGTTTAGCACCAATGTCATTTTTTGTGTATTTGGCAGTACATCCAACCAGCCTCACAACCGCAGACCATGTTTACCAGCTCAGAACCTCCACATCCTGCATCTTTACCTGCTAAATGTTCTGATCAGACTACTGGTTTGCATAAATGAATTTCTGCAAAAACTGTCAGATACCATGTCAGAGAGGCTCATCTGCTTCTCATTGTTCTCATCAGGGTCTTGACCTGACTGCAGTCCCTCGTTGTTACCAACTTGTTGGACAACTGCTCACTTTCAGTGGCATTTGGCAATTTGGAGAAGTGATGTTTTCATGGATGAATCCCATGTGACTGAAAGATCTCCATCTCTATAGTCTTAGTCACGTGAAATCCATAGTTCAGAAAACCAAACAAATGTCTTTTTTCAATACAAAACTGCACATTTTAAGAGTGGCCTTTTATTGTGACCATACCAATCTGTGCACGCAATTTAAGAGAACAAACATTTAGTATGGCTAGAGAAAGCCTTGGCTCTTCACTGAATTTTTATACAAATTCCCAAATAAAACTCTAGTAATCTTCACCATAAATATTTGGCAGATCCTTTAAAGCAGTTATTGATCACTCAGGAAGAGTTCAGATCATTTATCTACTTTGCTATCTTCTTGTTTAACACAATGACAGCCTGACCAAATTGCTTTGTGCAGTTTTAACTGCTAAACAGAGCAATGCTGAATGCTAAATAATTGCTCTCTACTAACCGTGCCACTGCTGCCCATGGAGAGGTGGCTGAGCTGCTGTGTCAGGGGCCCCATCATGGAGGTTGGCTGGATGGACATGGTGTGGTCCATTCCTGGTGTCAGGACTGCTCCCTATAAAAAACAAAACAAAACAAACAAAAAAAACCCCATAAATCTGTATTAGCTGTTGCCAAAAAAACAAAGAGTGTTAGTCAGACAGACAGAACGTGAAGGCAGCAGAATATTAAAAGACCTCCCGCCACAAAAACAGGAAGGAGGGCCGACAGATACTCACTGTGGGCGGCATGATATATGACTGATGATGTAGCCAGGATGGGTTGTGTACCTGCAGGAAAAAAAAAGACAAATGCGCACCAGAATATTACATCAAAGATTTGAATAAATTAGAATAAAAGACCAGCAAACCCCAGTATATTTAGCTGTATTGTTTTTGTAAAGCACTTTTGGTGACCAATGTTTCACAATTCAAAGGTAAGACGATGAGCAGCTTAAGAAGAAATGATCCAGAAATTCACAAGTAAAAAGTGCAAGAAAATTACCTCAAAATTAGCTAAAAAAAACATACCTCCCCCAAACAAACAAACAAACAAACAACATTTACTTATATTTACTTTGTATATTTTATATATATATTTACTTTACTTTATACTTGTGAAAGTACGTGAAAAGTTATGTCAGTCCAGGTTTAAAAGGGTTAACTCCAGTCTGTCACAGTTTAGACAGCTCAGCTTTGAATCTACCTGGTAGGTGGACACAGGTGAATGCATGTACGGGGAGAGGGAGGTTGGCCCCATCATCCTATTTGGGGCGATGCTATAGGGAGAGGAGTAGAACCTACAAAAGAGACAAAAAATCATTAGTTGCCACAGCATGAACACACTCCCTGCGGGTACACATGGGATTTGTAGTAACACTGACCCATTCTGTAAGGCTGTGGTGGGGTCGTAGGTCAGAGTCATTCCTCCCTTGAGAAAAAAGACAAAAGGAGCTGTAACATTATGAGGCTGAACACAAGCAATGTGCATCATGATGTGTTTTCACAGAAGTCGTAGTGACATGAAGAAATGAACTCACAGTCTCCCCATCTCTTGTCCAGGGCCGGCCGTTCTGCAGATATTTTCCTTGGCTCTGACGCTTCTTCTGGCCTCCGTCAGCGAATTTACACAACAGGGGCTCTGGCGGCACTGAACCAGTAAGAAAATATTACATTATATGAAAATATGTATTCAGTATCTTAAATATAGAAATCTTTGCAAGACATTATTTCCTCAACAGATAAAATCATGTATTATATATTAAGCCTATTAAACCACCAAGTCATTTCAAAGACACTCACCTGGGACTCCAGGTGGAGTCTTGATATATTTTCCATTAAAATGTTGAATGATGGCTTCACATTTCTCCGTTGACTCCATCCTATAAGGAAGAGGTAATACAGAGTGTTTATTAAAAACAACCACTGTGTTTAAGCAGCAAGTTACAAGGTATCGTGGTGTGTGTGCTAATATTTCCTGCACTGGCCACCAGAGGGCTCACCCACCATGATTATTACTGAAATGTGTGCAACTAGATTTTTTTTTCAGAGCACACCATCACTAATCAACTTAAACCAGCTGTCTTACGTGTGCGTGACAAAATAACCAACAAAAATGTTCGCTCCTTAGTGGTTCCATGGCATGGGTTGAGGTGGTGTCTAGCACAAGCCTCTGTATGGTTGTATAGAGGTTCTCTACTGGTTCTTTCCAGTAAACGAAACTAAATCAGGAACCAGTAGAAAACTTTTATGCCCCTGCATTGTTTTTTAGAGATTCTCTGCTGGTTTGTCAGTGTATTTTAGTTTAGTTTAGTTTACTAGGGAAATAATAAAAACACTACATTAAAGTAGCCCACAAACTGTGTATTTACAGAGGATTACATATTGAATCAGTGGCTCTTAACCTTTTTGCCCCCATCTGCAAAAAATTATTCCAAGTTCGAAAGAAAAACATATTGTGTTTCTCAGTAAACATTTAGTACAGGATTCTGATTGTTTTAAGCCAACATTTAATAAGAAATGATTAATGATCATTCATATTTTAAGTAAATGTGTGACTGGAAGCATTTTAACTTCTCCATCTCTTCTCATCTGGCATCATTCAAGGACCCCCAAGCTAAAATATTTTTAAAACAATACAATGATATATATATATATATTGCCTCTGATAATTCTACATAGCACTATTTGACAGAGGCTCTGTATAGCACCTTTAAAGGAGCAGTGTGACAGTTTTAGTGGCATCTAGTGGTGAGCATTGCAGACTACAACCAGCTGAAGCTTTTCCTCTGTGATTCCTTCAGCATGCATTGTTCAGGAGGTTTCCACGCCCGAATTATTTGTAGATACCTTTTCCTCTCCAAAACAAACGGACCACATTATTTATACCATTAAAAAAAGTTTCACGCAACAAATCAGTGTTTCTCCGATGCTGTTAGGCTCATTACATGGCAGACTTTATGGACGAGGACCCGCTCCCTATGTAGACATAAATGGTGCCAGAAACACCACAATATTTTCAGATTAATCCCCCAAAGTGCCATACAACAGGTTCCCTTATGATTACAAGCCAAAGAGCCACTTCTGGGTACTGTTTAGCACTGTTTTTTTTTAGAGTGAAGATTATACCTGGCAAAGCCCACTCCTCGGCTGGTTCCATTGGCGTCACGGAGGATGCGAGTGGAAATGGCCTGGCTGAAGGGCTTCAGCATGTTCTCCAGCTCCTGCTCATCCATGGACATCGGCAGGTTGGAGATGTATAAGTTGGTGGGGTCCTGTTCCTGTTGCTGGACAGAGAGAAGCCACAAGAGGATTAGTGAACGGTGATGAGGAGCCGAATTACAACTGTATCGCGATGTGAAGAGGAGCCCTCCAAAGATCAAGAGCCACAAAACAGCTGCTGGCAAAAGCACGAGGGAATTTATATAACCTTCTAACAGGAAGTGTAAGGAGTGTGATATTTGGAAGGGGTGAAGGTGAAGGACTACAGACAGTAAAAAAAAATAGCCCGAGAGAAAGGGTAGAGAGTTTGAAGTTGAAGGCGGATTTCATTTTGGCGTGAGCTGCATGGATGAGGTCTAAGGAGAAAAAAGATATTCAGAGATGGTGGAGATAGTATTCTGGCTGAGCCGCTCTCTCATTCCAACTCTCTTTTTCTGTCTCTTCAAGTTTTATTCATCCAACTCGCTCCTTTTCTTCTTTGCGCTCTCTCTCATACTCCATCGCCCATACGTTATTACAAACGGCTAGAAGACAGGCCCATTGTGTGAGACCAGCCTCTTAGGGAGGATGAAAGCGCAGGTTCCAGGTAATGTGATATCAAAGCATAATTACATTTCTAATGGCTCTCCTCCATCCATGGATGATCTAAAATGATTACGCGCTCTTGCTCAGCAGAGAATCACAGCAGAGACATTTTGGACAAAGACCTTTGGAAATAATCTGAAGAACATCGAACACATTGTGCTATCATCGTCCCCACAAGGCAAACATTATCATCCTGTTTCCTAGGTCATGGTAATAATATGTCGCTTGCATTCAGGCAGTTATATTCATGTGGTAATCCCGACCTTGAATGCAGGCACAGAGGCCGGCTCTGTTGGCTTGCATAAATCAGACAAATTATGCAGCTTTTCCCCCCAATCTGAATGTGAAATTATAGAAAACTAAAGTGCCACAGTTTCTATTTATGCTTTCGAACTACATTGTGGGCTTTTTCTTCTTTTCTTTGCATCTTGCTCAAACCAATTTATTTGACCAACAGCATCTTGTAAAATAACCAGTCTGTATCAGCCTCTAACCATTATGCATATTCATTATCTTCGAGTGCAGATGTGATTAAAAACCTGTAAATGCAGCGTGAATTAATTTCCAATCCATGAATAATGCATGTGTAATCGCTGCGACCTGTGGTGAAGGTGATCTCTCCTTCACCTCCCTCCTCCTCCTCCTCTTTCTCCTCCACCCACAGCATGAAGAACTGGAGACGAAGCTTGAACCCATGACAGCGAGCAGAGAAGAACCTGCTGCAGGATCTCAACCGCGAATGAGTCAGAATGAGTCAGAGAGAAATCTGACGCAAACATAAGCCTCGTTGTAAACCCGGAGTGAAGGGGTGAGTGAAATCAAGTTATTCTGTGAGCAAGGAGCCGTATGAATGTCAGTGATCCAGCTTAACGAGAGATCAGCTTTCCCAGGGTGTCGGTGGTGTGTGTGTGTGTGTGTGCGTGCATGGCTTGTGAGTGTGTGTCATAATCCGGTTGAAGCAAGGCTGGTGAAGAGCATGTGTGATTGTCAAGTGTGTGTGTGTGTGTGTGTGTGTGTGTGTGTGTGTGTGTGTGTGTGTGTGTGTGTGTGTTGACAGGGCTGGTGGCTGGGCACAGGGCCCTGCTGACTGGGGAGCTGCTCAGACACTGAGTCAGATGCCACCAGGGAGAACAGACAGGTCCTTTGTACAGGGAGCTCAGAGAGCAGGCCTGGGACACACTCCCTCAACACCGTCACCACTATGCAGCACAACACACACATCGTGTACACACATGTACTTGTGTGCATCCACGTACTCTTGTTTGTGCACAATCTACAGTGCATTAAACACCATGAATACCCTGATTTAAGCACACACCCATTGCACCGCCCAGCAAACACACGCACCCACGCTCACACAAACTGAGGCTTAATTGGCTTATATTCTTAAACTGTGGCTCATATAGCATAAAAAAAACATGGGGAGTGAGCAAGATAAAGAAAGAGCTTGCGACAGGCTTTAAAAACGAACTTTACAAGAAGTAGATAAGGAAGAGGAGCAACCTCTCTGCAGCAAGGTCAATAATTCAACATTTAATTTGTAATTAATAATTCATCCTTCAACTTTTTGCTGAGTCGCTGTCAAAATGCCTGAGAGGCTTTTTTTAAAATGTGTATTGAGAACTTAACTCTGACTGACAATTTCAGTTAACCCTTTAAAACCTACACAAACTGGTTTGGTTTCATTTAAAAACATGGGGAGATGGCAACAAGCCACTTAACAAGAAATAGCCCACAAATTAGCAAAAAAAAAAAAAAGTTACGAGAAAATAAACCAAAAACAAGTACAATATGGTAACAAACAAAAGAATCACCTAAAATGTGCAAAAATGTATTCCTTTATATATATATATAGATATATATATATATATATATTTGTTACCATATTGTACTTGTTTTTGGTTTATTTTTTTTTTCTGTAAAACAATTTTAAATATAAAATTATCATAATTAGAAAGTTTTCTGGACATTTTCCCCTAATTGTTTGGATTAATTTCTAATAACCCTCCCCTCTTTATTTAAAACAAATTTTTAGGTAATTTTCTTGCCAGCTTTTACTTAATTCTTGCAATTTCTGCAATGTTCGTTGCCAAGCTGTTCAGTTCCTTTCTTCCCACATTTTCAAAAGCAATTAAACCAATTTTCTCAGACTTCCAAGGTTTAAATACTTGTTAAAGACATCTGAAAGCAGCACAACAATACTGATGTCGATCCAGGTTTCAAAGGGTTAAGCTGACACCAAGTTGTAAGAAATAAAACCCACCAAGTATTGACGTCTCAAGTGGGTTCTTACCTTGGCCATCTGAGCCTGCACGCCTCCCGCCTTCAGTGCTGTCACCGCCTTCTGAGCTGAGGCCGGACTGTCAAAGTCAACAAAGCCATAGCCTGCAGGGAGCGAGACATACAGCAAGACGTACAAGTTAACAATGACAATAAGATATGCATACCGCAGGACTCTGTGGACACAGGCATGTCATCTGAGCTCACGAAGCACTCATAGTTGTTGTGTTAGAATATGAAGAGACAGTTGTGTTTGGACTGTGCTTCTCCATGGAGGACAGATGTAGAGTTATGCAACACTACCTGTTAGGTGCATACATACGTACATGTATTGTGAAGTTTAAATGAATATCCCTCAAATGATCATTCGTATATCAGTTACTCACTGTAAAATTAAATTTGTGAAGCAAACTGTTGTTAACAACTACAAAACTATATCAGAAACACCCGTTTACAAACTCCCACACAACTCATTTATCCAGTTCAGTGCTCCCTAAACACATGCATTCTCAAAAAAACTTTACAATATAAAAACAGTTCTGTCTCTCACTAGTGTGCCTGGAGCTAGGTGAAGCACACACATGTATATGAGCTCCACTTCCACTTGACCACTCTGTTACATAGACGTGAATGAGAATGTTTGTATTGATTTTAAAACGCAACACTTTTGGAAAAATCAAAATGTTTGGGAATGACTGGATAAATGAGACTTGGATTATAGTGCACAAGTTTTGTGAAATTTGTTTACAGATATTTTTTATACAGTTTTGTTGTTGTTAAACGTGCTCCTTTATAACTTCAGTTCATTAACAGTGTTTGCCTTTTTTTTTTTAAGATTATATTTTTGGGCTTTTTTACCTCTATTTGAAAGGACTGTGTAAGCATGAAAAGGAAAGAGAGAGGGGATGACATGCAGCTGGAAGCAAACCCCTGGCCGCTGAGGCAAGGACATTGCCTTTGTACATGGGGCGCCCACTGACCTAACGGGTGCCCTGTGTTCTCCTTTTTTGGAATCTTCATTTAACATGGAGGCATATGAGAGAAACCCAGTTCATTCAGTCATTACCCGTAACCGCTTATCCCGGTACAGGGTCACGGGGGTTGGAGCCTATTCCAGCTGACACTGGGGGAGAGGCACACCTTTTCCGACTATCACAGACCTGACACACAGAGACAGACGACCGTTCATGCTCACATTCACTCACTTATGACAAGTTAGAGTCACCAGTAAATCTGACCTGCATGTGTTTGGAAAGGGGGAGGAAGCCAGAGAAACCGTAGAAAACCCAGGCTGACACTGGGAGAACATGCAAATTTCATACAGTGGGGCCATAGCTGGCTGACAGTGCTAACTACTGCACCAACAAGCAACCCAAAATTTAAATTTTCTCTTTGAATTCAATGTAACAAGGAGCGAGTAACTGATATACAAATGATCATTTTATTCCATTAACACACACTAAAAACTTGCAATCAAATCAAATCAAATGCAAACAGCTTTACTGAGAAGAACATATCAGCAATGTGCTGTAACTTTCCATACAGCAGAGATGAGAAACTGTATCGTGTTATGCTGACATTACTGCACCCCTTTGTTGTTGATATGCAGTGAAGATATCAAGATAAGGTGTTGGTGAATACATTATCTACTGAAGACATTAAGTTACAGAGCTTGGCAACTAGACAGGAAAAGACCATAGTGGTGTATGGAGTGTATCTCTAACCATGGAAAATTATTTTTTCCTCTTTACTAGCTGCTATTCAGGTGGTCAAAACACAGTTAAATATTAGGTATTCACATGTTCAATTTCAGATTCATAAATATCAATAGACCATAACAACACCATGACTGGAATTGCAACTATTAGTCGTTGAATCCATTTGTCCGTCATCAGAAAATCAACCTGCAGCTATTTCGATAATGAATTCAACTCTTGTCATTTTTCAAGCTAAAATGGAAAAAAATAAAGAGCTTCAGCTTCTCATTTGAGTTTATTTTATTTTTTTTAAATCCTCTATGTTAGTAAAACTAATAAATTTTAGCTTTTGGACTGTGTTCACAAAGATCAAGATAATGAACATGTGACAGGCATTTTTCTTTATTTTCAGATTTTTTCTTTTATAGTGTAAACAACTGATTGATTTATCAAGAAAATTTTCAGCTGATTATTCTATAATGAACATAATTATTAGTTGTAGCCTCGTAAAAAATACTTTGGCTAGCACTTTTCCCCGTTAACTTATAAAACTTCTGACAGTCAACAAAATATGATACCTGTCTCACAGTTGATGTTAGTCTACAAAACCTTTGTTTCCTGTACAAGCCTTTTGTATCTTTCAGTGGTCATTTTGGTGTTAGTCTGCCTTAAGTTACAAACAGCCTGTCTGTAACTTCAGTTGCCACACAACAAAAACAAGTTAATGTAAATTTCAACATAAAGATCACACACTGAAATACATTTGAGCTTGCTTTGCCATCTCTGCATGAACTGATCTTTCAACCTCTGCCTAACAGTTTATACCAACTGACGTTACGTCTCACCTTTGCACTTGTTGGTGGTCTTGTCCAGGATGGCCTTGGTGGACACAATTTTCCCATACCTGAAAAACAGTGTAATTTAAACTCAAGATTGTCCTTACACTGTGAGCTGAAAACATTTACTCGTTTACATTCAATATTAGCATTGCAACATTGCTGAGACTCTCTAAACTTAACACACCCAATGGGAGCGTGCTCGACGATGACTGAATTATAATTCATCTGACAGATTCACTGCAATGACACTGAATACAATCACGCCATCTGATAATAAATGATGTGCACTGGGAAATCTTTAGAGAGGGGGGTGGGACATAAATCAAATGAAATCAGACTAACGTCCCTTGGGTTTCTGCATGCTACAAAAACTATAGATTTCCCATATCTTATTCATCCCTGCTCTCACAAAGATGTCAATAGGAATCATAGCTCAATGGGCATCCAACATGACAAAATTATAAGAATAAATGTCTCCTGTGAATTTCCGATTGCTTTACAAGGCACTATCAATACTAAAATCCAGTATTATCTGTCCAGCTGGCCGGCTATAGACACTGCAGATGCATACGATAGTGCCTGGCTCAGGCAAATGCTTCTGTGCGGCAGAGTGTCTTATCGGTTCCCATCTCTCCAGGCATGTGCATGCAGTGTAATCTGATATGCCTCTCCTTGGCTGTCCTGTCCAATGCTGGCTTCCAGCCATACTCTCATTCTACAAACCAGCTTCACTCTAGGCAGCACTCTGCTGGGTCTTAGTGCCTCCATCCAGTGACACTGGCAGCACCACTGCCACATTTCATCTGGCTTAGAAGAGTCACTTTCAAAATGTTCCCTATGAATAAGGATTATGCCATGACCTGCTAAAATTGTAATCTGACAGTTAATCTGTTGGATTACTCCAAATAGGAAATGAAATTGTTTCTTTTAAGTTAATTTAGGATTACTTTCCCTTTAGAAAAAAAGAAATCTGTGAAGCTTTATTCCCGTATAAAGGTGGCTAAAAGATACACCATGCAGGATTTTAAAAAAACATATAGACTCCAGGACTGACCTAAATTCTTTGAAGCTTTGATAGCTGCCATGATAATCAATATCCAAATCAGTATTTGAATGCTCAGTATTTCTACCCCATGGCATTACCCCAAAAATCCCTAATAGCTGTAAATTCAGAAACAGTAATCCAACATGTTTCATTATGCATCAGCATCAAATATTAGTTATAATCAGACAAGGACATTTAAACTTAATGATGGCCTAGTATTGTGACTCCAACAGTTTGACCTCACATAACAGGCTTACAGATAACCTAGCATGAAGTTGAAAAATTTAAGCAGCTTGAATTATTTTTAAATTGACAAAAATCATCCCCAAAATAACGTTTGCAAGGTATGCTCTTGGAAACTGGCATGTCATAAATCTACAATGAATTTAGCAAATCTTCAATGAAGCTTCAAGATAGAAAGCCCTAAAACAGGTATTCGCCTTAATAGACTCATACACAAGTGCTCAATGAATCATCACTTAAGACCCACTAGAAGTGCGTGGCAGTGTATTTATCTGCTGGGACTCCGCCCTCTGCCTGTATTTGATTGTCCCCTCTTATTTTCAGTGTTTGGGACGTTTATGGACATGTAACCCATAGCGCTCAGGTGACGTTGGGGCTTTAAAAAAGCTTGCCACCAGGTGCCAGACTGCAAGCAGCAGGCACCCAAGACACCCAGTGCTGCGATATGCCAATATAACGAGGCGAAATGCCAAATGAGAGTGAATCTAAAATAGTTGCAGCTACATTATGTTTGAAGCCTACATGACACGTCCCCTACAAAATGTGCCCACCAAAAAAATTATTCAATTAATTGAATCGTCTTTTATCATTTTAAAGTTTATGTAGAATAACCACATCATTTTTGTTTTCAATTGTTACTAACTATTTTACAAAAAAAAAAGAAAAGAAAAAATGGGGATGTGTTTGCTTTTTTGAGGGCATATACAGCAACTTTTTTTTTAAATACAGGTGTATTTCCATGGCAGTAATCTGTTTTACTCGCAAATAGGGTTGCAACAGTATAAGATTTTCACGGTACAATAACCATCTCAGAAGATATTGCAGTTTCACAGTATCACAGTATTACAGAATTATTGTCATTGTCAATTATTGTCATCAGTGCCCTTAAAGGAATAAAAGCAGAGGGGTTAGATTTGGTTGACTTATTACAATAATTGAAATTTGAAACCATTTTTATGTTACTATGTGTAGACAAACTCCCTTTTGAAAATGACTAAAATAAAGAGAGATTCTCCGTCCAGCTGCATTTTTTAAAAAATATCATAGATAGCAAATCTACATTGTATGATAACCGTCAACTTTCATATCACGGTATACCTTAAAACTGATATATTGCTAAAACCCTGCTGGCAGGGGTCTGTTATCCACCCAGCACATTGTGGGCCCACTCTGTTAACTTTCATTCAAAGGTCTTACATGTTTTCATACTACGCATAAATACATTTTGAGATGTGTTCAAAGTTCTCTATAAATACTTTTTTTACTTGACATTCAGAGCATCACAGACAGACATTAAATCCTATACACATTCTTTGCAAATTGAATCCACCCAGTGTTGGTTAACCTCCTATATATCATTACCATTTCATGGTGCATTTCTGATTCTAAGCCATAAGATGCTACCAACTGGACTGAATGGATATGCCAACAGTGACTTCCTGTATTTCCACATGCATCATTACTGTGGGCTCACACAAATCCCACCAGTCCATGACTTTGCATTATAACTAAGCTGTGAGATGTGCTTGCTGCACTCCCCTGCTCACACACTCGAGATGCCCGTTTACTAAATTGCGCTCAGAGGGCTTGGGCTACGTGATGCAGAGCGAAAAGAGGGCCTACAGACTCAGCCATGTGTGAGAGAGAGCACAGCGATGTCCAGCCCCGATGTCCATCCATGGTCAACCACCAGAAACGGACCGGGGCAAGAGCCAGAGTGGCAGCCAGGCACCCAGAGAGACAACTGCAGGGGCCAGAGATGGAGAACCAACCCCCATCCCGTCCTCTTATCCCTAACTCCCTGCACAGTACATCTCAGAACGTGCATACAACAACTCTCAGTGTGGGGGAGGAGAGCTTTGGGAGTGTTGTGCCCTGATACTATGCTGTTCAGACTGGAGTTAACTCAGTCAAATTCCCTCAGTGACATGTCTTCCGACTGTTTCACATCCTCATCTACAAGCATTTCCCCTATTAACTATTATTGGACACAGAATCCTGTCTCAGTCGACTTTAACTGAGAATTACATCGACCTTAATGTGCTCGGCTAAAAGGCAAATTTCATGCAGTGATTTTATCTGCTCCGTAAAAGCAGAAATATGAGAACTACCCCCACAGAACACCACCTGACACACAAACCCTGAACTCCACTCACTCCTCCCCCTCTGATTCTCTCCATCCACCCCCTTCATGCCATTGCCCTTGTTTGTCTTTCCCTTTCCCCTGGGCTCGCCGTTTCCTGTAGGGTTGGGCAGCCTCATGTGAGCCATATCTTCCAGACAGCTGTAAAAAAGCAGGCCTCTCCCCTCCCCTCCCCTCCCTCTCTCGCTTTTTCAATGTCTCTAGCCCCCTTTTTCCCTCCTTTTCTCTCACTCCTCTCCTCTGCTCTTCTGGTCCTCATCACCAGGCTCCAGAATTCAATTAAGTGAACCCAGACCATTCATCTGAGCCCTGCTTGTTTTGATGTCTTCCACTGAAGGCCTAACAAACATATCAGATGGATTGGATGATGCTGTTGTTTGATGTCTGACTACACGCTGACCACAACAAAGTTTTCAAAGACTTGCACTCAGGCTGATGAGCAACACAGTGCGTTATTTATAGTGCAGAATATGACTTTGAATAAGGATAGTCTCATTGTCATCATACCGTTTGACGATAATCTATGAGACTAAAGCACAGAGGAGCAATAACTCATGTCGGTCAAAAGTCTAAGGGGAGACACACAGAAAGAATTAGCGTCAGAGAGGGAGACTAAACACTCTGTACCTAGTTGTTGGAAAGTCTGTGCTCAGCTGTGCCAAAGTGAAAGGACTTAGTTTGCTGCCAAAATGATTGTTGGTTTTTCCACAAGGCCACTAAACGATGGGCTTTTAAAACACACAAATAAAAAGTGGCTCTCTTCGTCACTCAAGAAATACCTGCTAAGGTGTGTTTCAGCATTTGTGAGCATTTCATGCATAAGGAGGTCATGCAAGTCATGCAATCCTTGATGTGTTCAGCCATCATCCATGAATCTATCCATGCACTCTTCACTCTCTCTGTTCTCTCTTAAAGGGATACTTTGCAGATTTTCATCCAGCCTAGATATCCCCCCTTCCCCCTCCGGAACTACACGCTGTACTTCCACATTTTCTGCCACCTATGCTGCCACCATGGACACAAAGAGTATACAAGCAGACCAGGAGACAAACACGCCACGCTCTATATCTCTTAAATCAAATTCCGATCAGACTGTAACACTAGACAAAGCTGATTAAGTGTAAATCAAAATTATTTTTCATTACACTGCCTATTTCTCACCTTAAATGTCTTCAGAAACAAATTTTATTGCAGTGTTTAACTGTGATAGTGGGAGTTTGTGAGCAGGAGCTGGGCGTCATACTGTTTCCTGCACGGTGACAAAGGAGACCAAAAAAACTGAGATCCAACAGTAAAACTAAGCAGCACTGATCTAATATAAAGATCTAAATTGAAATGTTTTCAGAAAAACATTTAAGCTCACTGTTTAACTGTAATACGAGATTGTTTCCTGCTAGCCGGCTGCTATTGATGGGGACGCATTATGTAATGCACCAGTGGGAGCATTTATTGGTCTGGTGCAGTGCAGTGCATTCTGGTAGTTGCAGGTTTTCTACCTCTTGAGCAAAAGTGTCCTTTTTGTCCATGTTCTCTGGTCATGAAGCACCAATTTAAAAAATATTTGCGTCTTTCTGCTGCAGAGACAGCCTAGTTTTATGTGAAAACCCTCTTTATATCAGTGAAATACTTCTTTAAAAACCCAAGGAAGGAAATGTGACCTTCTTCTTTACTCCAGAAATACCTTCTAAGGTGTGATTTAGCCTGAATGTGCTTTTCATGTTAATTAAGTCACGCAATCCTTGATGCATTCAGCCAGCCAGCCAGCCAGCCAGCCAGCCATGCACCCATCACTCTGCTCTATCCCAATCTACTCTGCAACTCTAATCTGGTTCATGTGTGCAGCGGGGCAGCCAGAGAGAGACCTATTGGGTTTACATGTAGAAGTAGAAGCAATTTGCTTTTTGCGTGACTTACGGCTGACAGAGTTTGACCAGATCCTGGTCTGTGGTTCCCGGGTGGAGGCCGCGGATGTACAGGTTGGTCTTGCTCAGCTGCTCTCCTCCACTGCTGCTGCTGCCATTGCTGATGGAGGTAGTGCTGCTGTTGCTATTGCTGTTGTTGTTGGGGCTTGGAGGAGCCATCTGATGATTGGAGGGGGACACATACGTCTGCTGTGGGACAAATAGAGGGCACAGTCAGATTTAGGATGGTAAAGTTGTACACAAAGCAAATACTTCTTCAGGTACATGATAGAAAATGTATATAATGACTTGTGTCTTAAAGAATAGCTACAGTGTAGAACCTTATGAGAAGTATAATTTAAACCAAAGACAGTTACGCTCAGGAACATTACCATTAGCTTCACAGATGGGTAGGACAGACTTTGTAGTGTAACAGGAGACATTGAGAATGCGGTTTATTTTTTTGTCTTATTTTTCCGCCTATGAAGACAGAGGGGATGCACTTTTCAGTAAAATGACCTCCATTTATGTTGATTTCTTTTGTGTGGATGACCATGAAAAATCTATGTTTTAGAGGGCGACCCATTTTGTAGCAGACTTTGTTTGCTGGGATAAAAGGCAGAGTATTTTGTTTGGGGAATGGGCAGTAAGATAACATGTATCTTAAATTGATTGACTGTTGTCAATAAACCCATGAGAGTTGGGCATATGTTTGTGCGCATGACACAAAATACAGAATCAATCATACATACAGTAATGCAGGAGTGAACTGCGTATGAAGCAAAAACAGGTGGTGTAGTAACAAACTTGCTCAAACTAGGGACATATGAGAAAAGTCAATAAAAGACATGATTATTCAGAACATGAGCAGCACTGACTGGTTGTAAAGAGATGGGAAAGAGTGTTGTCAAAAATATTGATTTATCATTGCATATAGTAGATTGTGAATATTTAAAAATTGTTTCAACACTCATTTTCCACAGTATAGATACACCAGTATCAGCTGAACTTTCTCACTTTCTCTTCTGTTGTTAATGTCTCCTACAGTCCTGCTGCTGCTACTAACCAAGAGAAGAAAAGTCATCCTTGACATGTTAAAGCCTCTTTATATTTATCTTTTAATTACCATGTTAAATTGTGTGCCCTGGGACATTAAAAAATGATATCTGATTTTATTTTTCAAGGAATCCAAGTTAAAAAATTCCAGCCGGAAAACAGATTCATGGATAAAAATGAAAATATGCCGAAATGGTATATATGTGCAGTCCAAGTAAATGAAATAATACAAACATTAATATTATGCAATTCAAAGAGAAATATGAGTGAGAAAAATATGTGAAATTACATCATGTACTGTGAACAGAATGTGCACATTTTAATATTAAGTCATACATACAGAGATTATCTCTGCATGTGAGTGTATATAGCTATGTATTACAGGCTCTAAATATGCTCTGATTTAACAGAAATGGAAATCAGAAAAATCTAAAACAACAAGGATAAACAGATCCTTAATTTACAGTTAAGATTAATCAAACTCTTCTACAAGCAGCCAGGAGCAATTCAGTCTCCACAGTACACCCTACTTAGGCAGGAGATAAATGAATGTTGGCCCTACGAGTCAATGTTTACTATCAGTATGTGAAAAAATGGAGGTTGACTGGCAATTTTTTGGAACATTAAGTATAATCCAGCCTCAAATGTTGTAAGACTGAATATCTATCGATCTAATACTGTGTTTTTTTAGACCTTTTTTCTAAAAGTAGCCCATTTTATATATTTTTCCCCAATTGACGAGCTCGTTTAAATGTAAAACCAAAGCGTGTAACATTAAATCTGGTTGGAATTAAAGAGGATGAGCTCCACACTGTTGCAAGAGAGTTTTCACTGGGAGTATCTGAAACAGTTCCAATCAAAACTGTTCACTGGGAGAGCTGTGGATTATCCACAGTAACCAGGACATTGTTTCTGGAAAAAAAATTACATTGGCTTTTTTTAAATTTAATTTTTCGGTACTCTGAGCAGCAAAAATGAATTACACTCACCACAAATGTGTTTGGTTTGTGGCAGAAATCTCAAAGCCTTAACTGTTTGAATGTCTAAATACTAGCAATGCTTTGTTTTTCAATTGGATAAAGTGACCACTTTGGTTGAGATACTCATAAACTAAGCATTACTGTCACATATTTTTTGCCACAATCTCTCATATGACTGTATATATAAACCGTGGGTTGTGTTTTTGTATACCTAAACTACATCTGCAGTTTGAAAGGAGCAGTATTCACATTAACACATGCAATGAGCATGTTATTAGTTGTGCCATGATATGTTCATCAGTATAAATACCTCCATATGAGGCCAATGTACATGCAGATGTGAACATATGCACAAGTGATAGATGTTTTCAATTCTGGCATTAAAAAACATCTATTAATACTATGGACCATGGTTTGGAATAAACAAATTTAAATTGTAATGGAAATAAACTGTGAGCCAAGTTTAGCCTTGGTGTGGCTGTCCTCCCACTGCTGGTGGAGGAGGAACTGTTTGATTAGTTAGGGTCAGCAGGCTCTGCCCCGGGGAACAATGGGATGGCTTGTTGGACACCACAAGGTCAGCACTGGACCACCAGCTTATTAACAGAGAGGGAGTTGTCGGAAGACTGCTAGAATCAAGCTAATTATGACCTCACTATTTCTCGCATCGGAGGACCTGTTCTAACCAGCTAGTACAAGTTTTATTATAAACATTATATCATAAATATCGCTATTGTTTTTTTTTTTTTTACATTTATTAGGCCTATTTTCTATTTTATGTTAGCACTTTTTCCAGATCATTTTTCTGTATTTGTTCTGTTACAGTTCTTGCTTTTTTCTCTAACTTTCAGGTAAAGTTTCTTGCAAATTTTTGGATCATTTCTTAAGTTGCTTATTGCCTTCTTTCCACGTTTATGAAAGCCAATTTGCTCAGGTTTCAAGCGGTTTATTGGGGAATGGGACTATTCAGAATATTTGAAATATGGTTTGTTTGTTTTTTTAAATTACTTAAATGGGAAAATTCTTTATCCATAAACATTTTTTTAGGTTCACACCCCTCTTTCTTGTATGAATTCAACTCAATGCTTTCCTCTCTAGCTCTTACAAATAACAAAAAGGCGACAGACTTTTAGATTGTTACAAAACCTTGTTTGGCCCCTGATGTGATATGAATAGGAATTATTTTTGTTTGCTTGCTTTTGTTTCTGTCCGTGTCCATTTTTTAAAGAGTTTTATTGGTTTATGTATTGATATTATCATTAATATGTTCTGTGTATAATGTCAATTATCTGTGCTCTCATGTTTGGGTTCTTGTTCGCCTGACGTATTTTGTACATATTTTTGTTAAATAAAGCTGTGAAAACAAAGATTGAGACTTTCCGAGGAGCACTTGAATGCACCATTACTGACGCTATTCGACGTCGTTGACGTGACGTCGTCTTGACGTCAACCAAAACAGAAGCGCAACAACGTCGTTGAACATCAGTAAACAGGATTCCTCCGTATTAAATTAAATGTATATGTCAGAGTCCGTTAGTACTTCATTCTTGTGATGTGACATACAACAGTCATACAATACAAGCTCACAAACAAGGTGTTTTCCGAGCTGTTAAAGACTTGCGTGGAAGAAACGACACAGCAAACATTTAGCTCGCTCGCGTTAGCCGGATGTCCTCCTGCGGATAAAAGGTAACAAGCTGCGTCTTTTTGTTTTACACTGAGGTAACGTTACATTTGATGCACAAATTAGTCAAACTGTTACATGTTTTTGGCGGTTTAACGTTAGATTACGTTCCTGACACTTTTCAAAACTTAAATATAACTTCATGTTATAGTTGAGGAGAAATACTTATCAAGTCAAACAAGTTTTTTTTTTTTAGTATCCTATCACTTTTCCAGGTTTGAAAGGCTGTAGCAGTATCATGGACAAAATTTAATTTCTAATGAAAAATGACCAATAAATATACCTTGTACCTTGTAACCTTCCACGTACTGTAACAAATATATCCAACTATTAGAGGTCGGAAAAGTTGCTGTTTAGTTTCCATACAATAATTAACATTTGGAGGTAAGTTTACTATACAGCTCTGTCCATGTCACACATAGTGAATGGTCTTTATATTTTATTATGGGTCCTTGAAAAGTCATGCAAACGTTTTGAAATGTATCAATAAAAATGTGTGGGAAACCTGATTTTAAAAATCAGTCTAACGGTTTTTGAGATACAGCCATTTTTCTTCTATCATACTATCCTTTGTCTTTGGGCACCTGAAACTACTGTTTTCCCCTTATATTTATGTTTATATTTATATTTAGGAAAAAAAAGAATAGTCCCATTAGGAAGACTTAGAAAATTGCTCTATCTCAATAACTACAAGGAGCTAAATCCAGCATTTGGTATCTATGTACTCATGACAAGTTGAAAATCACAGATGTACACACATTTATAGTGTAAAAGAATCATATGGAAAACATTTTATAAATATATTGTTGCATTTTCCCTCTTTTTTTTCCAAAATCCTGGTAAACTATTGATTATTATTATTATTATTATTATTTACATGTGGTTTAAAAATGTATAAGATGTACTTTTAATACAAAGTATGTCTATCAGAGCAAATGTGGCATTTTTCCTTTTAATACTTAAAATAGCATCTATGTGTGAAACATCAATACTCCCCTTATACAAAGCAATGTTTACCTGTCAAATGTGTGCTTTATCACTTCTCACCTATAAGCTGTATATATGATTAATACTGTGACATCTTTCAGACTCTACTAACATGAGTAGTAACGCCATTGATTCTTTTTCAAGCTTTATTGTATCCACGCTATCCAGCTGCCATATGTTTTCCAAACTCTCTAAGAATCAGCGTTCAGATTTTACTCCCTGTCTTTTCAGTCAAGCTGAGAAAATCACAGTGACTCACAGAGCCCATTCATCTCGGTGCTCTTCTCTAATCTCCCTCTCTTCTTAAGCATCAATAGTACGCTGTTTATTTTTCCACAATCACAGCCTCTTCCTGTGCTTTCCCTTGCCTTCACTGTAGGCGGCCCGCACAGACTATCAGGAGGGATGCACCTGCAGAGGCCTGGGGAGATAGGATCTGACGGGAGACCGAGTCCGGGCCCAAGCCTGGCTAGTGAGGCCTGTCTAATTAGGATCTGAGCTTGTTAGCGGAAAACACTAATCCCTCTCATGTGCTCTCAAGTCAGAAGGTAGTGTCTCATTAAGGCCGCTCTGCTAGGCTCCTTCTGAGAAAAAGATGGCAGTGAGTCAGATCCACACCTACTCCCCATCTGCCCCAGCTCCAGGTGTTTTGCCACCCATGTAAGGTAATGCCAAACACAGGCAAAAATGCATTCAGAAGAACACAAACACAGATAGAAAGAGGAAAAAGTATGACAAGAGTTGAGCATGATTTTCTCAGCTTGTAAAGTGTCATATTGGCTCAGTTAAGTCTGTGCCCAAAACCTGACCTCCAGACATGCCACTGATTTCCTTCGCACTTGTGACTCTTCAGTCCTCAGCTGCCTGAATCATCTTTTTTACACAGTTTCTTACATGCATCATCACAGTGACATCTCCTCATTCTTTACATTCCTCTGCAACACACAAGTATTTGTGTTTGTCTCCTTCAAGTGGACAGGGGTTGTGGGGGACATGTCTTAGTTTAAGAGAGTTCAAGCTGTCAGCGTAAAATTGAGCTACATTCCTGGTGGCATCACAGCTCTGTGGGAACTGATAAATACAGGAAATCCTCCTGTGCACATACAGCATACACATTTTTACAATTGAAACGATAAATGCCAAAAAAAAAACCAAAACAAGATGTATTTATTTTTACAGTGTGTAATAACAAATTAATCATGTCCTGCCTATGAATAATTGATGCTCAGTTACATCAGCAGCTCTAATACTACTACTGTTACTATTTCTCTGCGTACAGAGAAGCTGAAAAAATATACAGTCCTCCTCACATCCCAGTTACAATCACAGAGTGTGCCGTTATAGTTGCAGTGAGATAAATCACTTCTTTGTAGTATTATTATTAAAGTTGTGCTCAAACCATAAGTACTCCAAATGGCCAACAGCGTGATGCAGAGAGAGGGAGTGTGCTCACGGCAGCAGCTGAAGACTGATGAGGTGATTACAGTCGGAGGGAGCAGAGGTGATACCTGTAGGGAGCACAGGTGACTCAAGGACTTTTTCATCCGTGAAAGAACAATGAGTGCCAAGTGAGGCGGGATGTACGCCTGCAACTCTGAAGCAATAGCAGAGATATGAGTCTTAATTGTGTGACGCTTGGATGCTGCATCTCTCTGGCAACACAAACCTTTTTGTGCAAGTGATAATAAGGATGTCTTTAAAGCAATCTTTAAAATGGCAAAAGGCCATTTAGTTATTTCATTTAATAATCCTTCTAGGCATATAGTGGCTTACAAAACTCTAGCAAAAAATAATTATTCATTTTGAAAAGTGTCAAACACATTAATTATTTGAATTAGTTTCAAATTGAAATGCATTTGTCAACATAATGTTACTTTCCAATAACCTACAGTAGCATTTCAATAATGCACAAGTTAACTGTCAAGTTATTATTCACACTAGGCAACAAGTACATGCTTAAGAATTCATAAAATATTGTTAGATGAGAGAGAAATATTTGAAATGTAGGGTCCTACCTGCTTGGCTAAAGAAACTTTAAAAGGTACCGTGGAAAAGATCATAGTGTAACAGAAGAAATCTGTTTATGATATTTCTGCAGCTGCAAGAAAAATCGTGCAAGATGGGAAAAACCAATTAGGAAAAGTGATGATAATCCGTGGCGTCCCGTGGCTTAAAGGTGAGATTTCTCTTTGTTTTCCTTCTCCTGAGTCAGTCCAATTTCAGTAAAAACAACACCAGAAAAATCAGTGACGGTTTAAAAAGTCTGTTTTCAACAGGTATCAAGCAACCTGAAGAGAGCAGAGAGTAAGGACCAGGGATTCATCAGTGAGGAGGAATGTTCAGGCTCGCTTCTCCATGTGAACTGAACCACTGACAGACAAGGAATCAAGGTATGTAAAACTCACAGGGGAGAAAGAAAAAAAGACGAGGGGGAGTTAATCGAAAGCAGAGGAAAGGGGGGGAAATCTCTTAATCCTTTTCTTTTCTCCGCCCTTTTTCCCGTAGTAAAAGACACAGACCAGGGGTTACCACTTGACAGTGGATTTACAAGTCTTCCCCCTGTGTGATTTTGGCGCTCTAACAATACAAAATGGGTAAAAAAAAAAAAGAAGAGTTTGTGCATGTCTTCTTTCAAGGAAAAGGTTTGAGTTTGCAGAGCCCCTCTCGAAATGAGCACATTGTCTGAA